>NC_081818.1:26797500-27128125 GCF_030704535.1 Vitis vinifera | reverse complement strand
ATCAGAGAAACAAGGACAATAAGGAAAGCTCCATTATATTGCTGTCGGTATGCAAAACATGAGACCCAGATAGGAGTTTTCAGTAGGGCCTATGATCAGCATTATAAGGTCCATACTACTCACATCATGATGTAACAAGTAATACAAAATAAATGCACACAGGAGGCAAATACACATTATCTTTGGCTCCACTTTTTTTTTTGTCTTTGTAGAATTACCCAAAGAAATGATATTTCATAAAGGATTTCACACATGTGCATATCTTTGGTTTCTCACCACATTAGATGAAAACTATTCTGATTAGAAAAAGAAATTTCAAGTGTTTCTTTAATGTTCTATTCAGAAAATATCTGGTCAAAACACTTGCCTGCCAAACATAAAAAGGTTAGAAATCCTAAAACTATGGCATAAGGAGCCACTCTAGAAGCAGAAATAGGAACATTGTGTCTTAAGATAGAAAATTGTCCTATGAAGTTCAAACTGACACTTTCAATGATGAAAGCTAGTGGATGTCTACTCACAAGAGATACCAGCAGCAGCACCAGGTATGAGAGATGCAAAATAAAAATCAGTGAACGATGCAATTTGTGTCAAGCCTGAACTGATTGTGGCTGGAAGCATCAATGAGAAAAACTGAGCAGAAAAAAAAAATGTTAATTTAGCATCTGCTGGGAATGTTTGTCATCATCTAATAAATAAAGGTAAAATTTCCAAATAAAAATATATTTTGATGCAGTGACCAAAGAATAACAATATGAATGCCCATGATCCAAGGAGCAGACAGTAGAAACCTCATGAACATCTTTATCCTTTAAAACATTCATCCATGGAACCGGATTGGAATTTTGCCACATTCTCTCATGCATAATGACCTGAAAGGCACATGAGTAATAATATTGTAAAAAAGAATGCAGAATGTCCAAATCTAAAGTAATATCAATTTTAAAAACCTGGATAATCCACTGCAGAAAAGAACCAATTGAAGCTCCAAAAGATATTAGCATTCCACCTAAAGAAAGTACTGATCACTATTACATGAACATCACTTTGTATCAAACAAAGAGGATCACACAGTTCCTCACATACCAGATAATGCATCACCTGCTAGAAGAGGATTTAATCGTCTCATGAGAACATATACAATACACTGCAAGTCAAGATAGGAGTTTAACACTTGAATCCCTCTACAAATATGACGGCATCTTTTCTAGTACAATGACAAAGAAACAAGAAGAAATTGAAAGGTAGTAGCAGGGAATCTTATTGGATGGTGACTTACAGTGGCAATTATGAGCATGCTTGACAAAGCAGGGCTAATAGAAGGAAGGAAGTTACTTCCTTCTGCGCTGAAAGCAAGGAGATGATTACTAAACTTTCTTTTACATAAGAATTTCATGAGGAAGAAAAACAATAACCAGATGAATGCATATTAAGAGTATAATTCTTACCTCATATATCCAAAGCCAAGTCCAACAGGACCAGCAAAAATTATGCAGGGAACCATTATTTTCAGCTGAGAAAACACAGAAAGCAGGCAGTGATAAGTAAATTAAAACTTTTGTGTACAGTGGACCTACTTATTTGATGATAACCAACATGACTTAGTCATAGAGAAAGTAGCGATGAAAAAGCAGGCTCAACTGGCCACATAATTGTGCACACCAAACAGCATTCATCTAACATGCATGCAGAAATAAGGCTATCATATGACATGAAAATTTCAATCAGATGTTTGAGGAAACATCCATTTCCCTCGTACTTGGCTATCAGTAGACATGGTATTATACCCACCTAGTATGAATTTCACAGATTAGTGAATAGTTTGGGGACTAAGCAGAGTAGACTTGGTATTTCAGTCTCTGCCGATATACGAATATGGTCTCGAAATGCACATGACTAACCTTAAACAGTAAATGATACAATAACAGAAACTTTGAATGTACTCAAATGAAGCAGAATTACTTGTGCAATTGCTATTTCTCTAGTTATTTGTCCTTCTGCCAAGACCCAAAATCTGTAAATATTGAAAATGTAAACAAATAAGCAGTCAGCAAAGTAGATTTTAAAAGGGTATAATGCTTTGACAATGTAGCCTTCATATATACCAATAACAGCCTCATAATAAAGTAAGCATGGAAAGCAGAGCCTAGAGGAACCAGAGCCTGGAGGTGGGTGATTACTGTTATTTAGATGATAATTCATTAATACTAATTTGGCCAAAGGACTAATTTACTAATTTTGATGTCATGTGAGCTTCCAATATTCTAGAGCACAACTGTTGACATATGGGAAGTATGATTATTAATATTTGAAAGAACAAACTTTGGAAAGAAACAAATAAGTAAAAAATAAAAATAAAAATAACTGAAAACATTGTAGTTTTCTAAAATGCATGAGGAAGCATGCAGTGCACTTCACCAATGCTTCAAAGTATTGATACCAAATTTGGTATGAAATAATATCATCCAACTCAATAGCAGTGACATAACTCAGTTTCAGTTGCAATGCAAAGACAGACAATCCCTAAAAACTATAAAAATGATTTAAAAAATTAAGAATGTGACAAAGGCATAAAATAAATAAAGAAAACATTTGGGTATTAAACATCCAATACGAGCTAAAATACATCATATCATGCTTTGTTTGTTAGTGTGGACCATCTTTGTATGAGATGTGATTTGGCTTTTTTCTGTATATACAGCCTGTATACTTAGGGTGTGCCCCCTCCTTTTTGGTGTTTTTTAATGCATGTGTTGTCTATCAAAAAAAAAAAAAAGAAAAAAAAACACCAGATCATAGATCCATGCAAAATGAATTGTTTTCATGTTGATGTTTATTTTTTCTCTCTTTGGATATAATAGTGATATAATTTAAAAAAAAAAAAGAAAAAAAAATTAAAACAGAATTTGTTGATGATAATGTAACCATGGAATTTGCATCTACATGCATAACCCTACAACATACTGGAGATCCATGAAAACTCAGCTTTAACAATACCTACCGAGCTTTTTTCTCATTATAAATTTTGTTCAACCTTCGAGAATTCTTACCCAGGAGCATAAATATGAATAATGGACTCAGCAAATACAAACACAACAGAGCCCACAGCAGCTCCTACCTGCATCAGAAAAATAATTTCCACAAATGTGAGAAAGGAACCCACAAGATGCAGATGAGGTACTGATGGAGAACCATACATAACCATATGATTTTATTTTATAAATCAAAAACAAACTATTCATTGATATGAATTTCAAATAGAAGCAAAGGATGAAAATGCCTTTCCAAAATACAAAGGATGATTTGGACAACCATATGATATGTATACCAGGAACATGAAAGCATTTGTATGTTGAAACAGCTTCCTCCTCCGCACCTCTGGAAGCTTGCTGATCAGCAATGGGCAATTCACAAATATCAAAATCTAGGGTAAATGTTTAACAAATAATCCTCATGAACAGATTAAAAAGGATCTTATCAATATACATATGAGCAATTCTTTTTCTTGGACCATACGCTAGCAACCTAGCATACACCAGTAGTTAGTTAATCACAAAATGAAAGCCAAATTATTTTTTACATTTTTTTAACAGAGAATCTTTCCCATGTTAGGTATTGGAGTTCCATGTCTTCAAAACTTGTGCATTCATTACATCAACAAAAATCCATTTGAAAACACAAGTACATGAAGTACCAGCAATCTCACTTAGTCAATAGTTGATTTCTTTCCTTTCTGAAGACTGGCAAAAACAACTCAGATTTACGTTTCTTTGTTTCTGTAGGCTAGCAAACTGTGAATCTATTACAAACCTACATATCTGGATGTAAGAAATTAATGAAACTAATAAAACTAAAAATACCCTTTACCGAAGCTCTAATCATAATCCTAGTGCTCCTTCTAGTGTAACTTAGAAAAGAAAAAAGAATCATGACTAACGACATAGAGCTTACTCCTTATAACCCACTAAGATTATCCACAAAAAGAATACTGGACAGTTACCCCTATCATGAAAAAAAATGACTAATATGAAATCATCATTAAGCAAAAGAAATAAATGAAAGTATGTCAACCTTTATGCGGCATGTATGTCCAGTTACTCTAATAACAAATGATGATGTTCAGTAGATTAAAATGCTCACACCACAGGTGGGATGCACAACCTTAGAGTGGTAGCCATAGTAATGTGGATAGGACCATTTACACCTGCATGAAGTTCCAACTAGTTATAACATTGAATAAGCACAAAAATAATGTACAGAAAACCATTTTTTACATTTTAAACTGTTTTATACAATTCAGTAAAAGTATATAATTGCTGCAGATGCAAACATAAGTGGTCTTACAAACAAGGCTTATGGTAGCATAGGAACAAAAATTGAGAGACTGATATCATTTATAATTTTTATAAAAACATTCATCTCTAAGGACTTTGTAGTTTGTACTACAACAAGGACATCATGCAATTTGATTTTTTTGTTGTTTGGCATAGATCTAGTGATTCCCTCCCTCATTAAAGAGGCCCTTTTAAGTTGGTAGCGGACTTGTGTGGGTAAGAAAAGAAGAAAGGTGAGAAGGACTGCTCCATTGTGCTTATTCTAGGCTATCAAAAATTATTTCTGGTGTTCCTCTTTGCTTTATGCTAGGTATGAGGAGCCAATGTCTATATTAGATTTCATCGATTGGTTGGGCACAGCCTAAGTGGAGGGGACCTTTTTTTATTTTGTTTTGTTTCTCTTCCTTTTATGTTGCATTGAGTGACTTTTATATATGTTCCGCATACCTATGTTTGCCTCCTTATGTTGGGTGCTGTTAACATATATAAATGCTTGGCTATCAGAGAAAACACTTGCCTCTAAATTACAGAATCAACAGTGACTACAACTAACCGTAAACGTATTTAGAAGAATACTTTTTCCTTTAATATCAGCATTTATAAGGTGAATCATATCATTTACTTGGTACTCAAATTTGAAATGAATCGATAATCTTGAAAAAACTCACCACCCAAAAGCGATGCAGTGAAGCCAGGAATCACTGAAGCATATCTGAAACACAGACATGCATACATTGCAGTCAAAATAAATGAACTTGTAAAAAGTGTAATTTGACAACAACTAAGTGTCTTTAACAGAATAAACTTTCAACAAATAAGTCAATAATTAAAACAGGTAACAAAAAAAGGGTGATAATTAACATGGATAATATCCCCCTGAATATTTTGCATGATTTGACATCCAAACCAGCTCACACATGTCATGTCTTTATCCCCCAAAAATTTGAATAAATCCAGTTCCAAACCCAAAAGCTGTGATACAAGAACCATCAATCTGGCTTGTATTGTATGCCGAGAATAGCAAAGAAATCTTTCTTTAGTACTGAATCTTTGCCAAAATAATTATATTGGTACTTTCTAGTTGATAGCCCACATCATAATTCCTGTCATACGTAGTACGCATACACCAAATAAAGAATGGAAAATGCACAAAATAGAACATATATATACATTCATACTTGAATGCAGTAACCACCGGGCCTATCCCGAAAACTGAAGCTAGAACAATCTCCCTGAGTAATCCCTACACCATTAAATAAAAAATAAATAAAAATGAAGCACGTTTACCAATCTTTGTTTGCTGAGCAAAAGTTTCTCAAGTAAATTCAGTTCAGAAAATAATAAATAAATAAAAAAAGCGTCAATCTTCTATTCAATTTCTTCCCGTGAATTAAATTCTCTCAGCAACCAAACAAAATGTATAGAAAAAGAAATACCAGAATCTTGCTAGCGATCGTGGCCACGCCCACCCACACAGCGTTCCGAATCAATTCATTTTTGTTGCTATCCAGTACTAGGTCAGCGCTTTTGTCCATGGTGGTGGACAAAGCTGAGGATGAATCAAGAGGGACGTCCATTTGTTCATTGAAACAATAGGGTCTCGAGATTCGGTTGAATTGGCGAATAATTAGAGTTGGGAACGGAATTGGAGAGGAAAATTGAAGTGAAATCGTATTCAGGAAATGGGATGAGAATCGTGATGGGTGAGGAGGAGAGTGAAGGGAGTGAAGAGAGTGAAGGTTGAGTGAAGCCATGCCTGAGTTCTGCAATTGTGGTGCTCCCTTTTAGGGTTTAAACCCTTGGCGCCAACGAATGAATATGCCATAAACCCATTGCCACGTGGCTAATTCTTTTCAAAAAAAAAAACGGAAGCGCCCCTACTGTGCGCGACTACCCTCCGGGTCGGACTGACCCGACAAATCTTGGTTTGGAACCGAATTGGCCACGGGTCGGACGGACCCATTTAACTTATTTTAAATTTTTCTTCAATTATTTTTTCTTTTTTATTGAAATTCTTTTGTATTATTCTGAATCATAGAAAATATTAGAAAAGTCAAATATACGAAGGAAAATCCATATAATAAAAAATTATTTATAAAAGTATACAATTCTTTACATAAAAGAGGAAAGAAAAAATAAATAAGAAAATTTTAATTATTCAATTAAATTTATTTTTCCTTACCTTTTCTTTTTCCCTTCATTCATTTTATCTATTTTTCATATGCCTTTTCCTAAACTTTTCAACATTCTAACAAAACCTAAATTATAAAAACATAGAAATTAAAAATGACTTTGACAATAATTCTATAAAGTGTGTTTAATATTCCTAACACTTTAAAATTTTTATCTTTTAAAAATTAGAAAAACTAAAAACACAGTTAGAGTTGGGTGGGTGTCCAAGTCAGGCTAACCTTACCTGATTCAACAAAATAAGATATTAAGGGTAGTTTCTGGGAATTGGCATTATCAAAAAAACTATCCTAATAAAAAGTTTTTTTAAAAAAAAATTCCTGTCACTTTTACTTTTCTATTGGAAAAGACCGAAAGAAGGAAAAAAAAAGTGAAAGATTTTTGTACTATAAAACGGAATGGCTCTTGATTTTAGTATGGTTCATTCACAACAACTTGGCACGAAGAATTGAATGGTAAAGGGCATTTCAAAAAGGTAATCTAAAATTTTTCTACACTTTCTCTAATATCAAACGTGTTTTAAAGTACATATAATAATAATTCTATAGAGTGTTTTAACACTTGAAAATTTGTATCTTTTAAATATTAAAAAATATGATAATCCTTGGTGAAATACCTCTCCTACAAATTTAATGGCATGTGATAAAAGGGAAAAAAAACAAAAATATTTCTTAAATTTCAAACTAAAAAAAATATGTAGAAAATGAAAGAAAAAATAATTGGAGTATTAGATGATAAAGCTATTAGAACAGAGAATATCGTGACAGCAAATATTTTCAATGATGTATTGATTGCAGATTCAATTGAGGAAGATTTAAGTCATTGGCCCAAGATCATTGGAGATGATATAGTGATAACCCAAAATCAGGGGAGGGAATCAAGTGATTTGCTTGGCTTTATCATTGTAGGTTTGACTGGTGGAGATGAGAGGTTCTCTAGCAAAGATTGAAGCTGATGTGGCATGCCCCACAAGATGGAACTCCCCTTGGACACTCCATTCTTGGATTGCAGAAGAACAACATGATGCTTAGCCAATAGCTTTCTCAAAATATTTGTTGTTGGGCCCTCAGTGAAAACATAAAAGATTTGAAATATTTGTTTGTCGGGCCTTTAGTGAAAACATAAAAGATTTGGTGGCTGTCATTTTCCATCTTAACTGAAGTATTATAGGATTTGTAAAAAAATGAGACTATATTTCAAACATGAGTATATAGGCTATGTTCGGTTCCGAAAAATAGGAAGAAAATAAAAAAAAAGTGTTTTAACTTTGTTTTAGCAATCATGCTTACATCCACGTATAAGAGAGAATTAGTCTACTATATCACAAAGAATACCATGAAAAACTAAAACCAAATATAATTATTAAACTCCCGAAATATGGGTGTTTCCCCGATCTTTGTATCCAAACTTGAATCTCAAACCCCTTGTATCTCTATCCACGGCATATATAGTTTTACAAATTCATTTTCATTTTATAACTTTTCATCTTCATGACTTAAAATATTTATACAATAATATATCAATTTAAAAAATATTTTATACAATATTCTTTACAAAAAGTAATTTATACTAATTAGAAATTGAGATACTTTCCAACAATCTTTATCTTGAATAAATCTCGATGATACACACTTTTTGTATCATATTCCAATCAACTTTAACTTTAATTAAAATTCTTTTTTATTAAAGAGCATGATATGTGTATTGCACCTAAATTCTACAAGTTCAAACTTTCAAGAAAATTAATAACTTAACATGGTATTAGAGCTTAGTTTGGTAGGAGGTTATAGATTTGAGCTACCTTTACACAATTTGCATATTTGTTTTTCCTCCCCTTTTGCAATTATTTGGTATCTCTCCCCCCAATTTGCAATTTTATGTCATCTCTCTCCAGGTGCAAGTATAAGACCACACATGAATAAGAGTATTAAGGAACATGATATAAATATTGAGTCTAAATAGTATAAGTTTAAGTTTTTAGGAAAATTAGTAATTTGATACTTTTGTTATTATCTCGTGTGCTTTGTTCTAAAGATCTTCAATATAGGTTCTAATACCAATTTATTGTGTTAGCGAAAACCTTAATGCAAACAATATTAGTTTACTAACACAAAGATAAAATAATCGATACAAAGGTACACAAAGTTTCAATATGGTTCTCCGAGTATCTCTCATTCGTCCTTAGCTCTTTATCTACAATATATAGTATTTTCAATCTCATCTCAACCTTATAACCTTTTCTCCTTAACACATAATATTTATAAAGGCACTCAGTAATGAATTTTCTTATTCTGCAAGTAATTTAGGGTATGTTTGGTTGTTATTTTTTAAAACTATTGTGGAAAACAGTTTTTGAAAATAGTTTTTAAGAATGGTTTTTTGTGTTTTCAGAAAAGAAAAAAAAAATTGTATTTGGGAACTAAATTCTGAAAAATAGTTTTTATTTTAAAAAACATGTTTGGTTGAGTTAATAAAAAAAAATAGAATAAGTAAAACAAAAAACATGTTTGAAAATTATTATTTTTAATTAATAAATTATTTTTCCATTAACTTGATATTATAAATAATTATCATATGCACAATTCATTTAAATTAAAAAAATTTCATTTTGAAAATTTTACAACAGTTATAATTTTCTTAAACAAATAATGACTTTTTTTTCCATGTATAAATATATTAATTTCAATAATTTAAGGACGAATAAAGAGTTTGCGGGTGAGAGTGTGGTGGTTGGGTGAAATTCATTTTTATAAAAAACAAAAAACAGCTAAAAAAACATAAAAAGAAGGAAGAGAAAACACAAAAAGCAAACTATTATTTGAACAGTAAAAAAACAATAAAACTATTTTTTTATTATTATAAAAAAAGTAATTTTTGAGAATACAAAAAATACAAAAACAAAAATATACTCCCTTCCCTAAACACATTTTTTATGTTTTTTATTTTTAAGAACAAAAAATAGTTATTGAAAAAAAAAACCAAACATGCCATTCATTTCTTAGGATTTTAATTTTGTAGGTTAGATTTTCATCATTTGTATTAGACACGTGTCTCCTCACTATTGACGTTCTTTCATCAACATTCTATTTATTGGTATGGTCAAAGGAGCACTAATTCAACTCTACCTTTTTCCCATTAAATATTTCATTAGCTATTGTAATCATGGCTCTCACAACATATAGACACTGATTTGACCATGAAAGGATATCTTCCAAAACAAACATTTCAAAATCACCCAACCTTCAAGCTTATCTTCTCTAGTACGATAATTCAACTTTCCTTCTAGATCAAATAATGCAAGTTTGTTTGGAATAAGAAGCCACTTTTTCACAAGGAGTACAACATGTTTGGCATTGATTTTATTCGAATTGTTTTTAGTGGTAGTGTTTTTCTCCAAAAGTATTTTTAAAAAAAATCATATATATAATATTTATCTAAAAAATATTATAAGTAATTTTTTAGATTTTTAGGAGTATTTTATAAATTTTATTAAATATCAAATTTATTTAAAAAAAAAACACGTTTAAGGTGAAAAATATTTTATAAAATCATTCTTAAACGAGTTTACAGTATTTTTACTCAAAACATTTGATGTAAAAATATTTTTTTAGAAAAATCACCTAACAGTGTTTTCTTATAAAACAATATAAATGATTTTTTAATTTTTTTAAATATTTATTAAATTTTATCGAATACTTAATTTTTTTTAATATTTTATATATTTAAAAATATTTTCTAAAATGACTATGAATGTGCTCATTAATATCATTCACCCTTCAAATATACACGAAAATCTATGATATGAAAGACCATGATTGATGGTAATGCAAATTTTTTATTTATTTAAATACAAATTTGATAATAAATTGGATGGGAAAAATATATAATCCAATTAAAACGTGCTTGTACTAAAAAAAAAAAAAAAGGTGTTTGGCAGCAATCAAGGAGCATCCCTCTTTAGACTCGACAAGATGATTGTGGAAAAAGCTGCTCAACAACACCCATCCCCATGCTGCAATACCCTTTGCCTGGTGGCCATGCGGCCACGCTAAAAGCAAATACCTGAATCATATCACCTTCACACTCCATCCCTTGACTTCAAATCAAACATGTCGCCGCCTCCATCACAAACCAACACAATTCCGATGTGGGAAAGTCTTTCTCCCCCTCCTACCTCTGGCCCCTTGTGATCAATGCTTCCACCCTTTTTTCTAAATCACCCATGACTAATTTATCTTCAGTTTTTTCAACTTAGCATTCAAAGTATTTGACTTCAATTTCTCAGGGCACGGCTGGCATGACACGATTCTAGAAGGATTTATTTACGTCTCTATAAATAATGTGGGAGAATTAAAATTTGATTAAATTTCCCCTAACCCCATAATAACAAGAAAAGGTCAAAAATAGAAAGCACAGGAACCATGTGAATTCAACACTTCTATAGATGTAAAGGCCTCCTTATCTTGCCCACAGTTATCCACATCCCCCATTTCTCTAAAGCGTCATGTCACATGTCTTCCATCTCTCCCCCCTCCCCTCCCCTCCCCTCACATCACGTGACCGGCACAAGCACCTGTCAACAGTTGAATTCCAATTTCCCACACCCTCCCCCAAAAAGAATTTTCTTTTTTCTTTTTTAAGAAAAAGGAAAGTCAAAGAACATGGGAAAAGGGTTATTATTGGTTTTTTTTTTTTTTTTTTACCCTTTTTCCTAAGTTCCTAACCATTGAAATGTTATCAAGATCAGGTGGGTCTGGGACCGTCTGATGCAGGGATAGTAATTGTAAAAGGGAAATCAGGTGGTCAACTCTGGAAGGCCCAAACCCACCGACTGGCTGCAAGTCACAGGTCCAATGCGAAAAAGTCCAATAAAATCAGGGGGAAAAACAAAAGAATTTTGTCATGTGTTTTGGGGGCCAAAAGTCCAAGCGGGGTGAGGCCCACAAAAGCTCAGTCCCGTGGGGCCCCAGAGAAGGGTTAGGTGGCACACCGACATCATGTCCACGCCTCCCCTCCCCACCACCCCCTTTTGTACTTCCTCCTTTTTTTTAATATACACAGAATATTAGGAATTTGTTGAGTCCAATTTTGTTTTTAATAATGAAATTTTATTTCGAGAAATAATTTGGTTCATTATTGGACCGCTATTATATGCTACTACTTCGAATAATTTTGTCCACCTGCACTTATTGCTGATAAATACATCATATTGAAAAAGAATATTCCTAAAAAAGACACATTAATTATATCATAAATGTAAATTTAATTATAATATAAAGTGTTAAATTAAAATCTCTACTCAATTATTATCATTCATCATGCATGTAGATGGAAACCATTTACCCTATCAATGGAGCCCATGTTCATGCAACTTAGGGTGCCCAATCATGGATGTTTCTGTGAAAACCAGCGACTACATCAACACATTGGGGAAAATTAATGATTCGTTCAAGGTTGGAAAGTGAAAAGATGGCATCATTTACATAATCCCTTTTAATCGAAATGATTAAAGATCAAGGAAATATCAGGAATGGTGATGTATGGATGGATATCTTCTTTGAGGAGTAATGTCCTGTTCAAAGGAAAGACCATGTCGGTGTGTTACAATTTCCAATTTCAAATTTGTTAGGATTAGAAAGGTCAATGAGGCTTGCCTTTCACACACACCTTTGTTCTACCAAAACAATCAAATAAAAAACAGAAGGGAAAAGAAAATCTAGAAAGTTGTTGAAAATCAGCATTTCTGTGAAAAAATGGAAGAAAAATCTGAAGAATGAATGTTTGATAAGGAAAAAATGGAAGAAGAAATGAGGAAATGGAGTTGGGGTGGGGAGGGGAGTGAAGAGGAGGGTGCCATGGATGTGGGTGGAGCGGTGTTGTCCCCATGTTGAGGATGAATATCCATGTGCTATTCAATACTTTTTTTTTTCTCTTCAGTACCTCCCACTATAATAATTTATGAATTTCAGTATATGTAAAGTATAATTTATTGCATCATATATGCGATATATCTTCACAGCATCCACAATTCCTCCAATTTTTCTAGCCAGCGTTGTCTCCTCTCCTTCCTTTTTCTATATTTTTCTATCCCAAAACCCACTGTTCCTCTGACAAAGACTCAATTCCTTCCGCGGCTTTATCTGTAGATCGAGAGCAGGGCAGTTCCACACGCGGAGAAAAAGACTTAATAGTCTCAAACCACCACCCACCCACTTCTCCAAATCTCTTTTCCAATCTGGGATTTCAGTTTTCCTCTGTATCTCTACCTTCCCTTCTCGGTTTTCCTGGCTCCCTCCATTCCCAAGAGAGCTTTAAATGCTCTGTTTCTGACACTGCTTCTTGGGTTTTGCTTTGTTTTATTTTTCTTTTCTGGGATTGTTGGTGGGTGTTTCTGAAACATGTGGGTTTTTATTCTTTGCCTCCTCAACAAAAGCATCTCTCAATCTTTTTCCCTTTTTTTAAATCTTCGGGAATGAGATGGGTCTGTGAAACCGAGCGGTGCATGTCTTCCTGTACTCCACTGTTTCGCGATTTTTGTAGTTGGTTTGCTTCAAATGAGTGACGAACACAAGGGTTTTGGCTTGGTTATTGAGTAGATGCTAATTCAGCTATTGATTTGAGGGGAAAAATGGGATCTGGGAATGGGTTCTACGAGTCGGAGGAGTTCAATTTAGATGCCAAGTGGTTGGTCGATCCTAAGCTACTGTTCGTTGGACCGAGAATTGGAGAAGGTGCTCATGCCAAAGTGTATGAAGGAAAGTAAGTCAACATGTCTTGATTCTGATCTTTGATCAATTTCTCAGTTTTCTCCGCTCTACCACTTGGGAGTTCCTGTTTCTGTTGCTTTATTAATCTAACCCTGAATTATCTCTTTTTATTTTCTATTTTTTTTCACTGCAAAAATTGAGAGGAACAACTGTTAGATTTCTAAAACCAGACATATTGGGAGTCTGTTTTTGAGATTAAAAATAATGTACAGGGTGGGATTCAAAACCCCTCGTTTTCTTTTCTGAGAGCTTTACTTTTTTGGTTGGGTGGGAATGAGAAACAATTAGAATTGTTGGCTTTGTGAATTTCAGTTTTGGGATCAGTTTTTCCGATCAACTCCAGTTGATCCTATTAAAATATGGGTCCTCACTATTTAGCTTATTCTTTTTCCCCAGGTATAAGAACCAGAATGTTGCTATTAAAATTGTTCACAGAGGAGAAACACCAGAGGAGATTGCCAAGAGAGAAGGCCGGTTTGCAAGAGAGGTTGCAATGCTGTCTAGAGTTCAACACAAAAATTTAGTGAAGGTAGTCAATAATTTTTCTGTGTAGAATATTTCTGAGCAATTAGAAATCTTTGAGAATTGCGATTGAATCTGGTGCACTAATTTCTGAAATGGGCATATACCCAGTACCTAATAAGCTTTGTATGACCAGTTCATTGGCGCTTGCAAGGAACCTGTCATGGTAATAGTTACTGAGCTTCTATTAGGTGGGACATTACGAAAATACCTGCTGAACCTGCGGCCAAGGTGCTTGGATACAAAGGTGGCAGTTGGTTTTGCACTGGACATTGCTCGAGCAATGGAATGCTTACATTCTCATGGGATCATACATCGTGACCTGAAACCTGGTATGATTTCATTATCATTTACCTTCTTGTTTGGTTAATTAAGCATATTGAGTTTGAATTAGTGGCATTTTGTGAGAATTTCCTACAAACAGTTGCATAGTAGTTTGATGAACCTCTACTGCTTTATCAGTTTTGGAATCCTCATTTATACTGCATCTGGTCTTAAACCCCACCTCACTATGCAGATTTAAAGGAAAATTGTGAATCTATGGATGGTAGGAAGCATCCATATTACTCTAAATGTAATCTTTTTATAATTTGGTTATTTAAGGGGTTTACAAGCTTGTTCCCTAACATATTTTACCTGCTCGCCTTGCATAGTTAGCAATTGTCAACCTAGTTTCATTTTTCAATACTGGCACTTAAGCAGTTCTAGAACTTATTTCAAGTATGGTCATGCTGCCTCTTGCATGATTTTGAGTTATCAGAGGGTTGATTGACTTGAGGCTGTGAGGCTGTGATTTATATTTGATGCTTGTTTTCTCTTCGGCATGAATATTGTTGTTGGGTATGATTTAGGGTGTGTCTGCATGAGAGCCCGAGGCTTGCTCAAACCCCATACTCTAGGATATGGGAATCAGTATTTTTGAATAAATTGCAATTTACGTGATTCTTGTGGTTGTACTATGGGCTAACTAGAAAGAGCTATTCAGCAAGAAGTTTAAACCAAATTCACAGAGATAAGCTTGTGGATATGAAGATTCGTAAAGGCATAAGCTGAATATTTTCACTTGTGGATACGAAGATCCCCAACGGCATAACTTTGGTCCAAAGCTGAAAAATTGAAGCTGGTGGTGCACTTGAGAACTTTTGTGTGAGGGTATCATTTGCTTCCCTAGCAGAAAAGGTCTGAAAGTGATGGATATGGCAAAATGACCCTTTTTGTAAAAAAAAATATGTGGAGTCTAGGAAACCCCGAGAAAATGCTGTTGAATCTAGCTCCTTTTTGCACATAGCTGAATAGAGGTCTTTTTTTTTTTTTTTAATATTAATTTTTTTAGAATATATATTAACAAAATGACATGAGTTGTTTTTTTTTTCTTTTTCTTCAAACAAAATCTGAAATCGGATTTGATTTTGAGCTTTTCAATATCATCACTGAAGTCGCATAACCTAGTTAGATGTGAAACTATATCTTGGTCATGAGGTTTGTTTTTTTGTACAAAACATTTTTTTGTTTTTTTTGTTTTTTGCAAAATTTGAAATCGTATCCTGTATATGGGGCTTTTAATGCTAACCGTGAAGGTGCATAAGCAAGATATCAGAAAGCCACATCTTGATTATGCTGCTTCCTTGTTATTCTTTAACATCTCCTATGATAACATTAAAATTTATTATTTATCTAATTTTTTTATCCCAATCAAATAATATTAGAATTTAACATTTACCTAAATTTGAGATAAAAAATAAATTAACTTATAAAATAATTAAAAATGTTTTTTAATTTAGATCAATAAAATTCCATACAATCAGTATTCTGTTAAATGTGGTTGATACAAATTAAAAAAAAAAATAGTTTATCAAAATCAAAATTTTAGATAATATCAATTCTAATATTTTGATCTAAATAAAAAATTGAAAATACTGTTTTTTTTTTTTTTTTTAAAATGACCAAGATGCCACATTTTGATTTGCAGTTTCTAGTTAAAAAACATCCAAAAGGGCCATTTTTCCCCTTTACTCTAAGCAATTTTCTTTTCTCAGTTGCCTAATTTATTTATTTTTTTGGATAACCCACCAAATAACTAAGCAAAAATTTTAAGTTCAATTCTTTTATTTCTCTTCACTTGCACAGATTCACCTGCTTGGATTCTTGTATTGAAAGTGATTTGTTTATATACTCCAATGGTATCTTCCATGATTGTCCATGATCATGGGCTCACAAGACACTTTTATTTGCCATTTTTAATTAGTTCCCAAATAGTTTTAAGTATGTTTGATTGATTTTGGTTGCCTGAGAAATTCTTGAAATGGAATGAGAACTGTAAACCTTTTTCTATTATCTCATGTGTGTGAGATTTTATGCATGAAGTGGAAAAAAATAAAGCGGTCTTTTGGGAAATGGAATACATACATTGTAAGATTTCTTATGGACTGATGCCTTACGGTAATATGGTAATCACAAATCAATATTCAAGGCGATGCTTTTGTTCTTGTTACCCTTTTTACTATTTCTTTTCATGAAAGATGGGTTGTACAATTGGATTTGTTGGTGAAACCAGCTGAGATTATTTTTGAGCATGTTTTTTGATGCACAAAGTTTGAAGATTCAATTGATGTTTCACAAGCATGGTGCACGCTATCGAGCTTGAATGCATGATTTGGATTTAGGATCATCAAGTGGGTCACTTCTCTCGCTTTTCCTTGGCAGTCCTTGAGTTGCATCACTCAATGTCACAGGCATCCTTAATAAAGATTTATCTTTTCTGTGGGAATTCCAAATTCCAAAATGAATGGATGGATCTAGGGAAACAGACTCAAACTTGTAAACAGTACACTTAATGGCAGTTTGCTGCCAACAACTTTTTAGATATGGTTGAATATCTAACTATGTTGAAATTGTTGGCCAACACTTGGCATAGGCTACATATGTTTCTATCACATTTGCATTTGACTGTTTTGTATCTTCCATTACCTTTTTTGGTGCCAAATAGAATTTGTTAATCTTTTAAATACACATAAGTAACACACACACACACGCATATGAGCATCCATAGTATAATGGTTTCGTTCTACATAACCCGAAGAACTTGATCATTTTTATATAAGCTGAATTATGTTTTAGATGCAAAATATCATTGATGAAGTGATTCCCAAAAGAGGCAGATATGATAATAAGCTTGACAATTTTTTTTCCTTCCCTTTTCCCAGAAAACTTGATCCTGACTGCAGATCACAAAACTGTCAAACTTGCGGATTTTGGCTTAGCCAGAGAAGAGTCATTAACAGAGATGATGACTGCCGAAACTGGAACGTATCGTTGGATGGCTCCAGAGGTACTTAACACTTAATGCTTTTATTTATTCATTCATTTATTTTTGTTGGTGAATGGGGAAGGGGACTCCAGAATGCTGACCATTCACCTTTCACTTTGTTGTAGCTTTATAGCACAGTAACATTGAGGCATGGAGAGAAGAAGCATTACAATCACAAGGTGGATGCCTACAGCTTTGCTATTGTACTGTGGGAACTCGTTCATAATAAGTTGCCATTTGAAGGCATGTCAAATCTGCAGGCAGCCTATGCAGCTGCTTTTAAGGTAATTATCTCTTCCCTTGGGATTATATGTTCCTAATCACCTAATCTTTCTGTTGACTTCCTTCCCTAGACAAAAAACATTATAAGCCAATGTTACCTGCTTAAAAAAATGGTTTGCAAAAGATGTTTTGAGGCTGCATTTAGAAGCTTTTCTCAAGGAAGAATGGAATGAAAACTAGTTTCTGTATAAGATCCCCTTGTGACACTGGAAAAAGGATTGAAGGAAAATGAAGGTGAACTGCAGTGTGTCTCCTGTGATGATTACAGAATAGTCCTCTTTTATAGCGGTTCTTTTCCACTTACCCAAAATCCAGGAGATGTAGGGTGCTTGCTTATTTTAAGAATGACTTGCAGACAATCCTCCTCCTTTTTTCCCCCTCCCCCATCTTTTTGGGTTTCAGAGGCGATAATCACATATTCTCTCACTGGAACAATGCCAATGAGAATCATGAATTAACTGGGTGGGAACTTGATTTAAAAACATGCTTCACTAGGGTTTCTTGAGGTTATCCTTAAACTGCAAGTTTAATACTGCTTGAATGGCTGAAATTTTAAAAATTGCTTGATTGGAACATCTCTGGGACCTCTGGATGAGAATTCTCTAACAATGCACTTGGAAGTTGTTTTTCTTTAGGTGTGTCCAAACGCAATTAGGCACCAATCACCATAGATGTGAGTGAGGAATGCATTTAGGGACTGAGGCCCTACATGTTATTTTTTCTAAAAGAATGGCATGATGGATAGAGATGCTGAATGATAGCACATTTGATAGGTGCCTCAGTTAATTGTAGTCAACATACTATCTGACTAATGATTTCTTACCTTCCCACTTTTACTTTAAATATTTCTCTCATATTTTATAGCCGTCAAGTCATCTTGACTTACAGCTTTCCTTTGTTTTTTCAGAATATGAGGCCTAGTGCCGAGGACCTCCCAGAGGACTTGGCTTTAATTGTCACTTCATGTTGGAAAGAGGACCCAAATACTCGGCCTAACTTCAGCCAAATAATACAGATGCTCCTACATTATCTCTCCACTATTTCACCGCCGGAGCCCATGGTCCCACCGAGGGTTTTCACTTCTGAGAATGCTGTCTTGCCACCAGAGTCTCCGGGTACAAGTTCGTTGATGGCGGTAAGAGATGGCTCAGGAGAAACCCCAAAAACCAGTATGGAGACCAACCCAAGAGGTTGCTTCTCCTGCTTTAACCACTGCTACTGATCCCCTGAGGAGCAAGGTCTCTTCTTTGGAGGTATCCAAGTTACCGTTAGGGAAAAGCACAATGAACTACATAGCCTCAAATATTACAAAACTACATCTTGATAAAGAAACTGTTAATTTGTTCTGATATGCGAGTTCAGTTGCCATAGGAAGCTGCCTTGTAATCTGATGCTACTGCTGAATTTGCACACTCTCTTACATGGACTTCAATCTTCAGACAGGCCCAACATGCTTTTTAGGGTTTTGGAGTTGGGGTTGCTGTGATGTATTATCATTTGTAAAATAAAGTTCATCCAAATGCCTTTTCTCCAAGTTCATGTAAGAATTTCTCCACTGATTGACATTCAGATCCTCCTATTCACATTAAGCCTTATGAATGTGACACACAACATTTGATTGAGCTCTTTGAACCCAGCCATGCCATTTAAGCCTTTCTTTCAAAAGTTGGAATTCTTGATTGACTAAAGGTGAGAAAGCTGAAGGGGGAAACACACAGATTATATCCAGGTGGTTATCATTCTTGTGGTGGGGTCATGAAAAAAGGTTTAAGCCTACTTGCTGCAATACATGAGTCATAAAAAGCTTCATGTGAAGAGGGTTGGTCACACTATTGAATAATCCGAAAATATCAACTCGTAATAAAAAGGGATCGCCGTTGCCGGGGATCGAACCCGGGTCACCCGCGTGACAGGCGGGAATACTCACCACTATACTACAACGACTTGATGTTGGATTATCCTACACTATTCAATAAAACCCTTATTCTGTGTGACCTCTCGTTTAAATTGCACCTTTTTCATGCATTCACATCTCGCCTTTTGGTAAATTCCAAATCCAACCAAGTAAAATGTAAAAAGTAAAAAGTAAAAACCATCGATTAAAGCAGAGTGACAAAATCGTCATTTACCACTCTCCCAAACGTTCGTTTCTTTGGCTTGGCAAGCAAGTCGCCGTCTTTCTCCTAAATTACCAAAACGCCCCTCTGCTCTACTTTCGATGTTTTAAGTGCCCGACAGTCTATCCGAACCTCTAGCCTCGGAGCCAGGCTTGGTCAACGGTGGGCCACTGGTTTGGGCATCGTGGCTCGAATATTGTACGCCCGAACCTCAGTCTCACCTTCCGAGCCTCTTTAACGGTTCCTAAGCTGAGTTTTCCCGCTCTCTCTCTCACTTGGACTAAACTTAGCGTAGTGTAGAAAGCAGCAAGCTCTTCTCCTCATCCCTCGCTCAATGTTCTCCATTTCTTCTCCTCTCATATGGCTAGGTATACCTAGAAACATGTTTTGTATTTTGCTTTTGCTTTTGCTTTTTTACTCCTGCTTTTTGGATTTTTGCTTTTGTTTTTTCTGGATTTGGCAACGAATTCCGTCTGGGTTCTGAGGGAGTCCCACTTCTGATTCTTAGGAATGCAGGATTAGGACCTATCCATATGCAGCAGATAAACCCATTTTCTCATTCGATTTGGATTGGTGTGGGATTTTTACTTGGTTTATTTTGCTCTATGGAATGCTGGGTTAATGTTGTTGTGGGCTTCGTGTGGAAGTTTGCATTGTTTGTGTGTGATGTTTCAGTGTGTAAAAGGAGGTTTTCTTGATCGGATTCTTCTTTTCGAGTGTTATCCTGTTTAGGGAGAAGAAGAAATCGGATTCTTCTTCTCTGGTGTATTTGATTGCATTGTTTGATTTCTTCTGTTGTTTCTATTTGTAACTATTTTTTCTTTATTCTTCTGTGTTTTGGCTAAAGATGCTTTCAGTGTTGAAACTTCAGACTTACAGCATATCATTATGCAGGACTTGGGTCGTTGACAGCAGAGGAATAGCAAGGAAAGTGAAAAATGCTACTCAATCCTTTGCCTCTCAAATCAAAGATTGTGGGGCAAATCGTGAATGCCCAAATTGCCATCATCGTATTGATAATAGTGATGTAAGCTAAGCTGAAATCTTTGACTCTAAATGATAGTTACATGATTACAATATTTCATTCATATCCAATTAAATTTGCAAGAGAACATTAAATTTTCGTGTAGTATTGTTTAAAGTAACTAAATTGATAGCAAAGATCGGGACATTAAATACTTGCAGATAATAACATGATTTAGTACTGATAAGGTAATCTAGATTGAATGAACTGTAAGGCAGTGAAACAATTCACTCCAAACTCAACTATCTATCAATGTTGAGTTGCTTTCCTTTTCGGGTTCCCATTGTCATCTCAGTGACATATTAAAATCATGCCATTGGAAGTTCTTCATGAACTTAATTGGGAAATTATGGGTTCTTTTTTTTATTTTATTTTATTTTTTATGTAAACAAAATTTTCTTAATATTTTTGTTCTGCAACTTTTATTGTGCAGGTTTCTCATGAATGGCCTGGCCTGCCTGCTGGTGTAAAGTTTGATCCATCTGATGTACAGCTTTTAGAACATCTAGCAGCAAAATGTGGAGTTGGAAATGGAAAACCACATGTACTTATTGATGAATTCATCCCAACACTTGAGGAGGATAAAGGAATCTGCTACACCCATCCAGAGAATCTTCCTGGTGAGGCAACTTCCAAGCCCCTGATCTTTGTTTGGTTCTTTCCCAGTTTGTGCGGTTCTAAGTATTTCATCACTGGTAACCTAATGTGCAAAAAATTACCAATTGAAATAAATTATCAAAGAATGAAACAACATAAAATTCTTTTAATGCTGCAAAATAGAAAAACCAATAATTTGAACACTCCCTTTCCTAAAACCCCTCCCTTTAGGTGCTATATTCCAGTTGTTGAAGGGTTAAAGCCTTAAAGAATAGCAAGTGAATATCCAAACGATGGCTCCAAAATCCACTCCATTTTTTCTGCTTTAATTTGAGACAAAAAGACTTGTACAAATACAAAAAATGAGCAGGGTACTACAAAAAGTTAGAGCAAATTTGAGGCTATTATTCTTTCATCTTCTTATGAGAAGATCTGTCCAAAGAAGAAACCACCTGCAAGTCTTTTAACTTAAATCAGATTACAAATGATAGGTCAGCATGCCTTTCCTTACCATCTCAATCACTTTCTCTTTTGGCTTCCTCTTCCCTTAATAATGTATTTGAATTAAATCAAATTACTCCTCTGTCCCACATGACCAAAACATTATGGATGACCTTCAATCCTAGGACATGATTGCCTGAGTATCATCTCTTATGTAAGGCTGTAATGAAAAGTTGTCTCCCATGAATACTTCCTCTTAAGGTAATAAGAAAAAGGATATTTTTGGATGTCTTGTAAAAATGGAATGACTCCTCCATGTTTTACACGCATTCTAAGGTGGAAACAACCCATGGCCTAAAATGTGATCATTACAAGAAATGGCAACCAAGTGATGGTGAAAACCTGCACTTGTTAAAAGGCTGTTAGCCTTGAAGGCAGACTAAAAAAATGGAACAAAGAGGTTTTTGGCTAGTTTGCAAGTCGGATATAGAAAAAGCATATGATCATGTAAATTTGAAGTTTGTGCTCTCAATTATAGAAAAGATGAGTTTTGGTCATAGGTGGAGAAAGTGGATTCATTACTACATATCCACTGTGAGATTGTCAATTCTATTTAATGGCACTTCCACATTTTTTTTTTCAAAGTTCTAGAGGGCTGAGACAAAGTGGTCCTCTCTTCCCCTATCTACTTGTGTTAATTATGGGGGCATTCAGTTGCCACATTGCCAAAGTAGAGCCAGGTGGATTTAAAAGGTGTTTTAAGGTAGAGGATGGAGGGCAAGAAAGGATAAATATCTCTCATTTACTATTTGCATATAATACACTTAGTCTCTGCAAGGATGATGTGGATGAGTTTCAATACTGGAGATGGATTGTTGTTTGTTTTGAACTTGTATTACGCTTGAAGATAAACTTACAAAAAAGTGAGATGCTTCGGGTGGACAGATTGGTTTCTCTATTCAGATGCAAGGTTAGGGGCCTTCCTACCTCGTATCTTGGCTTACCTCTAGGAGTATTTCATAATTCCTGTGCTGTGTGGGATTGGGTGAAGGAGGGAATCAGAAAAAGACTGGCCTCCTATGAGAAGCAATATCTGTTTAAAGGAGGACGGGGTAAAGAGGACCCTATTGAGCCTCCTAATGTACTTCATGTCCCTTTTTTCAGTTCCCAGAAGAGTAGGTATTAGATTGAGAGCAAATTCAAGGAGATTTTTTGTGGTGTAACCATCTAGAAGGAAGGAAAATGCATCTAGTGAGTTGGGGAATTGTTTGTCATGATAAGAATTATGGTGGATTGGGAATCAGGAGGATGAAGGCTTTAAATAAGGTCTTAATAGGCAAATGATTATGGAGGTTCGTCAATGAGTATGATAGCATGTGGAGAAAGTTCATCCATGCCAAATATGAGGAAACGGATGGGAGTTGGAGCACCCTGAAGGCCTTTGGTCTGTACAGTGCAGAAGGCACTTTCAAGATTGGGAAATAGATGTGGTGGCTCAAATTTTCAATGTATGAGTAAGAGTGCAAGGAGTAGGGGCTGGTAGATTACAATGGAAATAAAATAGGAAAGGAAAATTTTATGTTTAGTCCTACTATAGTTCTTTACGTGGTGAGAGTAGGGAATTGTTCACAGCTAAAGAAGTTTGGAGGTCCCATGTTCTGTTGAGAATCTCTTTTTTTTGCATGGGAAGTAGTGTGGGGGAATATTCTAGCCATTGATATCCTAATGAGAGAAAGGTGGATGATGGTGAAGAAACAACAAATCACATCCTAATCCATTGTGATGGGACAAAAAAAGTTGTGGAATCTTATTTTAGCAATTTTTGTGTTGAATGCCCAAACTTAGTGAATAGCTTTTCCTAGGTTGGAAGGTCAAGGGGATGGAGAAAAGACTAGACGATAGCAAGATTTGGCACGTAACTCCCTTATGTTTATTTTTGTCCATGTGGAAAGAGGATCTTATGTGAGGAAGAGTTGTCAGATCGTAGATTGAAGGAAACCATTTTAAAGTCTTTGTTGGAGTGGTTTTGGGATGCAATGGGGATGGATGGAGATCTTCACAATGTTGGGGTTTAGCCTTAAATGTGAATAGATAGTCTTTTTTTGTGGGCTTTCTTGTTCATTTGTTTTTTGCCTTTCTTTTTGGTGCCTTCTGTGCACCATTGTGTAAATTGGGTGTTCCTTGGCACCTCGTATTATCCATTTGCCCATAAAGAAAAGAAAACTTGTTTTCTGTTATTTCTAGACAACTTAGAATTTATCTGATACCATCATTTGTATAGATGACTCATATTGATTAATGGTAGCTTCAAATTCTTTGTAAAACATAATAGTTCCATTAAATTTCCTTAGTCAGTTCATTTAAGTTCTTAAGTTCACGTCTTACTCATATTTACTATCATCATTTCATACTGACATTTGTTCTGGGTTGAACTTGTGTGTGGTTATGGCTTAACAAAACTATTGTTTTGATTACCATTTCTGGATTTGCTTTAGGTGCCAAAAAAGATGGAGGTAGCATCCATTTCTTTCACAGAACTACCAATGCGTATGCTACTGGTCAAAGGAAGCGCCGAAAGATCCACAGTCTTCATGGTTCAACCGAGGAGCATGTTCGCTGGCACAAGACAGGCAAGACCAAGCCTGTGATTGAAAATGGGGTTCAAAAGGGCTGTAAGAAAATCATGGTTCTTTATAAAAGTTCAAAGAAGGGGTCCAAGCCAGATAAGTCTAATTGGGTGATGCATCAATATCATCTTGGCACTGAAGAAGATGAAAGAGAAGATGAATATGTGGTGTCCAAAGTTTTCTATCAGCCACAGAAACAAACAGAGACTAATGATAATATTCCAGTCATTGAAGAATTGGATGCAGTGACATCTCAAACTAGTCCAAGAACCCCCAAAACAACTACTCCAAATCCACCTCGATCAGAGAAATCAGTTTTCTGTGCCAATGCTGGGGATGATAGCACACCCCATGGGTCTGCACAGGTACGTAGCAACTTTTCTTATGCCCTGTCTGAAATCTTAAGGCCCTATTGATGAGCTATTGGGAATGATTATCCTTAAATGCTGATAATGGACTGTTGTGGGATGGACACTGTTGTAAGCTGTCCTTTTCATTACTGAAAGTACTCATTTGTGGGCTACAATCTGATTTAGTTGTAGATAGAGAGAGCATTTGGTAAAACTTAATACTTAATGACTTAAAGTAAGTTTATGTAAAATTATGCTAAAGTTATTAAGTCATTAAGTTGATTTATCAATATGTTTAATAGCTTAAGTCATTAAATCATATTAAGTCAATAGGTTAATTTATCAAACACACTCAAAATTGGTCCGATAGGGGTTGTTACGGGTGGAGGATTTAAGATCAACTCTAATGTTGATTCTATTTTTGTCATTGATGCATTCTGCTGCTAGAACATAATTTCTAGAATTGGCTGTTGCTACAGGGGGGAAAACATTACTACCATGACCATCTGATATTCTATTTGTTAAATTTTATCAAGTTCATGTCAAACAAGTACTCATCAAAATATGTCAAACAAATATTTTGCATTTTTCAAATGCAAACAGAAACAAAATAAATCTATTTGAATTTTCAAAAGACATGGAGTAGGAAAGGAGACGATTACATTTTGTTATTGTTTCCTTTGTTTTATCCTGTACTTACTGGATCTTTTTCATGTGAATTAGAAAGCAGAGTTTGTTGGAGAAGCGTCTCATCCAAATCCATCTACTGATCAGATTGAGAACAATATGGAGTATCCCCTATGGCTGGCCGGCGAATCACAGGCCATTGAGGATGCAGATCAGAATGGGCTGCACGACTCACTGTTATGCAAGGAGATCTTTTATCCTGGTGCTCCTCACTATGACACAGGATTAAACCATGGTCCTGTCATTGGCTTTTCTCACAACATGAATGGCATACCTGGAGATCATAATGCACCCTGTGGAATTGCTGACCTTGAGAATCTAGAACTAGATACTCCACCAGATTTTCAGCTTGCAGTAAGCTTCACCTCCAACCCTTGTTCTATACAATTAAACTTCACTGATATCACAGTTATAATTCCTCATCTATGTCCTGCAGGATTTGCAATTTGGATCACAAGACAGCATATTTGGTTGGCTAGATCGGTTATGAAGAAGCAGATAGTGCAGAGAAGCTTCTCAAGATGGGTGATAGAATCCCAATTTTGTACCAGTGGATCTTCTCCTCTTGTTTCAAGTATCTCTTACCATTATTGTTAAAAGAGCTTTCTTGCTTTGGAGGGTCACTGGGACTTCCCTCTTTTTATGGCACTTTGCTTTAGAGCAAGTTTTTGAAGACCTCTACAAGGCTTGCAGCAAGTTTTTGAACCCTACAATGGTTATGAAAACATGAGGTCTTGGAGCTCAAATTGTTTAGGTGTTAAAGGGGTAGTAGGAGCAGGTACCTCTCTCAGTCAACTTGGGTGTTTATTTGTTTGTTTGTTAATTTTAGGCACCATTCAGGATGCAGGTGCTATCTCAAAAGTCAAAAGCTTGTGACACAGGAGTAAAGTATTTACTAAAATGGATGTGAACCCAGAACTGTTGTGGCTCCTATAATGAAAGAAATTGCTTTATGCTCTTTATCGATTGCATAATTGCAGAGTTAGTCTGCATTTCCAGTATATGAATGGCTGCTATATTATTCTCTTTTGTAATTATTGGAAGACATGCCATTGAGGTTCAAGTGTTAACAGGGAGGAAGCGTTCTTACGTGATTATAAAAAACGTTTTTAGTATATCTAATACTTAAAGGATAAAAAATTTAAAAACACTTCATAAAATTATTGTCAAACGGTTTTTTAAAGTACGTTTGAAAGTGATTTAAGAAAATGTTTCTAACATTTTTAATACTTGAATGATAAAAAATTTTAAGTATTAAAAATATTAAAAACATTTCGTAAAATCATCATCAAACAGACTTTTAAAATACGTTTGATAGTGATTTTAAGAAATATTTTTAGTCTTTTTCTAATACATGAAACATAAGAAATTTCTAGTGTTAAAAAAAATTAAAACACCTAGAATCGCCACCAAATGCATTTTTGGTCAAAAAAGTGTTTTTGAAAAAAATTTAGATATTTGACAAATTTAAAGAAACACTTTTAAAAATCTGAAAATCATTTATAATATTGAAAAATCATAAATCATTTATAATGTTTTTATGATGAAATACTTGACAAATAATCCTCTTCAAGGCACTTTCAAAAAAAATATTTCAATTAATAAGACTTTAACTAAAAACATTTTCAAAAAATTATCTCAAAGAAAGCATGTTTAGTTTTTAGTGGAATTCTGAGAAGTGTAAATGAGGACTGATCGGTGCAGTGCTCGACCCTCGGGTAAATAGCTTAGGTTGTCTTGGTTAAACGACGTCGTAGACCTCTGAACTGAACGAACTGCACATAAGTAAGAGGAGGTCAACCCTTGGCCAAACCTCAAGGCTTAAACCCTGAAAAACCCAGCTAGCGGACGGATTGGGTGAGCATGGAAGCAACCACGGATTCTCTACGGTGATTGAGAGACCCTTCTATCTTGCAATGTCTATAGTAAGGAACCTTCAAAGGCGGTCTTTGAAGACCCTCTCCTCTCTCCTCCAATCCCATCCTTACAAGTACTCTCTCACTCTCTCTTCTCAATTTCCATCCGTTTGGTTCCTGAGAAATCACAGGAAAAAGACAGAAAATTTTCCCTATTATTCACTTCTTTTTCCTTCATTTCTCCGCTACTAAACACAAATTTTGGCTTTCCCCTTTTTGTTTCTCACATGGGCAGTCTGATTTTACTATATTTCAGGAATGTTGTGTCACGGAGATATGTTCCTTTGAAATGTCTTTCAAGCAATCCGATTCAATCGAGTGCTGGGAGCGAGGACTGCTCTTCATCAATTTCCCCGTGGAATGGATTCAGTGGATGGTCTCGAGCGATGTCCACGGCTGGAGGGAGAAGCATGCGGAGCAAGGTGGAGAGGAGGATGCGTAAAGAGTCTGGAAAAACCCTAAGAGAGGTTCGCCGCGCTCAGAAATTGCGCAAGAAGTTGATGACTGATGAGGAGAGACTCATATACAATCTCAGAAGAGTAAGCTAATCTGCATTTGTACATTTTTTTCCCCTTTAATTCATAGATTTTCCCCATCTTGGAACGTGCATGAACTCGATAGTGCATAGTTTGAATTTGTGGCCCTTGACTCAGAATTTTTGTTAAAGATGTCTCCTTTTTTTGAACCCAGTATTTGCAATATGAAATGCTAATATGGATACACTGAGTTGAATTTTTACTGATTTATATATTATTGGTGTTTGCTTTGGGAGGGGGCATTTTCATGTTTACCAAGTCAAAGTTTTGACGGCATGCATGATGTATAGATGCTTGACGGTAGAAGAATAGCTAGTTCGGATGCTCTTGAAAATCAATATTGAAATCCCCCATTGCCAGTTATGTTATAGTGTATCCGGTGCTTAATTTTGTTTCTATTGCCATATTTACAAGAGCAATATCAAACAGGAAAATGGGAAAAAAGAAGAAGTACATACAGATTTCTAGTGGTTCACTCTTAATGTGAGCTTCCACTTTACCATTGCAGATTTTCCAATATAATAAAAGAAAATTTTCAGGGTGATCTCACACCTCCCAATGATGGCCTTGCCTCTGTTTTTCACACAAGAAACAACTGCCTTAATAACCCTTTGTATAATGTGAAAATTAAAATAGACTAATATGTGTAGGATAGCTAAAATACCACTTAAAGAAATCGCCCATACTGTATAAGTAGATTCCACACAACTCAACATAGCCCATAAATAACTTGGTGAACATCACACAATGATGGGAACCCGTTGAGGGTGTGGGTTGGGCTGCTCCTCCGTCCTTGGCTTCCAGCTAGGGTGTGGGGGGTGTTTTCTTCCTTGTAATCTTTTGGCCACTGCTTTGGTGGTTTTTTAATACAAGTTTCCTTTACTTATCAAAAAAAAAATGATGGGTTACGCTGATTAACTGCAGATCAATTCCAGTTCCAATGCCTTGGTCGATGCTTGAGAAAGTAGAACGTTGATGATTTGGTGGTTTGCTTTTTTATGTGAGAAATTATAAGCTAGGAATCCTCTATTCTTTCGGAGGAAATGATTATTTATGTTTATTACTTGGGCCCTCTTGTTTCTGGTTGAATTTCATTTCATGTTTATAACTTTGTTGTTAATTTGATTCTTCTCTTTCTCTAAATAAATATATTGTTGTGGTTCCTTTTAATGGTTTGGTTTAGATGCAAAATTCATCCATATTTTCTTCTTTACTTTTTGATACAGCAAGATTCATCCACAATCACATTTACAACTGTTAGTTAAGGATGGCTTCCAAATTCTGACCAATTGTAAAGCAATGTTCGGGTATTTGTTCCTGGTTTCCAATTTATAACATCAATTTCTTTACTTTTGCAGGCCAAGAAGAAAGTGGCATTACTGCTGCAGAAGCTCAAGAAATATGAGCTACCAGAGCTTCCTGCCCCTCGACATGATCCTGAGTTATTAACTGCTGAGCAGCTTCAGGCATATAAGAAGATTGGCTTCAGAAATAAAAATTATGTTCCTGTTGGTGTTCGTGGAGTATTTGGAGGAGTGGTCCAAAATATGCATCTTCACTGGAAGTTCCATGAGACTGTTCAAGTTTGCTGTGATAACTTCCCAAAGGAAAAAATCAAGGAGATGGCAACCATGCTTGCAAGATTGAGTGGAGGTATCGTGATAAATGTACATGATGTGAAAACAATTATCATGTTCCGTGGCAGAAACTATCGCCAGCCAAAGAATCTGATACCTATCAACACCCTCACAAAGAGGAAGGCAAGTACACACAATCTTGCTCCTTAGCGTATTCGTTTATTTTTCTCTTTTTAGGATGAACCTGGCAAAACATTTAAAGATAACAATTTAATTTTTTTTCATACAAAACATTGTTCTGGAGAAGTTAAGGAACGAAGCTGACAGACCATGAGGCAGTTTGTTGCAAGATTTTTCTGTTCCCTCCTGGCACCTGATTTTTGTTCCTGTGTTTCACAGTGCTGAGCAGCACAGGACAATGGTATATTTTTATTGTAGCTGCTACTAAAAAGGCTAAAGAAGCAGTCCAACCTGGACATGAACATGTCTTACTGTTTTCCCCAAGCTTCCTAAGGTTTTAATGCTCATATTTTCACAAAACCCATGCTGAATAAAACTCAATGCTCAAGAAAAGCAAATGAGAAAGACCAATCCCAATTGAACCCCACAGGGTGTAAGCAACACTACCAAAAAACACGGAAATCTAAGTCTGTGTCTTACACTTTTCGAGTCTGGGAGAGTGTCTGTATTGAAATTATGTACCCTTTGGCCAAACACTGGCAAATTCATTGCATGGCATGCAGAGAATGGACTGCCATCTCTTGTATAGCTATTGCATGCACAAAGTGCTTTTTTCATTCAATCGGTTTTGATGCTCTAGTTCTTGAGATTAGAAACCCATATTTTGCTGATAAAATCAATTATAGTGTTCAAATTAATTATATACTCTGTGAGCTCTGGTTTTGATTGATGATAAACATGATTCTGTTTAATATGCAGGCATTATTCAAAGCCAGATTTGAACAAGCACTTGATTCTCAGAAACTAAACATAAAGAAAATAGAACAACAGCTGCGGCGAATGGGTGTAAACCCTGAGGATCCAGTTGCCATGGCCAGCATCCAGAGAGTAGCATCCACATTCTTCAATGCAATTGACAAGCAGGAAGGAAGTCCTTATGTTTTCCAGGGGGACAAACTATTTGGAGCAGCACCTACTGAAGACTTAAAACTGTCAGAAGAGCCTCCTGTTGATAGCGACCAAGAGGAACTTGACCAATTCATAGCTGAGATAGAGGATGCAGCAGATAAGGAATGGGCAGTGGAAGAAGCTGCCGAGAAAGAAGAGCTCAGCAAAATGAGGTATTGGAACAGAGAAGAGTTTGCTGGGAGGTTTAGAAGATTTGATAACCCTAAAAATGAAGACTTTGATAGTGATGTTAGAGGGGCAAGGGGTTGGAACCATACGCGTGGCAGACAGAGGACAACTGATACTGATGATGAAGGCAATGATGTTTCTGAGGGTGATGAAGAATGGGATTCCAATGATGTGAGAGATCTGAGAACTCCTGAGAGTGATGGTGATGATTCTGATGAAGTTCATAATGAGTTCACGGCACCTAGAATGCAAAGTGGGAAGCTGGATTTTGGCAGAGCCAAAAATAATAATAGTAAGGATTTCAAGAGAAATGCTGAAGAATTTAGGAGAAAGGTAGATGAAGAAGACTCAGGGTCAGAAGATATGTTAGATGATTTGGAAAACGCTATGTGGGAGTCAGATGCCGAGGAAGAACATGACTCGAGGACATCAAGAATGGCAAGTAATGATTACAGGAGCAGCAGTGATGATGATGAGCATCTTCATCGCATAAAAAGAGATAGTAAGAACGCAAGGAATCTGGTGAATGATCATGAGAATGATGCTGATTATTCTGAATCTGATGAAGGTCAGGATGAATTCAGGGAATCTAGAATAGCAAAACAGAAGCATGGTCAGATTAGCCGAGTCAATAATGATCAAGGCTTCATGAGAAATGCTGAAGCTAACTTTAGCAGAAATATGATTGAAGAAGATTCTGAGTCAGAAAATATGTTAAGTGATTCAAAAGTAGGAATGTGGGAATCAGATGATGAGGGATACTCAAAGGTATCCAAAGCAATAAGCAATGATTATCAGAGCGGTGATGAAGAAGAGGATTATCACATAACAAAAAATGAGACGAGCAAGGAGAAAGATAAAAGAATGAAGACACCGAAACAGGTAGATGAGACTTGGGATAGTGATTAGCTTGGTAATTGTTGAGCACATCGTGTCAAAGGTTAATTTATAGAACCCATTTTTATTCTCCACAAAAAAGGTCTATCTAATGTAAGGGGATTGCATGATTATGTTAATTCATTAAGTGAGATTATTCCTCTACAGTTTGAACATTCTGTCAACCGGGAGCCTGACATCCCTTATAGATGAATCAATTCATTGCATTTTATAAGTTTATATGGCATTTTGAAATGAGAGTGTATTTCATTGCATGGATGGATCATGGAACATTTCCTTGATAGTTGCTAGTTTGAAAAGGCAGCAAAATGAAGCTTCCTTTTGTAGACATGTAACATCAACCTTGGAAGGGGGAGTTATGAAGTGAGACTTCCTTCCCTTAACTTGAAGTTTTTGTACTATCTTATTTCTTTTAATGAACCCATTTTCCATAATGGCTTAATTGATAGATGGCTCCAACTGCTGACTTTATCTGAACTTGTAGTAATCAGAACAGAAGCCCATCTTCTGGGCAGCAGACTTTTACATATTGGACCGTGTCCTTTTTTTAATGGGCTTATTTGCCAAAATGTGATCAAATCAGGTGGCCTGCAACGCCTAATTACTTGACTTCAGAGACGTGGTGGACGGGTCTTTTCTTTTGTCACTATCAGAAACAGTGTTGCATTTCAATAAATTAAGGTCCATATGCCATATAGATGAATAAATTATAAGGTCGCATTCTAAATTGTGACTTTTATAAACGGCTGACATACTAACATCACCATGTCAATATGTGGACATGGGCGGTGGAGGACAAGGCAATCCACCCCACCTCCACCACCACCACTACCTTCTTGCAATCTAGTGAAGTCTGAGACAGATCCCCTAAATAAATACAAATCAGAAGTTGGTGGGAAATTCTGGGAAACTAAAAAAAGAGAAGAAACACCCACACTACAAATAAATGGTTCTCATCAATTGCAAACAAACATGCCCTCCGTGTTCCAATCACCTAAAGAATTGCATTTATGACATGATCATAAGGTCAGACAGGTGGTCTAGTGGAAGAAAATTAATATTGCAATTCCACTAAGGATAGGCCTACCCCTGCTGATTTTCTCACAGATGATGTTATTGTTGCATGCATATGAATGGGTGGATTTACATATTCAAGGAAAAGCCAAAGTGGCAGATTGTGATATGTGGAGACTTTCTAGGGGAAACCTTTTAGTTGAGTTCTGTGATCTGATCAGAAAGAAGGCTAAAAAGGGCAAAGATAAGTGACTTCCAACTGAAAACGAACCTCTCAAAACCTATGAAATGCCGATTTTTAACCCGAACTTTTGCTTTATTGGGGATTTCTTCTTAATTTCACCCATCTCCCATTACTCCTTAGTATTTGGCTAAATATGTTCCATCCTCATTGATTTCAAATTTTATTAATACTTTCCTTATTTTAAGTAAAAGAAAATACAAGTTAAAATTTTTTAAAAAAAATATTTGATAAAATTTCAGAGTAATGGGTACTTGAAAGGAGATGATTTATTACAAAAGAGCAATACATTCACAGGAGCAATCCATCCATAAACCACTATAGTGAGCAGACAAGCAAGAACATAAGAACGACTGTTGAGAGGAGTCTTAGTGGGGAATCTGTTTTTGGATTAGAAATTCTTTGTGTGATGTTTTGGTGGGTGGTGGGAACCCCCAATTAGTTCTCCGACATCAAAGTTGCCACGCGAAGGCAGTGCGTAATTTGTACACAAAAGAAGGCAAGGACTTGCAAAATTCCAAGTCCTTTATTAAAAAAGGGGGACACATGCCCTTTCACAACCAATTGGACAGCTAGGACTTTGTTTTCTGCGTAATTCAGACTCACAAGAAAGGCCCAACAAGAGAGTCAGCACATATGCATATCTAAACCCTGTTCTGAGCAAGTGAATCTATCAGTTGAACTTGGAAAATATGACTCAGGCGTATTCAACACTCAAAATTCCATGGAAAGCAAAAAAAATGTTGGCTTTTCAAAGGAAGAAAGGTAGGCTTGCTTTTGGATAACATGTGGGAGACTGGAAAAAATTGTGCCCAAAATGGATGCATGACATGAGTTAAGGGCAAAAGGAATGATGAATGGCAACATCCCAATAGCTTTATGATCTGCAATGGCATGGGAAAAGAATATAAATCAGCAGTATGGTGGGCAACAAAGTTGTAAGAATTTATAAATGAATAGTCTAAAAGAAAACAAAATTCCCAGCAGAGAAAAGTCTGGGAAATGTCATTTTACTCTTGTTCAATTTGGGGTTTATGCCATACCTACAAGGAAGTGGTATGGAAGTTCTGTAGAGCAATAAAGTTACTATCCTCACCGTCACAAGCTCCCTTACAAATGAATATGCCTCTATCTAGGAGGAAACCCAAAAAACAGAAGAGAAAATGTACATGGTTTTCCCTAGAAATCCAAGATCCTATCAAGTTCTACTCATCTATCTAAAAATGACCTAAATTTTCTTGGACATAAGGTATACTCTGTATCAATGCCACAACATAGCCACCAAGTATCCGATAAAACCTGATTGGGTCCAGCATACTATCTGCATGTTCAACCATTAAATGGCATCTCTTTTCTGAAGAAACTCAGCCACTTTCTCTTTTGCAGTTACCAGGCAAAAGAAACCCGTACTTCTCAGCATTATTCAACAGATATGCAGGAAGATGAACTGCAGAAAAAGAATGAGGGATGGGTCCCAACTTCCCTATGATATCCTTGAATGTGTGCTCCTCGGGAAGCATGTCGAATAGGTCAGACCCTTTGCAGATCACATCCTGAACTCTTTTGGGGTTCATGTAATGAGAGAACCTCACTCTATCGCAGTGGCTGTAAGCTTTCATCTTAAATATGAACTCACTGATGTGGCGGAAACAAAAGCTACAATGCCACCCCGCATCTGACAAGACGTAGTCAGTCTGACGATAGTGTGCATATCTAGTCTTGCCGATCTGGTACCTGTGGACCGAAGCTCTCCAGCTCTTGTTATCTAGAAAAAACTCAAAGGAGTACAAGTAGTTCCTCAGCCGAAGATGAAGGATTGGAGGGATGTCATCACACCACCTCAAGAGATTAATTGTGTGGCTACTAGGGATTTCGTCAACATCAGACATTATCAACAAGTCATCATCATCTATACCCGCTATTTTGAGGAGCTGATCCAGAGCAACTCTCTGATATGCCTCTTCAACAAATGGATTTTCGCCTTTTTTAAACCTCCCCCCGATTGTTCCATAAGTTAGTCGAGGCTCAATAAATTTGAATTTGTCCCTATTTTTTGAGAAAAGCAATGGCTTGGGCAAGCCAGTAAATGTTGAGTTTGACTCAAGGAGAACAACTTGTGTCACATAAGGATACAATTCCTTCCATCGAATTGTAAGGATGTCTACTTCATTACTAAATAAAACTGCATCAAACACCCGTCTAGGGGATTCACGAATTCCCCACCCATGAAGTCTGCAAAGATTCGCCATTGGCACATCCTCATGATAGTAGTGCGGGATTTCGATGAATGGCTTCGGAGGAGATTCCCATAATGGCCGTAAGAAGTAGGAGATTTTCTGCCCATGCAAATAAACACCAAAGAAGAATGTCGGGACTATCACAATCAAAAGAATATAGGTCTTCAAATCCAGCCCACGCAGAATGCATCGAAGTCTCGTCATGCTCAATGCTCCATGGGATGCCTGCTGGAGTTCAAAATAAAAACCTTTCTAAGATATTCATATATTGGGAATCCAATCTAAATTTCAAAATAAGCAATGGAATTTAATAGAATAAAAGCTCAAACGTAACTTGTCCAGTTGTCCCGCATATTCTATCACATTATCAGATAATCTACATTCAAACACATATCATTAAGGAAATCATCAAACAAAGAAAGTAAGATGCCTAATGCCAATCACCCAAATTCACTGGTTCACCTTTTTGCAAGATTTAAGACCAAAACAAAATCGAAAATGCTTTGAAAAGGGTACATACGCACATTATTAAATTCAAAATTACAAACTTATAATTCAAGGGCTACAACCATAGATTTCTACATTCCCTAGTAGTACATTTTCACTTTGAAATTTGAATAAAAGAGGCAAGTCCCCAGAGAAGAAAAGGAATTTATTGCTTCAAACCATTCAGAAACAGATTTAAACAGAGGAGAAACCTATCAATTGACAAAATCTATGGGCGTAATAACAATTTGTATATGTGCCTAGAAACAATTATTGGAGCAAGAAAGATTAAACCATTTCTACTCAATCCAAATCAAAATCGAAAAAATAAAATAAAAGGAAAAATGGAAATTCAAAGAGAACAGAGTGACAAACACATTGTCACACAGAAAACCAGCTTTTAGAAAGAAAAATTATTAAAGGAACTAAAAAAAACCTTACGAATTCGTTGCCGTAATAATTTACCCAGGAAATTGTAAACGGAAAGAACAAATCAACCCTAGTAAAGGACTCAAGATTTCTAGGGTTTAGAATGACTATAACAAAAATCTACAATTTTATATCTGGAAACAGACGATTGGTAAATGAAAAAATAGTTCTATTTTAAACCAATTCAAAATAAAGCTAAATGAAGACCACCCATAACCCAAGACTACAAAAAAAAAACCACAAATTCAAATTTCCAAAAATTCAAGAACTAAAATAAAAATCAGACAATACCTGACCACAAACGTCTTCACATATATCATCAGTTTTTTTGGAACTGTAGTACCCATCAGCCATCGCTGCCATCCCGACCAACAACTATTTTTGGGGTTTCGGTTATTAAGACAAAAGAACCAGACTCTAAACAGGGAGGAAAATGCAGATTTTATCTCGGTTTCAACTGGGTAACAGAGTGTTCACTTCAGATCGTTGAAACCCAGATCAAACCCTCGAATCAGAGGCGGAATCACAGTGAAAATCTCGCCGGAAAACGCCCCGGAAAGTGACGATCTTCGAGGGTTGTCTCTCAGTTCCCCGAGTCCCCAAACGTCAATTATAGCCGTTTGGTGGTTTTCCGCTGCTTCTAACAGATAGAAAACCTCTCCCTCTTACAAATAGAAATCCCAAAAAAAACGGAAGAGAGAGAAATGTTGATATAGCCCCCAAAAATATGCCCATCTCCCACCTGGGCCCCTGCCCCCTGTACGGAGGTACAGAATTTCTCCATTTTTAACATCGCTTCCGTAAATTATTTTCATCAATCCACTCAATTCCAATACTCAAACCGTCAATTCTTATTCTAATCCCCTCCATCAACCCATCTGATCCTGATGATCTCCACACATTCATGATCAGACGGCTGTCAGAAGCAGATCATGGGAACTACCATGAGGAAGCATGTTTTGGACAACTACTCTTTGTCTTTGATTTCTCACAGGGAGCCGTTTTCTTTTGTTTAGTGTCCTGGGTTAGATTTGGTGTGCCTTTTTACCAACTTGCCCTTGGATACTTTATTTTTGAGACTGAGATCCATGGGTATCATAGTCACCCCCTTGATGTGTATACTCAAGATTATATGTTTAAACTATTAGACTTCCATTATATAAATCGTACATTGAGATATTGCCCTATTAAAGAATAGTGTTGAGCCCCAAAACCTCCTTTTTTTTATTAAGTAGGGTTTAACGAGATAATTCCGACAAAAATACATTGTTAATTTACTTAACATTGACATTTTAGGATCCAGTGAGAACGAAAACTAAATAATTAATCAGTGGTTTACCACCGTATTATTAAATAATTACTTTTTTCAATATGTCACTTGTTTATAGAACTTGAAATAAAAATTTCAATATTGAAAATGACATTTTAATAAAAAATTTCAACATTTATTTCTCATAATCATAGTGTTCACGATATATACTAAATGATTTTGTGTTTTGCTATCATTTTCTAAGGGTTTCTTCCAACAGTGTTTACTTTGAGAATTAATTTTTTGAAGGTAGAGTTTTTTTTTTTTTTTTACTGTTAAAAATAATATATTGATATCAACCAATACTACTAAATTAAATAACAAAATTACTTTAGTTATCTTAATTGATATTAATATATAGAAAAAATTAAATATTTTGGTTTTTTTATTTAACCAAAAAAAACAAACATCGCCTTAATTGCTAAAACCGACTAATACTTATCTAAAATTCATGTTAAATAATATTTCATTTTTTTTCCAAATGTACCCACCAAATAAAAGTGTCATTTTCCCAAAATTGTCACATTAATGATCAAAAAAAGCAAATTTATACAATTGTACAATATTATTATTTTTATCTTTTGTGTGTACCATTATGAAGGTGCCATCCTCTAAAATATTACCTTATTTGAATCTACAATTACCCATATGAATTTCAAATACCTTCATTGACAAAGGGGTCTCCATCTTGTATGATGAAATAATAAATATGTCCATCTCAAAATTAAATTATTTCTCTAGGGCATTTCATTGAAGGGAGGCATTATTCTAGGGCACAAAAGTGGAAAATATTCTAGACCCACTCTCGCATGGCTAAGCCCATGTGTCCTTATTAAATATGCCCCTTTCCATTATTTTATATAAAGTAGTGAAGTACCTTGATAGGTGAGTCCACATGTGACATTGCCTTATGATATAGCCCTAATATTAACACTACCCTTTTGGCCAATTGTGTGTATCAGACATTTGTTTACTTCCTTGTATTGTATTGGGTTTTGTTAATCTTAACCAATGGTGTGATGGGTTGGTGATGAATCCTGGCCGCTTGATCACACTACTTGGCTTTGAAACTAATTGAAGGGCCCACAATAGATAATCTAAATTTAAAATAAGGTTGCATAGAGGTGTCGTTAGTCATGTGCAGCTACTGTATATACACTCAGACCAAATGTAGGACCCAAGTGACTCCAATGAGGATCATTTAAATTCATCCATGATTCTATTGAAAATAAGACATGGGTTTTTTTTTAAGGTGAGGAATGAGCAGATAAATTAGAAAATAATGAAGAATGATGGGAGATGAGCTGCCCATCCACCATTTTCGTTAGTCACCAAAATGATGAAAACGAAGGAAAGAACAAAGAGAATCAAACAAAACAAGAGGGAGATGGGTAAACAAATTGGGAGCTGCAAAAATTGATATAGAAATTGGGGGAGACGTGGGTAGTGGGAATTATAGGCAACTTTATGATGGGCAAGAAAGAAGTAAGAGGCTTCGAGGCAACTTCCTAAGAAAGCCAAGGCGGTGTGGAATGGGGACCAAGGCTGAGGGAGAGAGAGAGAGAGAGAGAGAGAGAGAGAGAGAGAGAGAGAGAGGGGCATATTCTCTTGATTCATTTCCAAATAATTGCATTTCATTTGGCAACCTTTGCATGATTCGGATGGTTTCCCCCCCTCCCCCACTCTCTCTTCTTGTCCTTTCTCCAGTGTCCCATCTTTCACGGCCAAAAGGTTTTTCACTTTTTATTTTTTTCCTTTTTCCCTTAACATTATTGATTCGAAAGAAAATAGTAAAAAAATTTAATTAATTATTTCAAATCATTTCTACTTCTAAGGGTACGTGGGTTGCACGGAGTCATCAAATTAAAAGTCAACCTAAATTCCAATTAATTTCATTTTCATTTGTTTTTTCATTTTTATTCTACATCATTTTCATAATTCACTAATCAATTACAAATAATATCCAAAATCTTATAAAAACATTTATTTTTTTTATAATCAAGTAACCTTTCATTATCAAACCTTAGGACTTTTCATGGTGACCCAAATCTCAAAGTGTCGATCGTCTTGCAACAATCAGCATCGGATCAATTTAAGGTATCATCAATGACATAATTCAAATTCAAAATTATGTGTCATCACTTACTTAGACCATACTTTTTAGTATTTATCTTGATCAATTAGACTACCCTGAAATGTTGAAGTAAATATAAAATTAAAATAAACACAAATTTTTATTTTTCATTTTTATATATTAAATACAATAAAAGTGAAGACAATATGGACCTACCATTATTAAAAATATAAAATATTAAAGCTAATGTATCTTAACTTGAAATTATTTTATAATATTTAAAAAATTAATATATGAGATCTATAAATATAACTATACGATACAAAACATTTATTAAATGATGACATTTAAAATTATTAAAAAAATAAATCATTTTTTCTCTTGTTAAAAAGAAAAGAAAATATTTGAAAAATCAATTGGGTGGCCTATCAATCAATTAAACCAATAGTGGGAACATAACAAAATATTAGGCACATGGAAATATATCAAAATATTTTATAAATATCATAAAACCTTCAAATAGGTATAATTAATGTAATCATATAATTGTAATTTTTGCATTTTTTTTATTCATATTTCATTTTTTTTAATTAAATGCAATCAAATTGAAAATCATATGAGCACATTATTATTAAAATTATTAAATATTTCAATCTAACTTCATTTTTTCATTTGAAATTTTGATTTAATATTATTATAAATGTGCTTTTAAATTGAATAAATAATTAACTCTTCTAAAATTTATATGTGTCGCATTCATTAAAACATAAATTCCACTTTAGTATAGAAAAAAGCAATATATATATATATATATATATATATCATTTTTGTATTGAATAACTTGTATATCTAGCTTTTAAATAAATCTAGCAATCTTGCTCAATAAGTTTATCTAGGGTTATTGTAATTATTCTCTAATCAAGTAATATGTTCAATCTGACTTGAACGATATCATGATCAAAGAAATCAAGTTACATCTAGCATATTGAGTTCAGAGCAACGATGTTTTATCTTTTTAGTCTGATCCTTGATTTACTTTATAGAATTCATATTTTATCATAATTTATGAGAAGAAATAATGGTCTTCTTGTGAAAAAAGCAAGTCGACTTGGACATTGGGGCAACTCTGTAGATATTTATTAAAGCTTAGAGCAAATGAAAAATGACATATTTTTGTCATTTACCTGAATGTTTAAGGTTTGTCGAACTTTGTTATATATGATTACTACATGTGACAATTTCTAACGTCATTGTATTACTAATTAGTAATAATGATATTTTCCTATAATGGACAAAGATCGATCTAGAGTATAAGCGTAGAAGTAATATGTGAAGGTTTATTCTAGAACTCGAGTTGAAAAATAAAGTTACTACGAAGAAGTTGAATATAGAAGTTTGATGATTATTTGAATCGAGTCTAATCTTTACACTCTTTCATAAAGCAAAGAGATCGATTAGTGAAAAGTATAGAATGGGCACATGGAAATGTATTAAAATATTTCATAAATAATATAAGATCTTTCAAGAAGAATAATAAATGTAATCATAGATTTATGTAGTTATAATAATTAAAAAGTTTTTCGCATTTTTTTTGCTTCATATTTCATATTTCTTTAATTAATTACAATAAAATGGAAGATAATATGAACCTATTATTGATAAAATTATTAAATATTTCAATTCAACTTTTTTTTTATTTGAAATTTGAAATTTTTATTCAATATCATTACAAACATACTTTTAAGTTGAATGAATAACAAAACTTATATGCATTGCATAAATTAAGTACAAATAATTATGGGTAGAAATAAAATATTTTATAAATAATATAAATTCTTCACAGAAGTGCAAAATTAACATAATAATAATATCACATTTTATATATTTTTTAATTTATAAATTGACCGCAATAAATTTGAGGATAATATCAACCTACTATTATTAAAATTATGAAATATTAAATATTAAATCAAATGTGTCTTGGAATTCTTTTCCTACATTTTAAAAAGCATAATATATAGCACCTATAAATATAAATGTTCAACCTTTTCCTAATTTTATTATATATCATAAATACATATGATAGATTCTAAAGTGGCGTTTATTTATTGGTTGAATAAAAAAAATCAAAATATTTGACTTATTGTATTAAGTTAAAAGTAATCTATTAATATCAATTAAGATAAATAAAGTGAATTTGTTATCAATAGATTCAATTTAGTTATATAGTTTAATATCATGTTTCTTTTATCAAGTTATTTTGATTTTTTCTATTCAGTCAAAAAAATAAACATCACATAATTATATCATATTTCAATATCTCAATTTTGAATATTGAAAAAACTATCCAAACCTTTTTTTTTAAAACTTTTTTACATGTTTTTATTTAAAAAATAAGTAAAAATAAAAATAAAATGATCAAACATGTTTAATATTTATAAAATTTAAAAGCATAGTTAAGAAAATATTAATATTTCCACATTTAAAAATAATAAAGACACAAGTATATCCATTCGCACACCTTGGAAAAAGATCCCATATTCAACCTTCTAAAAGTAAGGTTTGGTGGCTAAATTTGTGAAGTTGGGTCTCACTCAATTGAGAATAATGAAACCCAAAGAGGATTAGATTAGGGCTTGCTTTGAAAATTCACCACAAACAACAAAAGTGAAAGCAAATCCACCAACATCAACCCCCAACATCCACAAAAGAGACTTTTAAGGTTTTTCCCATGGATAATCATAGGTTTGAAAGATCTTCTAGAAAAAAAATATCTGTATTTTGAAAAGTCATAAGAAATGGAAAGATCGGAAGAAGGTTAAGGCAATTTGAATATGAAAGTGAAAGGGTATTTTATATATATAACTTGAGATATAACTAGGGACTTCCACGTCCTCAACTTTTGACCTTTCTCACAAATCCCATAATCAAATAGCAATTTGGTTTAAGATTCCACTAATTAGTAATTAATGGTGATTCTTGAAGTATGTATGTGGCCTTAAATTTGAGTTTTTATGCTAGAGATATTTTAATTTAATAATAAGGTACAAAATAAAAGATTTTTTATGACCCCACCACTAACATTAAGACTTCTATTGGATTGAGTTTTGGGTGAAAATAGTCTTATCGAAAACTTATGTTTAAAATGATCTTTTTATGACAATGTAGGAACCATATCATTATTTAATTTTTTATTTTTTATTTTTAACTTTAAGTTGAAACCTCGATAATTGAGGTTTTAGTTAAAAAATGAAGTCTTAATTATTAATCGTGACTTTATTTTTTAACTTGAAACTTCAATTACCAACCGATACTTCATTTTTTAATTGAAATCTCAATTAACAAATCATGACTTTATTTTTTAACTTGAAACTTCAATTACCAACCGATATTTCATTTTTGAATTGAAATCTCAATTAACAAATTGTGACTTTATTTTTCAACTGAAACATCAATTGTCAATTGAGGTTTCATTTTTTGTGGGAAGATATGTAGCACTCATATGACTAGAAAAAGATCACATTGAATATAAGTCTTAAAACAAGCCTAAAAAATATATTTTTGTGGTCAAATTGGTTATTTTGACCCAAAATTCTTATCATAGAAGTGCGTGTAGAGTCATAATAAGCAAATTGCTTTTATTTAAAAACTTTTACCATAAGTATATATATATGGACTTGATATACCATGACTTGGGCTGTTGTCAAAATGTAGCCCAATTAAAGTATGAATTAGTGAATAACTGGGCCGAAAATAGTCGATTTGGAGAATAATTTGAGAGTTGGGCCTGACCCAATTTGTATTGTTTTATAAATTGGGCCCATGTTCCCGACAAGGGGCCAATTCTCAATCTTAATTCTAATAATTAAATGGGCTTTCCTATTTTCTTGTTCCCAACACACCCCATCTTTTCCACCCACCTCAATTCCATTTTTTGCCATTCTCATTCTCATTTTCATTTTCATTCCACATTTCATTTTTCATTTCATTTGCATGTTTCTTTCATCTCATCTTCATTTGAATTTATTATTATTTTATCACTTAAATGGAAATGGAAATGGAAATAAAGAAAAAAATAAAAAATAAAATAAAGATTAAAAAAATAAAATTAAAATGATATGAATAACCAATTATCAAAATTGAAAAGTGGACTCCAAAATCGATATGTTATTAATTTATTTATATTTATTCTTTTTAATAAAATATTTATTTAATATAAATAATTAAAATATTGAAGGGCATTTATGTCTATTTTTAGAAAAATTAGATTTACAATTTTGAGATATTTCATCATTTTTAATTAATTAATTCGTTATAGTATATATAAAAAAAAGGGTAAATTTATTATTTTTTATTAAATAATTAATAATAATAATAATAATAATAAAGGACAAAGAGATAACCATTATCCCAAAACCTCTTCTTCAGCTCCACGTTCGCTACAATTTCAATTCCGTTGTCTCATTCAATGCAGGGCCCATTGTCCCTGCTCCCAACAAATCTCAGATCTTCTCCTATATAATGGTAGGCGAGGCCAACGAGGACACCCAAATTGAGGTGTCGGAGGAGATGGGTTTCGACGCCAATGCCTCGTCGGCGTCCATCGAGCACAAGGCCTACGCGAGAGTGGGACTTCTGGGCAATCCCAGCGACGTCTACTATGGGCGGACAATTTCCTTCAGTCTCGGCAATTTCTGGGCCTCCGTGCGCTTACAGCCCTCTGAGGATCTCGTCTTCCTGCCTCATCCTACTCACGATCTCGTTCAGTTCAGATCTCTCGATCACCTGGTCTGGCTTTCTTGCTTTTCCTCTTCTCTTTATTCTTTTTATTTGTGCCTCCGTTTTTGTGTTGACTAGGAAGATTTTGATAGCTTCAATTACTGTTGGGTAGTGTTTTCGGGAATGAATGTGATGCAATGTGATTGTTTCTGTGTGCAATTTATTTCTTTTGGAATGAATGCACCGGAATGTGATTGCTTTTGTATATACAATTTAGTTTTTGTGGGAATGAATGCACGGAAATGGGATTGATTTTGTTATCATTTTAGTTTTTTCTGAAAATGGATGCAGTGAAATGTGATTGCTTTTGTGTGTATTGCCATGGATCTATATTTTTTCCCCTTCTGTGTATGCTTCTATATAGCTACATTTAGACGTAAAGTTGATGCTTTTGAGTTGAACTTTACTTCAAAAAGTTGTGTTTCCTTTTCCAAGTGGTGTCTTCATTTTTGGGTTCCTAGCATTCCCATATGGAATTGATGAATAGATCTTGCTAATATTTGCATAATATTATCTCGCGGTTTTGCTAGAGCGTGTGCAATAAATTAGTAATTATGAGAACACATTTTCAATTTAGGGAGTCAAAGATAGATATTCTCAAGGTCTTAGATGATACCGAGGTGGTGTTTATTTTTTTACTTAATTCTAAATAGAACCTTAATGCTTAATGCTTAATAGGATTAAATATTAGGTTGTTTGTTTTTGTAATATTTTATTTCTATTAAGTATTAAAAAGTAAAGAAAAATTAATATGTTATTTTTTCTATTTAGAAAAAGCTAAATATTTTGACTTTTTTTTATTTAATAAAAAATTTATAATAAATCATAAAAAAGTAAAAAACCATACATCCTAAATTCTAAAAACAAATTGTTTTTAAGCAAAAAACCAAAAAAACAAACACCCTCTGAGTCTTACTTAAATAGTGTATAGAAGGTATCCCTTTTTTTTTTTGAATACATACTAACTACTGAGGTGGGTGATTCCCAGTCAAAACTTCTTCTAAGCTGTGGGAGAGTACATGACTAGTGACTAGTTTTCTATCTTGGAAACAATGGATATGGGTTTCCATGATCCAACCTAAATCTTTACTCAATGATAGAAGCTTAACAGAGAGGACCAAGTATGTCTGGATTGTGCTCATTTGTATTAGTCCCAAATTCAGGATTTATACTCAACTTATCTACTAAGAAAGGAGGTGTGCTGCTCCTTTGCTTATTATGCACCTTGAACAGACTAAAAGGTGTTTGGAGGTTGAATTAGAGGCTTTTGAAGTTCAAATGCTTTTGAGGAGCTTGATTTATTGATACTGCTCTTGATGGTGTGTCTAGAATTGTCAGGATAGAAGCTTGGTGGCATTTTATATTCCTTTACATCTGTATGCATTGATTCATGATTTTGTGAGGACTAAAGTATCCTTGTTCTTTTACTTTGCAGGTGAATCGTTTGCATAAAGAAGGTTATTATGGTGGTGTACGCTTGCTCATGTCAATCTGTAAAGTCTTTTACAATTATTGCAAAGAGAACAACATTGATCTCCACGATGGAAACTTCACTTTATCATATGATACTAATATCCCTCGTCAGGTAGACTTTTAGACAAACTATAGAACAAAAAGCTGCTTGTTATATGCCTCTTCCCGGTGATATTTGTGTTAGTTGCATGTGTTATTGCTATGGGTTTTTCCCATATCTTTATGTTTGTTTTGATGGTTAGAATTGTTCAGTAGGACATAATCATTTTGTTGTCTCCTTGGTATTGCTGCATATGGCTTACATGATAATATGATGTTTCAGGCAGGGCTTTCTGGTTCCAGTGCCATTGTTGCTGCTGCACTTAGTTGCCTTCTTGACTTTTACAAAGTCAGACATTTGGTCAAAGTGGAGGTCAGGCCTAACCTTGTCCTTAATGCAGAGAAGGAACATGGAATTGTTGCTGGTCTCCAAGATCGGGTTGCACAGGTGTATGGTGGCCTTGTTTATATGGTATGTAACCTGGAACTTTGACAAATGTGCTCATCAAATGGTTATAGATGCAACATTTACATATCCAAATTTTCTTTCAAAGGATTTTAGCAAGGAATACATGGATAACTTGGGGCATGGCATCTATATTCCCATGGATATTAGTCTTCTCCCGCCACTCTATCTCATATATGCTGAGAATCCAAGTGATTCTGGAAAGGTATTTTAATACTCTTGTTCTTTGTTATTTCTTTTATGGAGCTCTACCACAGTAGTCAACATTCTCATTTGATATGTTCTGGTGTTAAATAAAGGATGCACAATATTTTTAGGGCACATGTCTAAGATTGCCTGTATTGCTGTTTGAACATCTACATTTCTCGTATCCTGCCTGCATCAGATTGTTAGTAGTGCTAGGGTACTAGCAATCATCGTTTTGAAACTATGCTAGGGTCTGTTTGTCATGGGTGATTTTTGGATTAACAATGACGATATTTGAGACTTATGAGCTCTTTTTAATGACGTTAGAGTTGAGATGGTTTTGCAGAAGAGATCAGAAAGAGGTTTCAAAATTTAATGTTTTGTACATATTAAATTGTAAACACCTTCTTTTTGCTTACTTTTTTATAAGTTACAATTGTACCAAATGAGCCCTTAAGCTAGTGAATTTACCATCCAATCCTGTGACTGTTTTTTCCAACATGAGAAATTGTTTCAAATTGACAAGTTTCATTTAGCAATGGTTTTTCAACATTAGGAGTTCCTATGTTTCAAATTAGTTTCCATTCTTGAATCTTTTGGCCAATTTTGACAATTTTTTTAATAGGTAAGAATTGTTTTCCCATTGGAAGAGAACGTGGAACCTCCCACATCCCTACTTTAGCTCCTTTCCAATTGAGTTAGGCTATGGTTATTTTTTAAACTCCGTTATAAATGTATTTTTATCAAAACCAAGTCAAAATCATTGACGGGATTGTATGGTGAAGGTTCCTATCCTTGATTTATCTTCCCTTGGACCTTGAGTGTGTCAAGAGAACGTAATCATACTACTATTGATGATTTTTGTCCCAAACAGATAGTTTTATGCATTGTTCCCAATTTCAAGTTCTCATTTGCCTTTTGCATTAGATAACAAAACAAATAATGTTTTATCATACATTTGTTTCATTAAAGATAAAGATCACTAACATCCCATGTTTTTCATATATTTTAATTCACTGCCGACTCTTTTTGAATCATTACAAATTGCATTCCGTATTATAAGGTATTTCTCAGAATATTTCTAGAGTGCTTGTCAACTTATCTGGAAAGAAAAGCAACTTTATAATAAATTTTTCACATTTTTAAATTTCAGGTACACAGCACAGTTCAGCAAAGGTGGCTCAATGGTGATGAGTTCATAATAAAATCTATGGCAGAAGTTGCAAATCTAGCTTCAGAAGGACGAACAGCATTGCTTGAAAAAGACTATTCCAAATTTGCATACCTCATGAATCATAATTTTGACCTTCGAAGGTGAAGCTTTTCCGTCTGGGTTATACATTCGGATCATTTCTGTAGTTAAAACCTCTCTCTCTGGTTATAGATCCAAATTACTTTTGTTAACCCCACTTTGTTTAAAATGGCATTCTGCATGAGTCTGCCCTGGAAACTAAATATTAAAGTAAAGGAAGAGAGCACTTGGATTGAGAGATGCAAGAGTCGAGCATGGTTCCAGTGTTCTCTGGTCTATTTCTCGTCTTTAAAATACTTGACCAGTCTATACAATTACAAAGTTTTCTAGAATGTTTTAACCTTCCTATAAAAGCTCAAATGGAAGGTGCTATCTACATATCGATCTCTAGTATTCTAGATACCATGATATTCGATACGATTCCATAGTCCTTTAAAATGTTTTTTACCCTCTCTCAATTGCTTGATTTTAGAGAGATACGAGCAAATCTTTGACATTAGCTAAGATGCTCCTCCTGTAATTTGTAAGGGTGATGTGCCTTATTATGTTATATTAATGTATGCTGTGAAGAATGATACAAGAGACATAACATAAAATATTGAGGCATATTTCATCATTTCCAATTTTAGATTTGCAGTAACAGATGGAGTTCTGTTTTAGCGTTGTGATCTCACATTTATATTGTTTTCATACAGGCGTATGTTTGGAGAAGATGTCCTTGGTGCACTGAACGTGGAGATGGTAGAGGTGGCTCGGAGAGTTGGTGCTGCATCCAAATTTACAGGTAGCGGAGGAGCTGTTGTGGCATTCTGTCCTGATGGACCTTCACAAGTAAAGCTTCTGGAGGATGCTTGTCAGAAAGCAGGTTTTATCATTCAACCTGTGGAAGTCAAGCCTTCTTGCTTAAGTGATATAGATCTCAAGACTCTGTTATCAAACTAGTGAGTTGTGATCCATAATTTAGAACATTTCTCTTGCTTCACTTCTCAAAAAATCCAAAACCCTGCTCAAGTTGAGGGGTGGACATAGAAAATAAAATCTTTGCGTTGTACAGAACCTTTGATTTTGGGTGGGTGGGTGGATGTTCTTTTTTCAATTATCTTTAATAATGAAGGGTGCAGCATATTATCATTCTGTTTACAGGCTTGGTTTGGATGAATCAGACATGAGATGGTCTAATATAATGGTCTTCCATGAGAATTAGCTTTTCAATTAAGATTGAATGAATAACCATAAGAAGCAAGCAGCTTATTTTCAATGGCAAAGAAACCAGTTTTGACTAAAGAGAATGTACAAATGTCTCATAAGCCATTTGAAACACATTGTGGCTTGCAGAACTCCTCAAGAATCCAAACTAAAATCCTTGCCCACATCATCATTAGTGAACATTTATACAACAATTCGAATAATGAAGGCGAAATCTCAAAAACCAGGGGAAAGAACAGGACAGGGTAATTTTCACTATCTTGAAAGGAAGAATTCTACATAACAATAGATTACAGTAGCTGTTCTTGATGCATTAGCAACGCTACAGTTACAAGCGAGACATTGTTACCATTACAAATCTTTCTTCAAATGCTAAGCTGCCAACCACCCAGAAGAAACTACTCGTCACACAATGATGCCATTAGCTTTCGTGGTGATCCCCATATCGGGAGATCGATGAAAGATTGCTTCAACTGTTCGTCTTGCACATTGTACATGGCTTCCGCCACATCACACAGATTGGAAACATCATGAATTATTGCTTCCTGAGCCTCTGCCTGCAATTCAGTAATTAAGAGTCAGGGGAGCACTTGAAAAGATGACTTCATCTGAAGGTCCCTTTTCCAAAGGGCTTGCAATCAGACGATTCTGCGAAAACATGTTCTGTGTTTGGTTGCTCAGAAATATAGAAAAATTGAGTGAATTAAAGAAGTCAAAAGACACAGAAAAACAAAACCCTCCATTCAATCAGTCTGACAGAACTGTTTAACTTATTAAACAGCAATTCATATGAAACTTTTCCTTCTCAGTTTCTCAGCAAACAAGCAGAGGCTTATCCATCTAAATTCGGTCGATTATGTTAAAACAATTTCAGTAAAAATACAATTGATGACGGTAAGGGCTACAACATAAAAAAGGAAGTTAGATTCTTGAGGAAAACCATTACCCTCCATTTGATTGTGGAGAAAACCCCAGAAAAGAAAAATAAATAGCGTTTCAGATACCTTCTGTTTTCTTCCAAAGTATTAAGGGAATGTTGGTTCCGGAAATTTTGAGGGGAAAATGAGAGGGAAATAAAATAGAGAGGAAAATTAGAACAAGAAAATTACTCTAGTTAGGTCAAACGGTTGTATTAGATTCAGTTGAGAGCCCTAATGAACGCATAAACCTAAGATCGAACAATCTAATTTCATTTCTTTCTGCCCATTTCTCAACAACCACACAGATACCCAAAATAAAAAACAAACCCCAACGCCATCAAGCACTACCTGCAAGAGGAGCTCGTCGACCAACGTCCGGCAAACAAACTCCGACGATGGCGAATCAGCTAATGGAAGAGACAACGACGCTTGCTCATGCTGCTGCCGCCGTTGTTGTTGATGGGCCGTCTCCTCCATTGCGCGCAAGGTGTTCGACAAATGCTCCCAGTGATCAATCTCCCTCTGGTACTTCTCCTTAATCTTGATGAGGGCCCTCTTCTTCCGCTCCCTACGATGGTCCTCCTCCGCCTGGGGATCGGGAAGAGGCGGCGCAGGGGCGACGGGGAGGGCGTCGAGACGGCGCTTCTTGCGCTTGTAAACGAAGCCATCGTCGTTGCAGAGCTCCCAATCGTCTTCCCAGTCTGAAGTGGCCATGCCCAGAGCGGGAAAAACCAAATCTTGCCACCAATTTGGAAATTATCAAGCCGAAATTCAAATCTCGAGGATCCCCCCCTTCTCTCTTATTTCAATGTCGTTTTTTATCTCCCTCCTTTTTTCTTTTTTTCTTTTCATGCTAAAAATATATGTGAAATTGTGAATTATCCTAAAAATTGAAATATCAAATATCTGTCTCTTTATGATTTAAATAATAAACAAATGTTGGTTTAAAAGTCTTTAGTTAATAATTGATTAATTTTTTTTTTTTTGGAAACTGTTTTTATAACTGTTTTCTCTTCTTCAAAACACACAAAAAATTATAGAAATACGTTTGACAACTACTTCTATTTTTTATTCTTAAGAACAAAAAATAAAGTATTTTTAGATAACATCTTTTAATTATTTTTTATTATTTTTACTTTATATTTTTTTTATGATTGTCATAAAAAATAATTATACAAATATATAGAAATACTAAAAATAAAAAATTAGATAAAAAAATATTTTTAAAATATTAAAAACATTTAAGGTTTCTAAATAGGCTTTTATTCTATAAAATAATAAAGAACAATTTTTAAAAATTTGTCCTAAAAAACTCTATTTCAATAATTGTATTTGACAACAGTTACCAAACAAACTCTTAATTTTTGTTCGATAAGTGTTTTTAAAAACAATTTTTTTTTTAAATATAGTTTTAAAAACTATTTTTGAAAATCGTTCTTTAATGTTTTGTAAAATAAAAGTTTGTTTGAAAACCTATTTTTAATATTTTTAAATATATTTAAAAAATAATTTTTATATCCACAACTTTATTTTTAATCATTATATATGTTTATATAATTATTTTTTAAAACAACTCTAAAAAAACAACTTAAAATAATTAAAATGTGTTATATGAAAACACTCTATTTTATGTGTTTTATCAAATATGTTTTACAGTTTTTTTTTTTTGTTCTAGAAACTAAACAATTGTTCTTGAAAATAATTCTCAAACAAACTCTTAGACCCTATTTGTGAATTATTTTTAAGAATAGTTTTATGTTTTCTAAAACAAAAAAAATAAATAAAAACACATATTTGGTAACTAGAAAACAGAGTATTTTTATAAAACATCTTTTAATTGTTTTCACTTGTTTTAAAAAATAATTATACATATATATATGATGATTAAAAATAAAACTGCAGAGATAAAAGTTATTTTTAAAACATATTTAAAAGTATTAAAAATAAGTTAAAAACATTTTAAGTTTTCAAATAAATTTTTATTTTACAAAACACCATAGAATAATTTTTAAAAATTGTTCTTAAAAATTATTTTAAAAAACATTTACCAAATAAGGCCTTAGTAATTATTTTTTAAAACAATTTAAAAAAATGATTTTTTATAACAATTTTTAAAATTTGTTCTATAATGTTTTACGTAATAAAAGTTTATTTGAAAATGTAAAATATTTTTAACTTATTTAAAATGTGTTTTAAAAATAATATTTATGTTTAGAATTTTATTTTTAATCATCATACATATTTGTATAATTATATTTTAAAATAATTATTAAAAAGCAAGTAAAAACAACTAAAAAAAATATATTTTGAAAACACTATATTTAATGTTCTTAAAAAAAATAAAATTGATGATGGTTGATTTTTCAATTTTTTTTTGGAAAATAGAAAACTATTTTCAAAAATAGTTTTCATAAGAATTTCAAAAATTTTGGCTCAAAATTATTAACAGCATTTATAAGATATTTGGGAAAAAAGAGATTCAGAATTATAACTGTTGCTGAGAATTTGCGGTTATATAATAATTTTGATTATAAGATTAAAACCTGCTTGCTAATTCTTGGAGAGGAGGAAGATGGTAAAATCCTGGAGTGGGTGATGGCCATGGTGGCCACAAAGGAAAACAGAGCCAAAACATTCCACAAAAGCTTCAACACCAATGGCGAAATCACTCCCTTTCACCCACGTCTCCCTCCTCTTCTTCCGCCCTAAACCCACTCTCTCCCTCTTCTTCAAGCCCCCATCTCTCAGACTCCTCACAAGACCCTCCTCATTCCCACATCTTTTCTCCACTACTTCCACCCCTCACCCTCTCCAATATGACATGATCATCTCCCGCCCAGCACAGCCCCCACCCCCTCGCCCCCGCCGCCGGCTCACCCCACTCCCCAACTCTAAACCCAATGACTCGCCCGATGCAGAATCGCCCGACTCAGAAGGTTTTGAGAATTGGGTTGATCGGAAATTGTCGGGTTCGGATGATTTGCAGATGGATAAAGCAAAGAGGAAGTATTACAATAAGAGGAGGAAGAGGATGTACGGGTCGGATTCGGACGAGGATGGTGGTGCGGCGCAGGAGAAGTATGTGGAGCTGAAGCAAGAAGTGGTGGAGCTTCGCACATTGCACAAGAAAGAAGAGGAGTTGTATTTTTACGATGCTTTCGCATATCCATGGGAGAAGGAAAAGCATTATAAGATGGTGTATCAATTGGAGAAGAAGTATTTTCCTGATCATTGTTTGGATAAGGCGTTTCTTGAGCCTGGAGAAACGAATGAGAGTGCCAATAATGCGAAGGCGAAGAAGAAAGTGGGGAAGGGTGGGGAGAAGAGAGAGGAGATTGGTGATGGAGGGGACGATAAGGGTCTGGTTTTCTTTGAGGGGGAAAAGGATGAGAAAGTATCTGTTTCAGCAAAGGAGAAAGAGCTTTCAGAGAAGAAGGTGGAGGAGTTCTTTAAGTGTTTGAAGAAAGTCCCCAATAAGGATGTTGAAGGTGATCGTGGGGAGCCCTACTTTGTGACTCGGAGTAGTGAGCTGCCTCCGAGATGGGACGGGCCCAGTGGGACTGTTGTTCTGATAAACAAACCCAAAGGTGAGTTGTTGTCAAGTCTGTACTTTTGTTGAACTAGTTATACTCTATACTTGTTTGGAAATTGGAATGTATAAAACTCAATTCTTTTTGTTTGAGGTTTTTAATTTTTAAAGCTCTGCCATTGGTTTAAGATTCTCTTAGAACTCGTGAAAGTGTTGATTTGGAATGGACCCTAGGATCAAACTACATCCACATTTATATAAAAGATAATTGATCATTTATTAGCATTGCAATCTTTATAGTGGATAATTATAATAAGGGTTTTTCATACATATATGATTTATTTATGAATAATTGGGTATACTCCTCATAACTGACCTCTGCCGCTCTTCCATTTCAAATTCAGGTGTTCTCCCATTCTAGGATACTTCTTATCTTCCAATGTTTAGTTAGTTTGAATATTAGCTGCAAAAGAAAAACCAACTGATGTGCAGCAAAGGGAAAATACTTGTTACAAAATTATACTTTCTGCTTTTGTCCGATTTGTGCAGCATTGTATGGTCTATCATTTGAGAACGAACTGGTCTATCCGTATAAATTCCCAAATTATTAGATAATGATATTGTTTAATTGCTGCATTAAAAGAAAAGTGATAGGGCTATAAAGGCTTTTTCTTTTTCAGTTATTTTTTTACTTAAAAAGATAACTGTATCGTATTGCAAGACAGGATGGACTTCATTTACGGTTTGTGGAAAGCTCCGCCGCCTTGTCCAAGTGAAAAAGGTATTTGTTTACTATTGAATCTGCATGTTATCTGCATGTAACCTGTAGTCACTGATTTAAAAATAATAATAATGATTAGTCTGCTATCCTATCGTCCTCTCCCATTCCTCTGTTTTTTTGTCTGATTCTTCTTCTTCCAGGTAGGGCATGCTGGAACTCTTGATCCCATGGCTACTGGTTTGTTGATTGTATGTGTTGGTAAAGCCACTAAGTTGGTAGAAAGGTAAGATTTCAACCCAAACCTTGGGAGGATTTCCTGGACAAGCTCTTCATTTTATACCACATTTCAAATCTCCTAGAGATTTGAAATGAAATTTTTTCTTGGTGGATTTTCACAAATGGAGTTCCTTTAAAGATTTGGAATATTTTTATTGCAGTTATCAAGGCATGGTTAAGGGTTATAGTGGAATTTTTCGTTTAGGGGAGGCTACTTCAACTTGGGATGCTGATTCTCCGGTTTGTTTACCTATCTCAAACCACAACAGTGCTCCTTATTTTCAAGTTAATATGCACTAATATGTATTGTTGGTTTCCAATCTGAACTTTTGAAGTAAGGCCTGTACAGAATGTTGGTATATATAAATTCCCATGCTCCACAATCCAGTCCTATTGCTCTTTTTTTAATATCAAAGTATACAAAATAAAATGCAAAGTAGAGATTATATGAAATAAACTATTTACCATTTTAGTTTGACTTTAATGGAATAAAAAAGTGTCTCCATGAATTTCCACGTATTATACTGGGTATATAAGGTGTAATGTATTAAAGGGTAGAACTACTAAAATAAATGTGTTTATTTGCTTAAGGAAAGAATAATAGTGTTCTTCAGAATAAAGAAATATAATGGAGCTTATGCATTCAGTCACAGATAAGCGAAACGGGCCATTTAGATGCTTCCAGACTGTATTAACCTCTAAAACAGGTGATGGAAAACCTGAAAATATACTGAAAATGAGCGATTATCTCTCACCTAGGTCTAGAATTATACATGCATGCAAATGGTTTGTAACGATCCCCTCCCAACCGGATAGATATTGTTTGCTTTAGACTCATTGGGAGGGAGCGAGTTGTTACGAATGGTATCTGAGTTGATCCTCTAGCTTAGTGTGAGACTTTGTTTGTTTGGCCTCACAATCTCATGAGATGTAATGAGGGCCTTGTGTTGGCATAGAGGGGTGATGGTGATATCCTATATCGGTTAGGGGAAGTTCTTTGGTACTATACATGTAATGAGCTTTTCTTAATTGTGTAGATGCATTTTAAAGTTGTGGGGGTTCATTGGGTCTAAATTAGACAATATTTATATGGTTGGAAGTGAGTTGTTACATGATATGTAACAAAGGAAAAAAATGTAGGTTTTAATATCTGTGATGGATGTAAGGAGTGCACCACCTTGACTTCTTGAATTATGATACTGGTTCCAGTGTTCACATGGTGCATATTCCAATCACGAGAAAGTAGATACATGTGAACATTCTCTGAGAAATAGAAGGGAGTTACAGTAAACAGCAATGGATATCCTATTTGATCATCTTGGATTACAAGCATGTGTGATTTCTTTTTAACTTTTCTAGTTGTAACTTTACTATCATTGTGGAGTATGATGGCCTTTTCTTCAATAATCTTTACTTAAATCTTTTTTGTTTTTCATATTCATATTTGTGCGTTGTCTGTATTTTTACTCTTGTAGGTTATTCAGCGTGAACCATGGGAGCACATCAAAGATGAGAACATAAAGAAAACTGCTGCATCATTTTGTGGGGAGATATGGCAAGTTCCTCCAATGTTTTCTGCCATCAAAGTAAGAAATTCTTCTACTTTGTATTGACATTATTTTTTTTTTGATAGACCACTTTATATTGACATTATGTAGAAAAGTGGCAGAAACAAGTCCCTGTAGGCAGTTCCTTGCATGTTTATTGCTCAGTAACATGAACCATTTCCCTGAGAAGATGTTGTCTGTTCAACTATCAATTTAATTAGATCAATTTCTTTTGTTTTTTTTTCCCTTTATGATAGGTTGGAGGTGAAAAGATGTATGAGAAAGCCAGAAGAGGAGAAAGTGTAGAACTTTCACCAAGGCGGATTTCAATTTTCAAGTTTGATATTGAGCGAAGCTTAGATGACAGGTTCTACTTTTACTCCAATATTTGCATGGTGTCATCAATGTAATTCATTTCTTTAATTATTACAAAATCACGCTTATTCCAATGTACTGATCATCTGCTATTCCTACCTAGTACTTTGTCATGTAAATCTGTCCACTTCTGGTTTATGGTAGGAAGAGCCATTCATAATCATTAGGAGGGATGTTTTTTTTTAATATGCAGGAGATATCTTTTTTACTTATTTATCATCATTTAGCATACTTTAGCCAATTTTAATTTTTTCTTGCGTATCTGCAGACAAAATTTGGTTTTCCGGGTGACATGCTCAAAAGGGACTTATATTCGATCATTGTGTGCAGATTTTGGGAAAGCCCTTGGCAGGTAGTCTTTATAAACAAATTCCTCATTATTACTTCTTTTTTCACTGGTATTAGTACTCTTAATTTGCTTCCTTTGCCCTTACCCTTGTGCTAGCACTTCATTCCAACTTATGACTGGCAACTTCCTTTAATTCTAAAGCTATTTACTATTGCTTTAGCCTCTACCTTCCAGTGAAGCTTCTCAAGCAGAAAGCCGCATGAACATGTCATTAAATCCTTTATTCCCAAAGAGAAGACCTAAATGGAAATAAGAGAATTGTGCCTTTCTGTTGAGGGTTGGACATCTTTATTTATGAGAAAAACCCAGAGTTTTAGCATAGAATCATATTCCTTCTAGACTATAATTTTTCCTTTAAATGGGTCTATTTGTGAGTTTCATCTTTCTGGAATTTATCTCCTGGAGTTCCTATCTTCCCTTCTAACAGGGGTATGATATGGCTACTTGGGCCACTTTGGTTCTAGGCTGTACCCTACTGATGAATATCCATTACATTGGACCATTCGACTTTCCTTTTCGAGGCTCCCTATGTACCTTTTTAGTCTTCTGATTGGTTATTTGCTTGGTGAATTTTAGGAAGGCTTGATTGCAATGACCATGCCTGTTTAAAATCTGGCTGTGAACAACAGAATTTATCAAATTTTTAGAACACATCTTAACCATATCCTTCCCCACTGTTATGGTTAATGCACAAAACTGTTAAGTTTGTAATACATGCAGTAGTTGCCCTTTCCCCATCATTGCTGACAAAAATGCTTGCAAACATAAAGAATATTATGTAAAAAATCTCCAGATTGGAACTTTACAACTTTTTTTAGCACTTTTATATGCACTAGTTGCCCCTTTCCCCATCACTGCGGACAAAGATACGTCAAAGTTCTTCAGAATGAATCTTGTTTGTATAGCTTCTGCTTTCTCCCCTTTTCTGTCTACTCATAAATTGCTCTCTCTCATGCAGTTGTGCTCATTTAGCTGCTCTGCGAAGAGACTCAATTGGTAAGGTCCCTTATTCTTGAGGTTTGAGGTTTCACCCTTTGTTTTCCTTATTTACACTCAATCTTTATGCAAATGGAAACTCATGCTATACTCTAAGGCCCTATTTGATAGCGATTTTTTACCATAGTTTTTTGTTCTTAAAAATGGAAAACAAAGTGTTTTTAGAGAACATTTTTTAGTTGTTTTCAGTTCACTTGTTTCTCAAGGTTGTTTTAAAAAAATAATTATACAAATATAGAGAATGATTAAAAACAAAATATTACTTATAAAAATGATTTTTTTAACATATTTAAAAATATAGAAAACATGGTAAGAATATTTTAGGTTCCAAATAGATTTTTGTTTAATAAAATATCATAAAACAATTTTCAAGAATTGTTCCCAATAGAGCTACAAATTCCCTCTATTTCTTTGCAAGCTCTCATATTTTGTCAAGCTTTTAATTATGGGATTTGCAAAACTCAGAAAGGCATTGAAAAGCCACTTAACCAGATAAAGTTAATCCTCTATGCCAATTACTTTTGGTGGATGACTGGGAGAAGATGGTTTCTTGTAGATAGGGCACTGTGGAATAAACTACTACTGGTTTTCCTTTTCATTTCAGGGCCATATTCAGCAGATGATGCCTGGGAATTTAAAGATCTGGAAGAAGCTATCACCAAAGGTTATTTTTAATTGCCAATGCTTCTCCCACCAAAAGATTATAACAATTATCAGGAGAGGAAGCACCATTTTGAAGCTATAGAATTCACAACCACAATTTTTTTTTTTTTCCTCTTTTCCTTTTTGACAGATTAGAATTTATTAGAATGAAAGGCATTGTACCTGACTTTCTACACTCTACTCATTGTTTAATTATTCTGTATAATCCATTAATACTTGCATCAGTTGCAAGTTTCTTCAAGTAAGCATGAGTAATAAGAAATTCTTTGGCTTCTCTGACTTTGATGGCCGATAAATTTCCTTGTTGCTCATACTAATGCCGAAACCATAGTAAAGAATTTCATAATCTCAAAACTCGTTTCATTTGCAAATAATAATCATACCATATGCTACATTTTGGGATACCCTCATCTGATCCCAATAAACTAACATTAGCAATATAAATTAAACGTGTAATAACATTCATTATGTCATTGTAACTAATGACAAGTGGCTTCTCTTCTTTGCTTCTAGAGCTACAAGTTGACCTAACCCAATACAAGCCCCACCCCCCACAAAAGAAAAAAAAAAAAAAAGGAAAAATTATTGATTACTGCAGAACATGTATGATTCTGAAGCTACACAATGGTGGTAAGATGCTGAGACGATGACACGGATAATACTACAAAGTTTTGTGCTTGTAAATGTTGTCCCCCTAAGTAGCAGTGGAATTGGGGGGATCGATTTTCATTGCCTCAAAGTAGGCTTTCTCTGCAACAGCCATTCGGTCTTGAAACATTGTCCATTCTTTTCTACACCTTTCCCTCACCTGATATAATGAAATCAAAACTTCAACACATCATAGCAAAATCTGATGATTCAAATTAGATGTTTCAACGTGAAGTTTAGAGAAGTGATGATTTTCTTCCCACAGACAGAGGAGAGAGGGAGATACATACCCCTTCCCATGGTGCCTTCCCACCCTCTGCTTTCCCCTGTTGAAGGCAGGAAATAGTAAGTATCATCTATTCCATATATAAGGAATCAATGAACAGTGGTTGATAGCTTAGTGTTTTACCTGGTTCCCAAGTGAGGGAACACTTTGATGTAGAATCCACTGGGCGTCTACAACTCCTATTTTCTCATGAGCAGGCTGTTTTCAAGAAATATAGGGATTTATAATGTAAACAAGAGAAATTAAACAATTGAGTTAGAAAGAGAAAACTTGTCACTGACCTCTACACATTTCCTTAGAGCAAAATCTAATCCCCATCCATGAATCAAGTCATTCTGCAAGTAGCATGGCAACAATTTCAGAGGTATCCCTTGATAGGAATAAATGGATAAGTGTCAATAGCTACAGTATGAAAAAAGAATGCCCCAAACCTGAATCATATGCCAAACACAACGCCATGCATTTCGAGAAAACACAGTAGCCATGATCTCAACAAAGCTGCATATTTAAGTAATAATCAATAAAGATTTATTTGAATCCATAAAACAGTTCCTTACAGTACAAATTTTCAAAATGTTCTGTACTTAAATTAAATCTGTGCACATACGCTGCACATGGTGGCAAATGTGGATCAGTGCACCAGCCAGGTCTCTCTTGTGTTTCCCTGAGGAAAAGAAGGAAAATATAAAAACAGCAAACCACAGACCAAGTGAAGGGCGGGGAAGTTTGGTTTGTTCTTACTTGTGAACTTCACTGTTATCTCTCTTCTTTGTCATCTGCCATGTTAACCCTTTACTCTGTGGGTCTAAACCAGGTTGTGATATTTCCAAACCATGCTTCCGTACTAATTTTATGTATCTGAATATAAAAGAATAGAAGCCTTAAAATTCTAGTTCACAACAGTATTTCCATTCACAGCAGGATATTAAATTTCAGACACTCACTCTTCTGCATCAAAATGCTCCACCCCAAGGTCTTCATCCCACATAAATATGTAGTCATAGGGTGCCACAATGTCAGGATGCAAAAACCGCTTGGCATACCACCTTGAAGCAAATTTCAGGGAGTCGTGAAAAACATGACTTCAATATGCCTCAATGATAATCCACTATGGCCTATAATGATAAAAGTTTGGAATTCTTAAGAGGATAAAGTAGCTACCCACCATTTGGTTTGCTTCTGAACGCTCACATGGATAGCCCGTTTCGACCATTCAAACTCATCCCATTCGCTCACCCGACCATCATAATGAAATAGCAGAATGGTAAAGCTTTCTGAGAACTGCAAAAACACATTTTAATAGCGAGGAGAGAGAAGGGAGGAGGAGGAAGACGACGACGACGACAATGAGGCAAGAGAGAGAGAGAGAGAGAGAGAGAGAGGACAGACCTTTTTTACTGCCGCATCAATATTGTTTTTCTGAGCAATGCCAACAGTAAAGGTTACAAGATACCTTGGTTTAATGGTTAAGTCCTGCAAGTGCCCTTAATTAGAAAAAGATTCAAATGAAAGAAGAAATATCTCAAAATTAAATCATCGAGGAAATCTAGAAATCTTCATCAGCACTCTGTTAAGGTGAAAATTTTAGGCACAGTCTAAATTCAAGAGGCAAAAACACAGTTAAAGTTTGGTGTTTAAATCTCGCATTATCCATTACAATATTCCTAATTAACCTGTCTAGATAGAGTAACGGATTGTTAGTCCTTTTGTTGCAATCTATTCTAAGTACCATTTTGTTTGTCATACTTATTTTGTATCTTACAGAACATCTTGGACCCTCTTTTTTATATTTTTCTGTTTCAGAAATGGGATAGCATTAAGAATTGGAAAGCAATTTAAGATATAATGAAGTTACTTAATCATATTAATCCTCTTATATGCCTTTTGTAATCTTTATGCTTTATAAAGCTTTATTTATTCTTTTGTGTGAAATACTCATATGTTTTAGGTTCAAGGATAGCAGAGGTCAAACCACTTTGTTCTTTCTTCAAGTTGAAAAACATCTAACTGTCCATGTCACCAATCACATCTATCCAAGGGTTTGAATCTCAAAGGATGCTCATAGAATTAGATTCTCAAGTGTGGATATGAAATTCTCCTCATTTTGAACTGTGGCCATTTGGACCTCATAAAGGTCGGTAGGATTCCAGTCAGCTTGATCGCAGGGCCAAGATCAATAGTAAGCCTAGGACAGCAGGTGTGGTTGACAGTTATACTGAAGAATCATCCACAGAGAGCTTTTATCACACTGGATTTGACATCTATACATGGCGATTGGTGCCCTTTTTGTCTCAATTGGACCAAAGCAAGCTTGACATCCAGCAAACATGTGCATTGGTGCCTTTCTCAGCAAGAACACCAAATCTAGTGACCGAGCTAAAATCTCAAACCATGCCCAAAACTTAATGATCAGTGGTTGGTCCTGCAACCAAGGTGCAATTAGCCCAAGGGGAAACAACACCAGATTCCTCCCTAGGATGCTTGAGTATTGGTTTTTCCTATGAAAGAAAATGCTGTGCCTTGGGCTGCTTGAGGTTGGATCTGGGAGGAACCTCCTAGGGGTAACTTCCCTCAGCAACCTCTTGCATTGTAAGCAGAGTCATGGGCACTTAAGAGAGGTCAAACATTCCACGGATGGGCAGACACAGTACCTAGATGCTAATATCCACAAGTGCAGGCCAATCCCTTAGTCCTCTTGGACAATAGTACCCATATCCAATTGGACCCACTTGGCTAAGCCTTACCTTGTAGATTTCCATAGGTCACATTGTCCATGTGCCATTGAGATACAATATCAACAATATGCCAAACTAATCTGATACCTTAAATGAAAATTTCTTTGTTAACACTTTGCTCAATCTCTATAAAACACTCTAGGCAGTTTTCAACCTCTTACCTGCTAAAATGAGTTGTGTGCTTAGGAATATGTTACCTTGTGCAAGCATTAATTTCATAAACATTTTATAATGGAGTAATTAACAACTCAACTACAAATGGCATCAAGGTTATGGTAAAAGACGCACCTCACTGGGCAAACCCCACAATCTACGAAGATAGAAATCTGACTCAGATACAATGATACCCGGGGGTAGTCTTTCAGCACCTCGAGGATTTGTTGGGACCCAAATCTGAATTAGAACCAGGATGTCAGAAGCTCACACTAGCACATAAAATCAGAAAAAATATACTCCACTAATCTCTTCAAAGAATTTACATCAGACATAGATAATTAGTTGTTACCTTAATATTCTTAACTAGAAATGGAAATTTTCACTGATTAGACTCAGTAATCTATCTTCATATATAATACAGTTTTCATTTCTTACCCTTTGTTTTAAAAAAAAGAAAAAAAAAGAAAAAGAAAAAAGAAATAATAAATAAATAAATATTGACTTGGCACACAGCACACAGCTTGGTGTATTTTTCCCCTGGTCATACTCAATCTATGTAATAAGGACACAGATACAGTCAACTGAGTTAAATACATGAAAGGTTTGTGGCATAGGTATCAGAGTTCAACAAAGTTATGATGTTACAATCAGTGGCAGAGCCACATGAAGCCCTGAAAGAGGGGGTGCAGCACTTGCCCCCTCCTCATGCCCCACGCCCGACTGCCCATGGATAAGGTGAGATTTAAACTTAGTTTCCTGGCTCTTATGGTTATAAACTTATTAATAAGTACTATCCAGTCAAATATACTTAAAAATCATGCATCCTTGAAAAGTGCATGTTGGATCATCTATCAACATATGGTACCTAAATTGCAACTTAAAACAGGAAGCCACTACCAGCCACTCATGAATATATAGCTGAAATGTGGATCTTTGAGATGAATGAGTAGAAAACTAATGAAAGATTAATTTTTTTTTTAAAAAAAAAAGGAAAAAAAAGAAAGAAAAAAGAATTGACTGTGAGAAGTCATAGAAAACACTGGTAGATTTCAAGACAAGGGAGTTATCTAAAGTAGTATTCTCATGTGTAATAAAGATGGATAACTATGTCAGTAGGAAAGTGATATGGCTCCAACTGAAAGTGTTATAAGGACAAGGGAAAAAACAAAACAAACACAAGTTAAGACAGAAAGGAACATGTAAAGAAAGACTTGTGAACCAGGCTCCATGGAGAGGAGATAAGGATTTGTTGGGCTACCCTAGTTTGCAATGCACTAGAGCCAACAAACTCAGTTGAGCCTTAATATGTGTGCACCTACATTAAGTCCACTAAGATCTTGGATTCCCAAGGGATTAAAGACATTATGTGTGAACAAATAGAAGCTCCAAGAAAATTGGCTAAAATCTGAACTGATGAAGTTGCCCTGGTTTGAAAGCAGATGGAGAGAGTGGGAGGGGGACGGGAGAAGAAAAAAAAATAGAAACATAACTTCAAGAAAAATGTCTGAAATCTAAACTGATGAAATTAATGCTAGCACTGAACTTGAATCAGGGATTGAGAGAGAGAGAGACAGAACAAAATTTCAAAAATCATGAAAAATTAGCTGAAATTGGAACTCATGAAAGTAGTGGCTGCAAACATAGTTCTGGGGCAGATGTATAGTGGTCAAAATAGGGAAAAAGGCTACTTTATGGCATTCAATTTCAAATATGGGCAGCTAATAACCCATATCATGATGCTCAAAGTAGAGATTGGACAAAGTGAATATACCTTTGTTTCATTAAATTTGTAAAAGTGGGAAGCGGTGCCTCTATTACGCTTTAGTGAAGACCAAACATTCAACAGTGCTTGGGTTGAGAGACCTGAGTACTTGTCTTCAAGGTAATTTAGATCAATGGAAGGAAAAAGGCTGGATGGGAGGCTCATCTGCCAAAGATAAACACAACAAGACTATTTTCAATATCCCTCATCAAGCAACACTGGCACATATATATGATAAAATATAATAACCAAAAACCAAAAAATTCTTAACAGAATCATAAGAACAGTATGTGTACCTTAGTCAATGAGAGTGTTGGAAAAGACACTCCTAAAAAGAAGCCAACCACAACGCCTATAAATGCTGTTACAATAAGCCTCATTGTCTCATTCGGTTTTCTTAAACCTCTGCTCATCCCAAAAGAGGCCAATGTCAAGATTACACTAATCCCAAAAGCTTAAAAATCAATATGAATATGTAAAGGCCCTAATGGGGGCAAAAACAGCCACTGCTCGTAAAAGAAATAATTGGAAGTACCGCAGAGGGGTTCCCATTGTAGTCTGAGTCTTCCAACTCTACAGTCACAAAAATAGATGCCGCAACCTAGCAAGCAACAACTGCTCAACGTGGCAATCAATTTTGTAGTTTCCAGTGCTCCAAAAATGAAATAGATGCTCTTATGAGTGGAAATTAACCCTGAAGTCATCAGAAGTTTCCTTCAAAAAGAGAATAAATAAAAGAAAAAAACTACAAGTAAACAAGTTATACTTTTTCAAGTATGGCTACTTCCGAGAATCAAATTGATGCTATCACATGCCCAAATAGGCCAAAATTTCCAAACACCACTAGACTTGCTAGTTTCAGACTAAATTGGTAGTTTCAATTGCCATAAAAGCAAGATTCAAGTACTTAAGCAGCATTATGTAACTTTTTTGTTCATTCTTCCAAAAAAAGGCAAGATCTTTTGATAAAGATAGAGTTCAAAGACAGTTTAAAGAGCAGAAAGCACATAAAAAACACACACACAGAGCACTTGTAAAGGTAAGTTTTCATGTTGGACAATCACTCTGCCCTTCCCAAAACATCATGTAGAATAGAATTGCTCCTCCTCCACTCCCCTCCTTCAAGAAACCATTTGAACATAACATCAACGCATAATACAGATAAACTAAAAACCAAAACAACCCTTCACAAAATCGCAATGACCATGCCCACTCTCGCTCTGCCACAGCCAAAACCAGCGAAGCAGCCTCCCAATTCATTCCAAATTCCCCGTGACCTCAATACCAAGACCCATTCAACAACACATTCACAGAAAAATTCAGAATCAAAACATTACTAAGTACAACAAACGACTCGATCCATCGACAATCGAACACAAAACCAAAATGCCTAAATCGGAAAATCCAGTCAGACGAACATAAATTGTACAAGTAAAGAAAAATCAACGTACGTGGAAGAGAAAGCAACCCTAGAACGGAATCCGCAAATCAAAGGCTGCTACAGCGCAGATCACGAGAAATATAAGTCTCAATGTCCGAGCAACCAACAAACCGCTTCCGAAAAACAAAATCGTGACCGAAAGAAGGAAAAACGGAGAAAACAAGGATCATAACGGTGGAATTTCCCAGAAAATTCGGGAACCCGGTTCCTCTTGAGTCGTGTTCAACATGGGAGACCCGTCTTATGTTCGTCCGCTGTAATGGGATTGGAGGTTTTGATGGTTGATGAGGGGAATGCTAGCTGCCCGATTGGTTGACGAATAGCCGATGGCGTTATGCGGGACCCAGGCGGGGGGTGTTGGGTGTGAGTGGCTTAGATGGTAGATGTGCCCCGTGTAAACTTTTCAAAATCATGGTGTCTTGATTGGGAACCCACCTGGCCACCTATGGCTTTTGGATTTGGAATCGAAAGGGTCTCTGTTTTTGAATATTTTGATTTTAACATAGAAAACTCTCCCTCTGACACGTATCTTACTTTTATCATAAAATTAGCAGCCGTCTGGCCCTCACCTCTGTTCCCTCCCTTACAAAATTTGTCATTTTTTATTTCCTAATCCTAAACCAACCCCACCTCAAATTAAATTTTGAAACACCCATTTCAAGAATTAAAGCCTCAATTTTCTGCCTTTTCTATCACCTTTACTATTATGATATTTCATATCGGATGGGGAAGAAAACTTTTAATGCTATCTAAGTGAAGATCCCTTTTAATCATGTAGAGGTGTTTTGAAGTATAAGGACCTTTTTAAATTTAGAGTGGACGATATCTTCACAATTGGGTACGGGTCGTCATAAATGACCTCAAAATCAATTCCCGACTTCGATGTAAAGGTTTGTTTTATCTCGTGAGAGCTGTCTATATATTTGACCATACAATCTCCTGATAATAAGTTATTACGAGTACATATGGGGGTTGATAATAATATCCCACATTAGATAAAAAGTTTTTGATGTTACATAAGTGTGAGTTTCTTTGAACTATATAGACATATTTTAAAATCATGAAAGCTCCTTTAAGCTTAGAGCAAATATACATGAGTATGGATCATTATTGTCTGTTTATAATTTTAAAACACGTCCACATAATTAAAAAAAGTTTATTATATTATATTATATCAAAAACTTCTTCCCTTGTTTAAAGAGGATATCACATTCACGCTAGACAGACACAATATCTTGTTTTGTAGGAGAGCAGAGTGCTTGAATCTACATTAATATGAAAGGAGATATCAGAGGTAGTTAATGTGTTTCATTTATATAATGTCTTTTAAGAGAATACCAGACTCAGCATTTGATGCTCACTTCAATTCTGTGACAGGTCATGAGTAAATGTGTAAGACATTATTACCTTATATTCAGGCATTCATTTTTCTTCAATATTAATAAGTTAAGATGGCAGATTCAAAGTAGTAGAAATTGATGCCACCAGAAGAGTGTGCAGGCCTCTTGTTTCTTAGCCTACTATGTGTATATTTTATAGATGCTCCTCTGGCTTTTAGGAAAGAATACAGCAGTTTGGCCAAGTGGGACTTCACAGGCTCACAACTGACCCCTATTTGTGAACCCAAACCAAATAGTTAAATTAAGGAGGGCTCTAGGAGGGAAATCAATAAGGGAATGGCTTTCATTCTCATCTCCCTAACTGCTTTCTATCTTCTGTTCATTATTTGTGCATCAGCCATTTCTGCTGCGTTCAATTTATTGCTTGCAAATGGGGTTCCACTTCTTTGTAATAATAATATCAAAACTAGTTATTAGTTTGACATCTATAAAATATAAAAATCAAATATAAATGTTTTGGTCACTTCCTGGTCTGCTATATGATTCATTTTATTTGGGTGAAACCAGGAAGAAGCTAGTTGCAGGGCAGGAAGAAGCTGGTCTTTTCCTTCCACCATGTACTGTGTTGCTTGTCTTGGGTCATATCCTTTTAGTTTTAACTTGGCATGTTAGGATCCAATCCGCATGGGAAATTATGAGCTAGGATGACTGATAAAGATGGGTTGCAGATTATGATAGATCCGAAGACAAGGATTTATATATACGCATACATAAAATAGAAGAGGGGAATCTGATTGAACTCAAAGGAAAAAGCATAAAGGACCATTTCTCTTATATTATTTGCATCAACTACATACATTTAATATAAAAGATGCATTAATTAATTGTAAAACAAGACTAAATCCAAGGAGGAGACGTCAGGCAATCCTCTGAAGAGGATAGCCATGAAGGTGAGGAGGACCCTTCCAAGATTTCTCAACGCACTTCATTGGGGTAGGGGTGACCTGCATAAACAGATAGTTTCCAGCAAAAAGATCACCAAAATGGGACTGACCTTCCTTCAGTCTCTTCAAAATCCTAGCCCATGAAAGGGAGACCTCCCTTGCTTTCCTCCTCATGAACCTCCTCAAGCTTGGGATCTTGAGTTTAAATCTCTTCCTAAAGGACACCCTTCTGAACCTGGACCAGCTTTTTGCCCTCCTAATAATAACTCTCCTTTTATTATAATCATCATCATCATACCCACCTTCATTTCTGAGCCTTTGGTAGGAAAATCTGCCCAGGGAAGCCATCTGGGTCTCAGATGCAGAGAGTGGAGAACCCAGATGGATCTGTGAAGAGAAATGCATTGTCTTTCTCTATGTTCAAGGAATCTTGATATATCTGGTTGTTTGGCAAAGCTGTTGAGTGCATTTAATATGAGAAAATATGGTTGGTGTTGTTATCCATGGCAAAGTAAAGGGTTCATGTCACAACCAATGTAATTCCACAGCCACTTCCACAATCTCTACCTGTCACCATTGTCCCTACAAGGTAATCTTCAACTAGAGACTCGACGAGACTAAAAATAGATCGGTTCTTGATCAATGAAAACTAGAAAAATAATCTTCATGTGGGACAGAGGGTACAAACAGTTGGGAAACTCAAGTGACATTATTTTCAAAGTTGGGCTGTTGGATGTTGAGATTTGACTTACTTCAATACATCATTTTCACAAGCTTGAACAAAAATGTAGACCCAATTAATTAGCTTCCGGAAAATTACATGGACAACCCACAATATGTCAACACGTTACAGCTGCATGTTATGGTCATTGCCGAAAGAAACTCATAGATTAAAGTCCTGCGAATGTTGGGTGTGAGGCCGCAGTTACGTTTACGCATGTGTCAACTGTTGTGTCACCAAAAAAGAGGGAGGTGAGAATTCCTTTCCGTTGTAACGAAGTGTGTTGGTGTCACATGTGGGAGGAAATTATTCATATTCTTCGAGAAAGGTTTGATTAAGTTCGTGTTCTTTATAATACGGGGTTCGAGTACCGAGAGTGAACTTGGTCCCTTCATGAACAACAAAGGCGGTCGAGGATAGACGAAAGGAGGGTCCCTAGTGAGTAATGACCATGTCAAAATGCACCACATAAAGCTTAAAACCCATCTATAGATGGATTCAGTGAATGCTAGAGGTCTTAAATTTTGCAGCTAACAACCTCCAGCTCAACAAACGAGGTATAAATGCGAGTGTGAGGGTTGGGGCCAGGAGTAATGTTGTGTAACCATAGAGAGGTACATCCCACCAAAGGGCTTGACGGAAGTAAATGAGATATCGCAACCAATGGGCCATACAGGAAGCAAATCCCCATCAAAAGATGTCATATATACATGTATGTACACACGAAATTGTAGCATGTTTCAATCAATGTTTGTAATTCTGCATCGGTCAAACTTTATTTTCTGCATTTTGAGTAGCTTTTGTTTGTATGCAAACTCTTGGATCAAAGGCCTTTAAATAGTAACAACAAAGAATAGAACCCAAATAAAAGAAATGTACAAGAGGCTAGTGACTTCGTTTCTTCCTATATACACACGACAAGAGTAGATGTGTACATTGACAGCAACATTATCACCGACCCAATTGAAAACAGAAAGAATTTTGGCCAACAGGAAACAAAAGTCCCAAAAAAGGCAGAGATGCTGCTTAGTAAAGCTTTATTCTGGTTTGGATTGGGCTTCGGCAAATTGGACACGTCTCAAGATCTGGTCCACATTCACAACAAGTCTGCAAGAAAAAGCAAATTAAAAAAAAAAACGTCCAGTATCCCGTCTTTAACAAGCACAAATCAATCAATTCATAGAGGTATTTACCTGATGTCCACAACCAAAGGCCATATTCTTCACATTAGTAAGGCAAATGGGGCAAAGCTGTCCAAAAAAAGTGACCAACATCAACACTCTTGACCAACTGGCAGATAATCAGAGGTGGGGAAGTGATGAGAGAGGAAGGGAGGACAGAAGAAAGAATAGGCCACTCATATTTTCAGAAAATAATAATAATAACAATAATGTATGTGCCACACAACAAGTTGAAAGTGTTCATGGAGTGAGGGACTGAAATGACAACTCACCTAACCTTAGTACGAGGATAAAAAGACTTCCTCTTTTTACCAGCACCGTTCCAAACTAAGGAATGGTATAAGGATCGATCTTTGTGAGTTCAAAATCTTATCTATGAGTTGAACACAGGCTTTGCATGACAGTTTTTGTTTATGAGCTACAGACCCAATCTTATGGACATATTGGCTTTAAGCCGAAGGCACCTTCGAATAGGGCCCATATAAAGGGTAACTTACAATATTATCCATTTGTATCTTACTTCTTGTCCTCAAAGCTCTATTCCAATATGGATAAAATGATGTCTAAGGCCTTATGAGCAGAGGCCTAATTGCCTTTTATTTATATTGGACTCTGAAGATTCTATGGCTTGTACCTCCTCCCCTGCATAACTCATCAGGTTTAAATTGAGTACTTCCATATTCAAGGTAAAATAGAAGAAACAAGGAGTGCCAGGCTGCTGAAATTTTCCATTCCATAATGGAAGCATGCCATATCTCAAATGTTCAAGTTGCATGATTAACAGTACAATAATATTTTATTTCAACCCCCGATTTGATGGTGTTTTGCATATGCTTTTGTAGACTATTTATTTGGATATTATTCAACTTTAACCATATTTATTAGGAAACCATAACACCTTACTTTATAACACAGATGCCCATGTTGTTGCTCACCAAAGTGAGATCCAATAACTCAAAGAACTGGCTAAACAATAAGACATCCTATAGTTGACACTTGTTGCTACCGTTGCATCAATACAAAAGCAATTCACCAATTGACAAATATACATGAGAAAGAAAGTAGGTATAATAGCATCTTGTAATACAATAAAATTACATAATATAAAATGTAGAATAGCCTGTTCAAATAGCCCAAGTACCTGGTTATCAAATGTAGAACTTGTAGCAGGAGGAGCTGTGCCAACAGGACTGCTGTCTTCAGGATAAGGAGGCACACTAGGCTGGAAACTGGTTGTGCGGGAAGGTTTGGAGCTATTAAAGAAAGACGTTGCACCGTAGTACATGGGAGTGGGGAGGGGAACCCTCTCTGGAGCATCCCCTTTTCGACCACTGCTCAAGCAATAAAGAGATGTTGAATGGCAGATACAACTTACGTCACCAAAAAACTAAACAGAAAAAGAAAAGACCACTTATTACCCCAAGATATTAAGCTCTATTGTTGCCTTATACTGAGAAGGAATTTCCATCAAGGCTGCAAGAGCAAATTCTGTCTCTTTTCGAGATAGATCCACATTCTTTGACATAATTTCTGTAAAATTCACAAACTAAAGAAGAAAAAGAGCAATGCTTACATATAAGTATCCATACTATCTAAAATGAGCAAAATGGCATGCTGACAAGCAAGAGAGGACAAACTTTAAATGCCTTTAATACCTGGAAATTATCAAAGGCCCGAGCAGGGATGTTATCATCAAATTCCCTCATCATGTCCCAGGGCCCATCTCCAACCCCAACTAAAATAATTGACAGGGGCAACTTGCTGTAATAAAACAAACATAAGAGAAAGAAATGGTCGAGGGAAATAAATCATACCACAAGAAAGCAAATTAACTTCATTCACCTTGCTTCTACAATTGCTTCAACAGTCTTCTGCTCCTGTGGACTTAGCTGGCCATGTGCAGTATCAACACTTCTTGTTACCTGTGAGAACCCACAACTGGGTGAGATTATACATGAACCAACAAAGGGACAATTTCCAGCCATCCTAAGACAAGCCAACAGTTGATTATGACAAGACTGACCATGAATTGAAAGTAACTTGATATTTAAAAAAGAAAACGAAAAAAACCAAAAACAAAAACAAGAAAAAAAAAAAAAAACCAGCAGTTTATATCAAAATTTCTGTCGGTGCTCCCCTATAAAATTAGTATTAAGAATTCTGTTTTCCCCTTTTTTTTGTAAATCAGCTTCCTCCAAAAAGAAAAGGAAGATACTAAAGCAATTTAAGCCAAGCTTGATAATTATATGACCTCACAATCATCTCACTGAGAGAGGCTCAATTCATGGTGAGATATCTATACCACTCACTTTTCTTTCCAAACTTTCATGAGACACTAAAACTCCCAAGTTCCCTTTCCAGTTTTGCGTAAACACTAGTTTTTACAGCCACTCAACTATGATATCTTCCTTCTGGAAAAACGCAACCTTAAGTCGCATTTTAAGTCATAAAGTGGCCCACAAATTTTTAAATCGGCATCTGAACCATATATGTATGGAATCACATAGTCTAACTTAACCTGGCAAAGAACAGAGGATTGCAGAAATTGTGGCATTAGAACTCCACAAATACATGTCAATTTCCAATAATTCAGGATATGAAGCAAAACCATTCAGGAGAACTGAAAATTTCAGGCTGCATTACTTTTTGGCTCCCAAAATTAAATTAATAAGATAGATTCAAGTTTTTTTTTTATTAATTTTGAGGGTGGATGCATTCTTATAAAGAATTAACTCAGATGAATCAACTAACAACCATATAACAAACTTAGAGCACGCATTTCTCTTTTTCTTTTTCCTTGTACTTATTTATTTATTCTGGTCTTCTTTAGGCCACTTAGCATTTTAGTTAGGTTTCTCCTGACAAACTAGCTCCATGAGTACCATGTATGCCCCTCTAGTAGGTTACTGAAGTTATAGTAAACCTATACAGAAAAGCAAAATACCTGCCCATCAGCAATTATTACTAGAACATGGTACTGGCCACCACTGTGATTGACAATAGTCATGGCCATTTCAATGATGGGGGCAAATGATGTCGGTCCTGCAGCAAATATAGCATATCAGCATACACTCTTAAGAAAACCAGCTGAACACCAATAAGAACTTCAGAACAAGAACCCAACAAAGAAAATGAGTAGAGTTCAAACCTGCAAGCCGTAGACGAGGGACAATTTCCCTATACCTGCTTAACACTTCCTCAAATCCATTACAAAATCTCTCATCTTCATAGAAACTGAAGACATCTTGATCATGAGTGGATGCTGCAAATCATGGAAGAAATGTTTGTTTCAATAATTTAAATAAACAAATATTAAAATCATTTTAAAAAGGAAATCCCAAATTCATAAGAAAGTACCATCTCCAAATCCAAAACATGGAATCATGTTATCCTCATCAAAAGCTGCTAGGGTTTTCCCAATGATAGATATTGCTTGTTGATAGGGATTCAGCCCATCTCCAACGTGATGCAAGCTTTGTCTATTGAATGACCTTGCACCTATTCACAAAATAACTTCAGCAAGTTCCATTTATATCAACACATCTGTTTTAAGCATTCAGATGATGTATAACCTGTCCACTCATTGCTCTTTGTGAAGTCAATACCGACAATGAGATTAGAAGACTCAAGGCCAGCACGTGCAAGAGCTGCAGTCACCTGCAAAGAAGATATTGTCACTGGGTGAGCCACCTCGAACCAATAATGTCAAAATAGAATAATAATCAAGTATTAAACACCAGTAAGCAGTTGCCTCAAGGTATTCATGGTATTTGCATAACATTTCTAGTAACCATGTCCACAAACCACCATTAACAAGAATGAACACTGAATAAACTGACTGTGTACATATGTTAGAGGTCCCACTTAGGTCTGATTAATTGTACATAAACAGAAGGTAAGGTATTTGTTCATGTTGTTAGTATATGTACAGATGTTAAGTCTAAATCTTTGTTTGGCACAGAACAACAGGAGAAAAGAAAACAATTAAGCTATCTTTGATACCCGGCAAGTACTAAGGAAAGAAAAAAAAAATGCAAAGGAAAATGATTTTCTTATATTTGGTTTCATCATGAAAAATACGGGGAAAAAAAATCAAATATATTTAAAATTAATTAGAAATTTACATACTTTAAAATTATTTAATCTTTACAAAAAAAAAGAAAAAGAAAAAATAAGTGAAATGAGTTTGAAGTAGCATATAAAAATAATTTATTGATTTTAAATCTATTTTTTACTTTCCTTCCCTTTCGCATTTTCCCTCAAATTTTCCGGAAACCAAACATAGCCTTTTTCTCATTTGTTTGCAATGGAAAATAGGAATGAAAGGAAAAAATGATGACAATTTCAAATAAATTTATACATTTCAAAACTAACCATTTTTAAGAAAAAAAAATGAAAGAATTAGAGAAAAAAGCTGACAAAAATTTTATCAGGATACCACTTATATTTTATTTTCCTTTCCCTTTCCCCTTTCCTCATCCCTTTCGTGGAAGTTCCTGAGAAAGAACATAGTCTAAAATGCACTGAGATGCCATCATGGAAAATTATACCAAGTGGACCAAGTGGTATCAGAAACATAGACATTTCCAACAGCATATGTGCCACCCAAGTCAAGTTCGAAGACCACCAACAGTTGTGATATAAATCATGCAAAGTTTAGAAAGAATTGGGGATAATTTTGCAAAGTCAACATCATTTTCCTACAAAGTCAGAATCTAGGCGATCTTCAAAACTGGTATTGGATACCCATAGCATATACAAAATCGACTCTAATGGGCACAACCAAAGAACAACTACAGGATACTTGCTTCGAAAATTTAAAGAAGCAACCCTTGTAAATATTACCTCATCCAAAGAACGATAATCATCAGCAATTCTTGAATACATTCTCTCCAATCTTCTTCTATTGTCACCGTTACCTTGAGAAGAGGAATAGTTTTGCTGCGGCGGCTCGTGGCTCTGATACTGCTGCGGCGGTGCATAGCTCGGATATGGCTGCTGTGGCGGTGCATAGCTCGGATATGATGGCTGTTGCGGCGGATAATTTTGATATTCTTGACCATAATCCGATTGCGAATAGCCGCCGTGATTACTCCTGGACGACGAAGAAGCAGACCGGAAAGAAGTCCTCTTTGAACTACTGCTCCCCATCAACCCTCGATCACGAAATCTAACTGGTAACAATCCTCCTCGTTCACGAGAAATTAACAAGAAATCGACCAAACTGAAACCACCCAGAACCAAATCCCCTATCCAAAACTCAACCCTAATCCTATATCTAGAGAAAAGTACAAAACTCTATTGGCGGCCAAAAAGAAACGACCAAAGAGACGGGTTTTAGACGACTCCTATTATAAGTAACCGTCTCGCCCGACTTTGAAGACTCCTTCTCAATTAAGCCTTGTACATTTCCTGCATCAAAATAACAACAAAATACCGCCAAACATCGTCTGATCAGTTCAAACCACCACACTTCCCAGAAAGAAATCACCAAGAAACCCAAATCATTTTCGGCCTCACCATTGCTGGAGATCTGAGCATACCCATAAACAACATCTGCAGCATTTTGTCAAAAAGTGAAGACCCTTTTTGGCTTTAGATTTGCCCTTTATGATGAACACGAAAGGCGCTAGCTGGTTTGCCCTTTACACAAAGGGGATTCATTCAAACATGTTAGTGGGCACCACCATTGGAGCACAGCATCCCTCGTCACTACAGCCTTCTCCCTGAAGCCTCCCACTAATGATTGCACTGTCCCATACCCATAGTGAAGTCCTTCACGGGTCATTTTTATTACCCTCAGATGGTGCTCCACTACCCTCGTGAATCTTGCATCTCCATGTGATCTGTATGATCCTAATATTATAAATTCGGATGGATGAGAAATTAGGTTCACTTCTGATTCTGCTGTCCACCAATCATAATATCAATTTTATGTAAAATTTGAGTGATTTAATTTTCTTATATAAATAAATAAATGCAAATCCTTAAACCATATAAAAGTCATTAGATATGATTTTATCCGTGTTTTTAAAACAATTTTTCGGATAATTCTTAGAGTATGTTCCACAGTAATTTCAGGAAGTATTTCTACTATTTCTAATATTTGAAATTTTTTATTTTTCAAATATTAAAAATGCTAAAAATATATTTAATAATCACTACTAAACACACTTTTAATTAGTCCCTTATTATTTAAACTATGGTTAACATTTCTAAATTTGAAAGTGTTTTGTAACTTAGATATGAAAAACAATTTCATCTACTTATTTTATAGTGTACTGTATTATGACATGCAATCCAAAAGTTCTCATAGTATTCTTCATATTGTTAGTTGTTACTTGGCACTTCATACTTCATGGAAACAACTAAAAATACTTCAAATTTATTCTAAAAAACATGTTTTCAAAACAAATTATTAAAACAATTATTTTTCATCAAAAGTTTGTTAAAAGTGTTTTCTAAATTACAACTATTTTCATTAATAATTTTCAAACAGAATCTTAATTTTTGTTCCTTACCATTACTATTAAAATTTTAAAAATAAATTTCTCACATTAAAAAACCATTTTCATATATATGACTACAAAAAGATTGTGATCCTTCCTAAGCTCATTGTAATTAGGTATACGAGAACAATAAGCTTTTAATGAATAATCATCGGTCTTGTCCAATTGGGTTGATATCATTCTTTATTTCTCAAAGTAAATACAACTAATCAAGAATATGAACATAAATTAAGATGTAGTCTAAGTTATGGTTTAAAAATAATTCTTGACACTAGTGGTTATTATCTTCACAAAAAAAAAACCATATATGGGTTATTTGGTTAAAGAGGTTGAAATAAATCAATAATATCCATATTTGCAAAAGTAACAAAAGGGGAGGAGGGAAATAAAACAAAGGGGCATTTGGGTCATTTTTTTTTTTTTTTTTTGTGAGAGATGAGTTACTTTTGCAAATAGGGGTGTTATTTTAACCCATTTAACCAAATAACCCTAAAGAAAAAATGGAAGATTTTTTAAATATGCTTATCAATAATCATTAAATCGATTATTAAAATTGTGTCATACAAGGGTACTAATTGCACACGTGCTATATATTTAAACATTTCATTGACCTTTACCAAATCCCATTAAAAATAAAAGGATGGGAAATATATCTAGACTTTAGTGATAGAAATGGTGATCAACAAAATTCACTTAGATGTTACAATTTTCTTTGAAAATCCTAAAGTAAAATTGACCAATTGATTGGCGATGAAAAAAATATCTATTCTTATAGTATAACTTGTAATACTTGCTCTCTTTTAATATTGTACATGTCATGCTTCCTAACAATGCATACGTTTCACCTATTTTATTTGTTTATAATAATGTTAATTGCTTGATGGATACATCTCAATATATTTATATCAAGTAATAAAAACCCTTTTAAAAACTTTAAAAGAGTTCATATTATATCATCGATAACATATGATGCGATGTAGATGACGTTTTGCATTTTGCTAGATTCAAACGAATCCAACATGACCAACTTGTCCCTCGGGATGAATAATGATATATCAATTCATTGCAATGTTATATGAACATCTAAACCGAAAGTATGTTTATCTAATAATTAGTCTATTTATATTATTAAAGGGTAACATGTGGTATGTTGTTCAAACTATTATTTTGATAGGTCGATTTTCCTACCATTAAGGGAGGAAAGCTCCCTCTCAAATATTTGAAATTTTAATATAATGTTTGGTAATTCATCAATTATAAATAAATTTTTTGGTTATATATATATATATATATATATATATATATATATATATATATATGTATGTATATATATATATATAAATACTTTACATATTATAATATAAAGTTATTGTACTGAAATTTAAATATTTTACATATGTATGGTGACAAATTCATGTTATATTTGCATCATTTATGTGTGTACTATGTGTAAAACATGTATTTTGATCATGGGTTTCAAAGTCTAGTGAGACTGTGAGACACGACTTCCAATAATTTAAAAAAAGACATGCAAAATTTTCAAAGTCGATTCCTAAGTTAGGTTACTTTCCATGTAAGATAAGAAAATTTGTCACAGATCGTGGGGTGGTGGGACAAGTACTCGGTTGGATTCCCTTTATTTGATTCATTTCCTTATCAATAAATTATTATTACTTTTAAAATTCCCGGAAAAATGTATTTCCATACACTCATATAAAAAATTACACAATAGGAACTGAAATTTATATTATAAATTTTAAGGAATAATTTAAAAATAATTACTATTTAAATTTTTTATTTTTTTATCAAAAGTAGATACGAATTTTTAATGTTCTAGTGGGGTGTCATATGGGTTGCGCGTGGGTACACATAAGTGATGTTAACGCGTAGACTTTAGGTCTTAAGTATTTAATCATATACTAAGAAAGCTTGAAACTCTACAAGGGGAAAGATTATTTTTGTAAAACCCAAACAAAGCTACTTTTTTAGAGAATCATCCTCAAAATAAGCTTTTAAGTGTAGTCCATAGTCTACATGCAATAAATTTGGACATAGTGTTAACAAAAGCTATTGATTAAAATAATATATAAAATGACAAAATACACCAATAATTCAATTAAAAATGCGATATTAATCATAATATTTATAATAGATATATAAAATATGTTATTGAATAATATTTTATTATACTAATAAATAAATTGTAAAAAAAAAAATCTAAGCAAAACTTTATATGATTTATATGTAATGTTATAAGATCTATCGTTATAATGAATAATATTGATTCTTTTATAATATATAAATAATGCGATATTATATATTATTTAAAAAAAACATTTTAATAAAATATTCTAACATATTCATAATTAATCAACTAAACTATTTTAATGTAAAAATATATTCATTTATAATAATCTAGTCTAATAAATAAATAAAATATTTATAAGGCATATAGTATTTGTTTTCAAATATATATAAATAATGTTTTTTATATTAATATTTCTTTCATATCAAATAAAATTTTATTCCTTATACATTCCCACCTAGTCTTGTATTCTATTTTATTACTTTATTGGTTTGAACCTTTTTAAATAATTTAAATTAAGGCTATGTTTGGTTCTTGGAAAATTTGAGGGAAAATCCAAAGGAAAAAAAATAGAGAGGAAAAGTAAAAGGAAAGAAAAAGTGAAGGAAAATAAAAAATAGAGTTAAAGATGATAAATTATTTTTATTTATTATTTCAAACTCATTTTATTTATTTTAACTCATTAATATAAAGATTAAATAATTTTAAAATGTACAAGTTTCTAACTAATTTTAATTATATTTAATTTTCTTTGGAATATTTTATAGGACAACCAAACATGAGAAAATCATTTTCCTTAGCATTTTTTTTCTTTCCTTTGTACTTTCCGGGAACCAAACATAACCTAAAGGACCATAAATACTAGCATTGTCATGTCTACTTGAAATACAATACTAATATTTACAATATTTACTTTTCTATTATATTGTTCAACGTATTCACGGAAAATATTACTAATTTTCTTAGCTTGGATGGTTACCATGAATAATTCTTAATTTTTTTAAAAAAGAAAAAATGTTGAAATATTTCTTAATTCATGGTTATAAGTAAAATGCTGAAATATATAAAAAGAAAGAAGTAGATGTATAAAAACAACACAAAAGAAAAAAAAATGTTAATTTTTTGGTGAAAAGAAATAATGCTAATTAATTTTTAATATATTAGATGAGATAATTTACATTCAATATGGGAGTTTTCAAAATATATTTGTTATTAAAAAAATAGTTTGTAGAAAAATTATTTCTATTAAATATTTTAATAATTAAAATAATATGATGATTTATTGTGTTTTTAAAATTAGGAAATATATTAATATCATAAATCATCTTTTTCTTTTTTCTTCTTTTTACTTATGTCATTCCCTTATTCAATTATTTGTCTCATGTTCTTCCCCACACTTATGGCCATTTTTCACTCATACTTCTTCCCCATCTTTTATTTACTATTATTATTATTTTTACTATAATTTTACATTTCCAATCTTTTATTCGTTATTCCTCAATGTTTCCAAATTAATCTTCCATATTTTTTTTATAAAAAAAAAACATTTAAAAAATGTGGGTATTCAAATTATAGAATATAAAGTCCCCTTCAATTAATTATCAGACGTATATATTGGAAAATTTTAGGAAATTATTTGAAGCAGATTTATTTCCATAAAAACATATCAATAATTTAGAGTTTTTTTTAATCAATTTTTGGAAAATTTAAAAGTTTTATTTTTAAACTTAATAAGAGGTTTGTGGATCCCGTATTTTTGCATGATGCGTTCCCACTCGATGACAAAGACTTGGAGTCGCCACTTATTTTTGTTTTATTTTTTTTAAGGGAAAAAAAAAAAAAAACCTTAAGTGCGACTTCTTATTTGGAAAAGACAGGTCTATGGAAAACCGAGTCTAGGTTCAGGGGTCATGTTACTTATTGGGAAGACATGGTAAAGACCGTACCACCTCTCTAAGCCCCTAAAAATGAGTATCTACTAAATAAGGTGAAGTAAACATGACAATTAACTAGGAGATCAATGGATACCGAAATGATCATGAATCAAAAGCAAGTCATAATAACGAATAAATAAACAAAGTGAGAGTGAGAGCATACCTCGGCAGCAAGTAATAAAACGCTATCATGAAACAAGGTTAGCTCAAGTATAAAATTATCACATGCATATCAAAGAGCAAGATCAAACAATATTCATTAAGAATAACAATTGACAATCAGAAGAGAAAACTCATATGTAGGGCTCCCACCAAAGCCCAATTGATTTTGCATGAATTAATCCCACAAATTCCATTATTTGGGAATTATGAAAAAATTCATTATTGCTTATTTAAAATCAAGAGAAATAGAAAATTATTTGAAAATCGAAGAAAATTTGTACAAGGGCGTACCAAAATGAAAATGGCAACAAACTTATTAAAATCATAATTTTTGGCAACCTAAAAACCCTAATAAATGATGAAAAGTTGTAGAATTAAGAAATATATGAAAATTGGAGTGAAATTAAAACTGTTCGAGAGAAAACTGGATTTTTGTAATTTATTTGAAAATTAGAGTCTAGAAAATTATTTAAAAATTGGAGTCTTGGAAATTAAATTTAAGATTTGGAATTTTGGAAATTAAATTTGAGAAATTGGAGCTTTGAAAATTGGACTTTTGAAAATTAGATTTAAGAATTGGAATTTTGGAAATCAAATTTGAAAGAAATTAGAATTTTGAAAATTATCAAAGGATTGGAGTTTTGAAAATTAAATTTGAGAATTAAATTTAAGAATTGGAATTTTGGAAATTAAATTTGAAAGAAATTGAGATTTTGGAAATTAAATTTGAAAGGAATTGGAATTTTGAAAATTATTTGAGAATTGGTGCTATGAAAATTAAATTTAAGAATTGCAGTTTTGAAAATTAAATTTGAAAGAAATTGGAATTTTGAAAATTAAATTTAAAAGAAATTGGGATTTTGAAAATTATTTGAGAATTGGAGATTTTAAATTTAAGGATTGGAATTTTGGAAGTTAAATTTAAAAGAAATTGGAATTTTGAAAATTATTTGGGAATTGGAGTTTTGGAAATTAAATGAAGATTGAAGTTTTGAAAATTAAATTTAAGAATTGGAATTTTTGGAAAATCATTGGAAAATGGAATTTGGGACTTAAAAATTCTAAAGATGAAAAATTGTGGAGTCAAAACAAGATTTGTTTTTTTTTAAAACCAATTTTTTAAAAACATGTGTGAAACCAAGGTTTGGTTAATCTTTATTTTGATGATAACAAAACAAAGTTTAGAATTAATGATTATATTTTAAGTGTGATTAGGTAAGATGATTTCCAAAGTCGCAAATCACAAAGACAAATCAAGCCAAGGAGAAATTATGAAGAAGAAGACCACTTCAAAGATAAGTGTTTTTCAAGACCCAAACTTCATAAGATCACTTTGTAAGGTTGTTGGTGCACTAGGATTTTCATGCATTACATTATTTACTTATGCACCAAAATCATTCAAGAGTTATTTTGTTTTAAATATTTTAAGAATTGAATGATTTAATGTTTTCAACTAAAACATTGTATTAAATGTCTTTCAAACTTGTTTTAAAAGGTTTTAAGTTGAAAATTTTGGTTGTTGAGCCAAAAAACGGCTCAACCAGATGAGGAACCAGTCGACCGAAAGCTCAACCGGTCGAGGTCTGGGTCAACCCACAGCTTAATTGGTCGAGGCCCGGGTAAACCTCCAGCTCAACCGGTCGAGGGTGCAAAAAACTTTCTCTTTCTTCCAGAACGGTTGTTCAACAGGTCAAGGTTGAACCTCAACTGGTTGAGGTCCATTTGAGGTCCGGTCGAGGTCCGATTAAGGTCCAGTTAAGGCCCAACAATCACCTGCCAAGTATTAAATGCTAACAGCTAGTTAACCGGTCGACCTCTAGCTCGATCGGTCGAACCCCCAAACGGTTATTTTGGTTTTTCTCTTCTATAAAAATGCTCCAATCTTCATTGTTTAAAAAGCTTAACCTTCCCAAACCTTTCTTTATTATTTTTTAGCCTTGGAAGAGTGTTTTTGAGTGTACAATTGTTCTAAAACTTGCATATCCTTAGTGCACCTTTCAATTCTAGTTTTCTTATATCATTTGAGCTTAAAGTTTTTGTGCTAGGATTTTTGTGAGATCATTTATTTGTAAACATTTGAGAAGAAGTTTCTTAAGAGTGTGGTATTTCTTGAGAAGTGTAAAGGGTACTTGGAACCATAATCCAATTGTATTGCTTGAAGGCTTGGTTTGGAAGCCTTTAATTAGTGGAATCTCAAGATCGGGATTGAAGCTAGAGGAGAGTAGATGTAGGCCGGGTTGCGTCGAACCACTATAAATTCTTGTGTTTGAATTCTCTCTTTCCTACTCTTTTAATTTATATGCAATTGTATTTATATTGCTTATTATATACTTGCATATAATTGTCTCTTCATTCACATAGTTTAAATTTACGAAAAGAGACCATCACCCTATTCACCCCTTCTCTAGGGTGATTACCATAGGTTAGATTAGCCTCATATTTCTAACAGCATGCATGAAGATGGATGAGGAAAGAGGCACGTGAGTTTTAAGAATGGCCCACCAAAGGTGGCCATGTATGCCATGCAAGAGATTGTCCCAACCAAACTCATTCCATGTACTGTTGGCACTCACAACCCACTCCATGATCCTCTCCGATGTCGGCCTATTAAACGCGAACACATCCCCACGTTTGTTGCTTACCTTGGGCGTGGGAGAAGGAGGAGGAGGAGGGATCGGTTGAGGTGACTGTGAGAGTGAGGGTGGTTGTTGGGGGTTGGTGGTGATAAGTGGTGGTTGTTCGCTTTGGCCATCCTCCTTGGTGCACCGCACCTACACAACACTCCTTTGAAGACGTAGCACCAACCTAGGAGGAACTACTTGGAGCACTTTGGTTCTGTTGGCTACGGGGAGGTTGGATATGACGTGGACCTCGCGAAGAGTGCCGACATCGTTGTCGCCAACAACAACGTGGCAACTCTTGACGAAGTGCTTGTAGGCTTGAGGATTGTCAAAGCGGCGGACGACGGACCATACGGTGGAGACAGGGACGACGATTTGCTGGACGACGGCGGAACAACATTGATTAGGGCCGACAAAGTGGGTGTGGTGGCGTGACACAACGTCGGGGGCCTGGGTGGCGCTCGTTAGAGGAGACCGCTTCTGAACTTGCTTGTGAGGAGGCATGGTTGAAGTATTATTGTTAATCGCGGCGACATAAGTAGGTGGTGGTAGTGGTAATGCTATTAGGATTGTTGATTCTATGAACCACAATCGAGGATTTTGGAGGGTTTGAGGGCATTTTTATTTCACTTTTGGTATTAAGATTGATGGAGAAGAAAAGAAGGTTGAGGGGCTTAGGGGGTTTGAGGAATAGGGTTAAGTGGGGTTCATGGGCAAGCATAAATCTAGGATTTTGATGGAAGCTTTGGACGGATTCTAAGAAACAGAGCATGCTCTAAAAGTAAACTAAACTCACTTTCATGTTGTACTGAATGGATACAAACGAGAGGAACGAAAGGTGAGCACTTGTGCAATTAAACAAATATCAAATTCTGAGAAGACAAACCAATATCTCACTCATTTATAGGAGAAATCAAAGAAACTAAAAAGAGACCAAAACAAAGCAAGTGTGAAGCGAGCTTAGATTCAACAAGATCCAATCCACGACAAACGATGCTCAAGATCAACAATGGCAAGGAAGGAAAATAAAGAAATCCCAAAGCAAAGGTACCCATAACGGCCATACCTGAGCTCCTCCAGTGAAGCTCCTTTTTGTCTCCTCTCCTTTAGTTTTCCTCATTTTTGTTCAGTTGTGCCCCTTCTCTGTTTTCGGACATCCCCCTCATTTCAAACAGCTCACCCTCTCTCTTCCTTAAGTTGTCTCCAATTTGTCTTCGAACCCTTCTTCAACCTCTCTTGCTCCATTTTAAGATTTTCACCCATCCCCTATTTCTTTCTTCTCCCGCAAGCCGCTACCCGCTCCACTGCTCCAGTTGTCATCTTCTAAGTAAAAAACATAAAATTATCTTATTGAAACCTTAGTTTATATAAGAAATTACTTTTTAACTAATGAATATATAATATTAAAATTATAATTATATTCCCAACCATAATATTTAACTAAAATGAATTTTTATAATGTTATCATTATTTCTTTAAAATAATTACTTTAACTTTGTTTTTTTTTTAAACTAAGAAAAAATAGAAAAATATTTAAAATAAAACCATATAATTATTTAAAAATAGGTAATTTATAGCTTTAAATAATAATAATAATCTTCAAATTATTATTATTATTATTATTATTATTAGCAATAGTAGTTGTAGTAGTAGAAGGTGATGTTCATTATGGTGGGAGAATGCAAAGTTTATTTGGAAAATACAACATTATTATTATTATTACTATTATTAGAAGGTAATGCTTATTGCAGAGGAAGAATCAAAAGTCCAATTGAAAAAAAAACATATATTGTTATTATTATTATTCTTAAATGAAGAAGATAATGTTTATTGTGGTGGAAAATTGGAAAAGACATCTCTTTAGAAGGCAACGTTCATTATGTGATGGGAGAACGAAAAGCCTATTTGAAAAAGATATATATATTTTTTTATTATTATTAGAAGAAGAAAAGTATGATGGGAGAATGTAAAGTCTATGTAAAAAAAACATCTTTAGTTATCTTTCCACCATAACGAGGAATTAAAGACATCGGAGTTAACATTTAAAAAGACATCTCTTTGGAAGGTAACGCTCGTTATGTGATGGGAGAACGAATAGTCTATTTGAAAAAGACATTTTTTTTATTATTATTATTAGAAGAAGAAAAGTATGATGGGAAAATGAAAAGTCTATGTAAAAAAGACATCTTCAATTATCTTTCCACCATAACGAGGAATTAACATTTGAAAAGACATATTCCCAAAGTCATTATAAGTGGAGTAAACATTTGAAAAGACATCGGAGTTAACATTTAAAAAGACATCTTCCATATAAAAACGTATTATACAAGAAAATTAAATTAATTAATTTTTTTATAGGGGTGTTTTTTGGTAAAAATGTTTTACGATATTATTTTTAATATAATGAATATTTATAATATTAAAATTATGCTTTTAAAAATATAATTTTATTCTCAACCTTAATATTTAACTAAAGTGAATTTTTATAACATTATCATTATTTCTTTAAAATAATTACTTTATCTTTAAGTTTTATTTTAAACTAATAAAAAAGTAGGAAAATATTTAAAACAAAATAGTATAATTATTTTAAAATAGTTAATTTATAGTTTTGAATATTATTATTATCATTAAGTCTAATTAAAAGAAGGAAATGGTATGGGATAATGAAAAGTCAATCTAAAATAATAGTTTTTATTAAAGGGGTTATTATTGAAAAAGACATCTTTTCATTATACCAAAGAGTTACAATAAGGAGAGTTACTATCTAAAAAGACATTTACAAAATGCATCTTTTATCTTTTGTATGAAAATGTATTATATAAGGTGAATGGAAATATGACAATTTATTGTCCTTCATATCCATTGGGGATTTGGGTAACTCTTGCAAAATTGCAATTCAATACCAATTTAGATTAGTTTTAAAGAATTTAAAAATTAAGTTTTCTCCTATAAGTTCAGCAAACCATTTGGTCGATGGGAAAGAATAGGAAAAGACGAAAAAACCAAAATTTTGGTTGAAAATAAAACATGGGATTTGATTCAAACTTTTTTATTTTAAACTAATAAAAAAATATAGAAAAATATTTAAAATAAAATAATTTATAGTTTTGATTATTATTATTATTATTATTAAGCCTGATTAGAAAAAGGGAGGTCATCCAGGAAAAGGAAAAGTCAATATAGAATAATGATAATTATTGAAAGAGTTTCTATATGAAAAAGACATATTCTCATTATATTGGAAAGTTATGATTTAAAAAAATTTGAGGCATTAAAAAAATTTTATTTTAAAGAGATTGGGTAAATTTATTTATTTATAGAAGAATTATTATATTTTACTTAGAAGTTACAAATAATTTTTAATTTAAAAAGAAAAAAAAGAAAGAGACCAAGACTAGATAAATTAGTCGTTATGACAATATTTACGTTAAATTTTTCCACATGAAACAAATTTCTACTTGACTAATACATCGTAATAAAGAAGTTTATGGAAATGTCACATTCACTATGATGTCATCAAATAGCATTTATAAATGATAATAATTTGAAAATCGCTTTGCCTAATGCTTGTATTATATTATTCGACTCATGAAAAGGAAAGCCATTGTATATAATTATTTTATTAGTTAAAAATATTAATCTACCTAGTTTTGATTTCAATACTTTGTGGTTGACTTCATTGAAATAACTTAGCGCTTAAGAAAACAATAATTTGAAAAACGAAGATTCTTTTTATAACTATTTTTGAGAATAGTTTTTTATTTTTTAGAATAATAAAATAAAAAATATATATTTAGCAATGAAAAACTATTTTTGATTAATTTTTTTTTGAGATTGTTTTAAAAAATAATTATAAAACATATAAAATAAAAAAAAAAATATAACATTGGACATAAAAATTATTTTAAAAATATATTTAAATATATTAAAAACATTTTAGGTTTTTATTTTACAAAATATTAGACAATAGTTTTAAAAAATTATTCATAGAAACTGTTTTCGAAAAGTTACGAAATAGGCTGAAACTTGTTATCTAGGTTTTATTTTAGTTTTTATAAATAAAAAAAAATCTAATTTTGATTTAATGATATTTTATTATTTTTATATTCTTTAAAACCTATTATTTTAGTTTTTGCTTAAATAAATTGTTATACCTTCCCTTTCTTTTTCTACCCATTCTCTCTTAATGTACCGTAACTTTGGAATCCAATTCAATAGGTTCTTCCTTGAATTTTGGGTCAAAATCGTCCGTTGAAGCATAAAAAAATATACATTTTAGGCCTTTTAAAAAACTTAGACATGTGAGTGTGTAGACCCCGCATTTTGGCTCATGCGTTTCCCACTCGAAGGCGAGCTCGATTTTAATTTCGAAAAAATGATTTTTGTTGATTAAGAAAATGACTTGGAGTCGCCACTTATTTTTGTTTTATTTTTAAAGGGCAAACAAAATAAGAAAGAAAAACCCTAAGTGTGACTCCTTGTTTTGGAAAAGATGGTATGTGAAAAACCGGATCGGGTTCGGGGGTCAGGTTACTTATCAGGAAGGTACGGTAAAAACCGTAGCACCCTTCTAAGTCCCTAAAAACGGGTCTCTACTAATAAAATGAAGTAATCGTGACAATTGATGAGGAAATCAATGAATACTCAGAGTGATCATGCACACGTGAGAATCTAAACATGCATATCGAAAATGACCAGAGCGGATGTAGATGCGTACCTGGGCAGTGATCCATGAGGCGTTATCAAGAAGTGAGGTTAGTGTATAATAAAGAGTACAAAACATATCACATGCGTCACCAAATAGAAATTAAAAACTGTTCAAGGGAAAACCGGATTTTTGAAATTTATTTGAAAATTGAAATTTTTGAAATTAAATACAAGAATGAGAATTTTAGAAATTAAATTTGAAAGGAATTGAAATTTCGAAGAACTAAATTTAGGAATCGGAATTTTGAAGAATTATTTAAAGACAAAATCTTAAATAACGAATGAGTGAATAAATAAATAAATGGAATAATAATAATGATGAAATTATAAAGATTAGGTAAATAATTGCGAAAAATAGAATTTTAGAGATTGGAGATTTGAATTTAGAGATTGACATTTTGAGAAATTATTTGGGGATGAGATTTTAAATATATGAATAAGTGAATAAATAAATGAATAGGATAATAATAATAACGAAAATAATCATTAAACAACTTAATGTGAATAGTGGAATTTTTTAGATTAAAAATTAAATTTAGAAAACGGAATCTTGAAAAATTGAACCTTAATTATTGGAATTTGTAAAATAAATGAATGAAATAATAATAATAATAATGAGAATAATATTTAAACGAATGACCGTGAATAGTGAAATATTTGAGATTGAAAGTTTGAAGAGTTATTTAGAAATGAGATTTTAAATAAAAGAATAAGTGAATGGATAAACGAATGGAAAAATAGTAATAATGATTAGGTAAATAATTGTGAAAATTGGGAAGTGAACTTAAGAATTGGAAAATTGAAAAATTATTTAGAGATAGAATGTCGGAAAATTAAATTTCGAAAAGTGGAAACCCGAAAAATTATTTTAAGGATGAAATTTTAAAAATAAATAAATAAATAAATAAAATAATTAAAGTTTGAGAGGTCAAAGTTTTGAAAACTATATATACATATATATATATATATATATTTTAATGGGAGTTTTTTTAAATAATTAAATTAAAAATAAAATTTTGAAAATGAATCTTTCGCATCAAAAGTTGGAAAAAACCAAGAAAATGATAAAAAAAAAAAGGAATGACCTTAGCATGGAAAACAGGCGTGTACTTAAAGAAAAGCAAACAAACAAATAATAAAAAAAAAGCCACAAACCCATTTTCCCATCAACCCAATACACGTGGGGCCTTAGATGCCAGTGAATGAACTCCTTTTCCATAGCATTGAAACAGCTCCTTACCAACCTAACCTTGCATGAATACACATTGTAAACAAACCCATGAAGACAAACGTCATTTGCTTTTATCCCTTAGTTGAGCATTTCAAAGAAACATCCAACAGCTTCATCTCCATGCCTTGCATATATATCTACCAGTGCATGAGATTGGCCTTGAGTATAGTGGGCATGAGGTGAGAAAATGGGTAGGTGGTGATAGAGAGAGGAAAGGTGGCGGGAACAAAAGATGGGTAAGGAGAAAAAGATGGGCATAGAGATGAGAGATAAATGGGTGAGGAATAGGTGGTGAGTGAATTGAGGAGAGGAAGTGAGTCCAATGGTGGTGGGATGAGTACACACATGCATGTGGTGTGCATGGAATGGGTTCAATGTGGTCGTGCATGGCCATGCCAAGAGGGGAAGAGATGGGTATGAAAGGTGGCTATGCATGGTGAAAATGTGGGGGGTATGGTGGTGTTAAAAAGAAGTGATACGCATGGAGGCATGAAAGATGGATATGAGGAAATAGGAAAATGGGTTTAGTGGGATGGCATGATGGCTATAATGGATGACAATGGGTATGAAGACTTAGAGGGAGAGATGGATAGATGAATGACGGGTATAGTGGAGTGTGGGAGTGTGATGACATGCATTGGGGGTGAGATATGGGTATAGAGGCAGAGTGGCTGGGAAACGTGAGTGATGAGAGGGTGAGAGGGTTGAGGGTGGAAAGTTAGGATCAACATGGTGCTCACTGTCACCACAATAGCAAATAGCACCAAGGAGAAGCTGCCGGTCTTAACTCCTCATCACTCTTTCTAGGTTCCTCATTCTTAGCAGCCATCACAATAAGGAATCACATCAACTATGTAGGCGGGCAGGGTTCCCATTGATAGGCCAAGCAATTGTGTGAAGTGAAACAGCTGCAGAATGTGCTCCAGAATCCAAAGAACTTCTTTTACGGATAAAAACACAAGAAACTTCCCATCCTGGCTGAAACTTGGGAAGAAAGCACTGCGAATGCTTTGAGCTAGATTAATCACAGTCGAATCTTCATTTTCATTGCCCTTGGACTGAAATTCGTTAGCTTTTGATTCTCAAAATGGAGCCCAACGTGACCAATTGTAGCAATACCTAGTGTCAAGCTTCCTTGTCCCTGATGACCACCCTACAGGAAACCAAATATTGACCGAGAAGCTCAGCCAATAGAACCCGTGTAACTGGTCTTGCACTCAAGGGTTTGCCAATCCCTCCAACAGCACGCACCCCACCACTCACAATATTGACGACAAAGAAAGAGAAAAGGTTCAGGATATCTTTTCTCAGCATAAATTTCCATCCCGTTCTTCATAAATAAGTATCAGAGACCAGGAAAGGCATCCAAAACAGAGCATGAAAATATAGAATTGGAATGAACCAAGAGAACCAGGTTGCATGTTTCAAAATCAGTGGGCTATGAACAGGTGGGACAAACATGGAAACATACATGTGTTCACCAAGTATAAGACTCAAGAATGAGTCAAGCTGCTTACAGAGAGAAAAACAAAGAACCTAAGAATACGACTAAAACAGAGCAAGGTAACCAGCAATCAGATTCAGCAAACGAATAGGTGATCATGATGTCCATATCAACACAAACAATGTCTAGGAATTCAAAAAAAATAAATAAATAAAAATAAAAAAAATTAAAAAAAAAATAAAGAAGAATAGAAGTGTGAATGAGATCATAGCAAAACGACTAAAAAACAAACATACCTGGGAAAAATTCTGCTCAAACCATGCACACCCTTAGCTTCGAGTGGGATTCGTCATTCTCAAAGAAAACCTCCAGAAAAGATACAATGCTCCCCAAAAAAATCCTTGCTCAGCAGCTCTCCTCTCCCCTTTTTTATATCCTCCCCTGTTCCTATCTTCTTTGGCAAACCATTACTTGCCCTACTGTTCCTCGCATCAGCAGCATGGCCCTCCAATCACCAGCATGGCCCCTGCCATCTTGACTTGCTGCACATCCCATCTCTCGTAGCTGCTTTCATGCCGAAAGGGAGGTCCCCTCCTCATTAAATCCCACTCCGGGATCATCCTTGAAATGCCACCTTGCTTCAACTTATAAAAATAATAAAAGAAGGCAATAATAATAAAAAAAAACGTACCCTTGAACCAATACACTTGGTTTAAAACAGGGGGTCTACAGAGTGCCACATCATCTTTTCACAAAAATAAAGTTATAATTACTAATTAAGAACTTGTTTGATAGTACTTTTAGGAATCACTTTCAATATTTTTAACATTTAAAAAATTTTATTATTCAAGTGTTAGAGAAATTAAAAATATTTTCTAAAATCACACTTAAATGCACTTTAAACCTTCAATTAAAAAATAAAACCCCAATTGACAAATTGAGGTTTAGGTTACAAAATGAAACTATAGTGGTAATTGATATTTAGGTTAAAAAATGAAACTATAATTAATAATTGATGCTTCATTTTTTAATTAAAGCCTCGTATGACAATTGAGACTTCAACTTAATTAATTATTCTTAATATTTATATAATTAACTTTTAAAACAATAATAAGGAAATAAGTAAAAATAAATAAAAGATGCTCTTTAAAATTTTTTTTTCTTAAAAACATTTTTTTTGTTTTTTTGTCTAATGCATTATTTTAAATAAAAAAATAAAAAAAAATAGTTACCAAACAAAGCTTATTTTTTATTTTTAAAAAATTATTATTGAAAAAAAAGTTCAAAAAACAAATAAAATAAGTAAATCGTTATACTTTTCTTCTTCTTCTTCTACCCATTCTCTTTTCATACACCATACCTTTGGAATCAAATTGAATAATCTCTTCCTTAAATTTTGGGTAAGAAGCACAAAAATAAAAGTTTTAAACCCTTTTAAAAAACTTATATTTAATGTGATATATTTTTATCATATGAGTGTCACATCATTCTTCCATAAAAATGAAATCATAATTGTCAATTGAGGTTTTAGTTCAAAAATAAACTCTTAATTGACAGATTTTAGGTTATGTAATTAACAATTGAAAACTCGTATGACAATCGAAACTTCAATTTAAATTAAAAAATATATATTTTTTAATATTATGATTCTACGTGGTAATAAAAAGATCATTATTAACACAAGTCTAACAAAGAGATTGAATTTAATTATTTTTTCATAAAAGGGGTATTTTGACCCAAAACTCCTCTTCCTTTTCTTCCGGAGTTTGGATGGACTGGGTTTTGCCCTTTTCGAAGCCCATACTTGATTTTGGAAGAATTGGGCATCAACAAAAGGCCATGATTAGTAAATATCATGCATGAAAGTCCAGTCACTTTCCATCCCGTACGGAATCAGATTTTGTTTCATGTAGTTGGACTTTTCTTACCAACCTCTTTAAAAAAAAGGGGGATGCTCAAAATTCAAAAGCCTTGATACCCACTCTATTCAATATGCCCATCATGTTAACACGTCTCTTTGGGTAAAGACAGGGATTGAGGATTCCAACTTGGAGGAAGATAAAAATTACAAAAATAAAATTTAAATATTTGGCATCAGATGGGATATATTTCCTATTTTGTGTTTTAATTTCTATATAAAATATAAAAACTCGTTATGGATACTAATTTTTAAAAAATTAATTAAAATTTTGTATTTTAATTTCCATATAGAATACAAAAACTTATAGAGATGAACGTTTAAAGAGATTTTTTTAAGTACGAGTTATGGCTAAAATAAGGAAAATAAAGAACTTTATAATTAACCATCCGATAGACAACTGATTTTTAAAAAATGTTTTTAATATAAAAAGTGTTTTTTAAAAAAATATTAGGTGTTTCACAAAACTTAGAAAATACTTTAAAAAAATTAAAAAATTACTTATAATATTAAAAAAATCATTTACAGTGTCTTTTTTAAAAAATTACTTGGTATTTAATTTTCTAAAAAATAATTGATGAAAAAATATTTTTACTAAAAATATTTTAAGTAAAAATATTTTCAAACACATTTTAAAAAAAGTTTTTACTCCAAATGTTTTATGATAAAGTGTTAAAGTGTTGTTAGAAGAATTATCTATATTTTTTTTTCCAAAAAAGAATATTATAACTGATTTTTAATATTATAAGTGATTTTTTTTTATATTTAAAAGTGTTTTGTAAATTTTTACAAGGGTCTAAAATTTTTTCAAAAACGTTTTCTAATTTAAAAATTCTTCCATTTTTCTTTATGAATGATAAAAGATATTAAATATGAGTTACTTCCTATAACTTAAAAATAAACGTACGTTAATAATTTATTTTAAAACAGTATTTTTAATGAAAATACCTTCTCACCCATAATGGTCCAAGCTTCCATCGACAAAACCAAAGGGTATTTCCGTCATTCAATGTCCTCATTTACAGTTGGGCACCCACCAACTGCGTGCCCCAGAAATTCGTGCAAGACTGTCAATCACACACGCTCAACTCCACTGGCTGGCAAACTGATCTAAAATCTCATTGGCTGATATCAGATAAAGTCAGAGAGAAATGGCGAAGACCTCCAATCTTGGCCAATCAGACCGTATATAATTCATTAATTTCTACGACCAAATCATCATCAGGCTCTTCGCTCTTCGCTCGTCGCTCGTACTCCCGTGAAATGCGTCGGACACCGTCGCTGCCACGGCACATCAACGGTCAGTCACGGGGTCGTGTCTGAACTCAGACATACTCGCGAAAAGCACACAATCAAATTCTAGTAGCGATGTTCTCGGAGTCGGGAGGCTTTGCTTGCTCCGTCGCTCTCTCACGGATCTGCTACTAGGGTTCGGCTTGTGAAGCGACGTCGCGTCAAATCCCTCCTTCTCCAAAGATGAAGCACAAAAGCGAGCCTGCTCATGTTACTAAGCTAGTGAAGTACGTTCTGGTCGGACTCGTTGTTTTTCTGGGCTTGATTTGTCTGTACTGCGGATCTTTGCTCGCTCCGGGTTCCCGGAGAGCTGATGACGATGCCACCGCCGACGGCGTCGATCCCGTGCTCGGCGGATATGTACGTGAAGACGGTGATTTCGATGACTTGTTCGAAGATCAAGAGCACAACCCGGAAGTTCCCAAAAGCATACCTGTATGCATTGCTTTGCATTTTCGTTAATTGATTTTTTTTTTTTGATTCGGCAAACCGTGTTAATTGCTTTTAATTTTCGGTATGCCTGTATTAAAAAAAAAGGAATTTTTTGCGGCCTTTATTGAGATTCAAGAAACAGGGAAATATTTTACAATCTACTTCGTGTTTTTGATTTGGTGAAGGCACACTTTTATTGAACAACTGGTAGTTATTCAAATTTTTATTAATTATATTGTATTTTTGATCTGGCAAAATCGTTATGGGCGTTGTAGTATTTTTGGTTTGGAAAAGAACATGCGGATATGTAACAATTTGTATCTGTTGAGCATTTTGTTGATTATGTTGAAATGCCTATTCTGCTAAAATTATATACGTATGTAACAACAAATTGTACTTACTTCAACTTTTTTGTTAACATTTTGTGTTATCAGTTGAGACAAAGGCAGACCGATATTTAGTGATTTATATTGTTTGCTAGTTGATAGTTATTTTGTTTTATGTTTTGGTAAAAAGCATACATTTTCTGTGCAATTAATTGATTTTTTTTTTTTTTTTTTAATTTTTAATTCTGGAGTTTTGATTAGGCAAAAATTGTTGTTTTCACTGTCTCCAACAGGTTTGTGATATGAGGTTTTCGGAGTTGATACCTTGCTTGGATAGAAATCTCATATACCAACTGAAATTGAAGCCCAATTTGGCATTAATGGAGCACTATGAGCGGCATTGTCCACCTCCAGAGCGGCGCTACAATTGCCTGATTCCACCCCCAATTGGTTACAAGGTTGGTGACAGTTTTTTCTTATGCCAGTGTTCATTTGATTTGGCTTCAGTTGGTTTTTATTCTGATTAGGCTGTTATTAGGATACCAGATACCTATTAGATGGCCGGCAAGCAGGGATGAAGTGTGGAAGGTGAATATACCACACACACATCTTGCATCAGAGAAATCGGATCAGAATTGGATGGTTGTGAATGGAGATAAAATAAATTTTCCTGGTGGTGGAACCCATTTCCATAATGGAGCTGATAAGTACATCATTGCTCTTGCGAGGGTATGCAATAATTTAACCCTATATTTGACTTGGTTTTATTCTCCTATTTTTTTCATCATATCCTTACTGTTCAATGTCATATTGATGTAGATGCTTAAGTTTCCTGATGATAAACTCAACAATGGGGGAAACATCAGGAATGTTCTTGATGTGGGTTGTGGGGTTGCAAGTTTTGGGGCCTATCTTCTCCCCCATAACATTATGGCTATGTCTCTTGCGCCCAATGATGTTCATGAGAATCAAATACAGTTTGCACTGGAGAGGGGGATCCCATCTACTCTTGGTGTCTTGGGGACAAAGAGACTTCCTTATCCAAGCAGATCATTTGAAATGGCTCATTGTTCACGATGTAGAATTGATTGGCTTCAAAGAGATGGGATTCTCTTGTTAGAACTGGATAGATTACTAAGACCAGGTGGGTATTTTGTGTACTCTTCTCCTGAAGCCTATGCACGGGATGCGGTAAATCGAAGGATTTGGAATGCTACATCTGATCTGCTGAAAAGGATGTGCTGGAGAGTTGTTTCAAAGAAAGACCAGACTGTTATATGGGCGAAGCCGACAAGTAACAGCTGTTTTGCAAAGAGAGACCCTGGGACTCTCCCCCCTCTGTGCAGTTCCGATGATGATCCTGACGCCTCTTGGAATGTGTTCATGAAGGCATGCATCACACCATACTCAGGAAGTAAGGATCACTCATATTTGTGATAGTTTATAATGATGTTTCACTGATTTTATGGTAGTTGGTAGATTTTATTTTATTTTATTTTTTCTTTTCTCATATTGTGCCTTTCAAATATTTTGGTACCATAATTCTCTGGCACTGATTTTCCCTCCCCTTCTGTTGGTTGCTTTTGTTGATATTGTATGCTTCCAATATATAACTCCTCCATTCTTGTGTGCTCGATGATAAAAGTTAGTTTATGGTCCAAGTCCCCAAAACTGAAGCCTGGTACAAATTGGTTGGAGATGGCAAAGCCAAATACAATTCTGCTGACTGTTGTTTTTATTTTGTTTTTGATAGGCTAGTCTGCTGACTGTTGTTAAGCAAATAAAGTGTTAGCTTGCTAATCTATATTTTTTTGGACAAGCATTTCCCTGTAATTGAACCTTTGACTAAAATTGCAAGTTTTGTTGAGCAAGGAAGCATGTTGACCACAAAAATTGAATTGGGGGTTAGTTTCTAGAAATCCTTCTATCCATCTTCTTTTGGTATGAAGTGAGGATGAAAAGAGTGATTTTATGACCATCTTCTCTGTATAATTTTAAAAGATATTCAAAAGAAAGGTGAATATTTTTACTAATTATATACATGGGTGGTTGTTTGGAAAATCCTGTTGAATGCATGGAATGCACTTCATAAGGGGCTTGCCACGGTCAGATAGACCATTCATGTTATGCCTTTTCAGATGGTTATGATCTCCTGCCTCTTATCCTCCTCCATAAAGTTACCCACACGTCTTAGACTTCTGTGCAAAATGGGACTGCTAATGGCCTGTTTAACCTGGAAACTAATTAGGTGTCAACTTTTATAAACAGTGTAATCAATTGTATTCTGAAGTTCTTGAGCACATTTCAGTTTGAATAGGATACACATAGATTGATAAACATTCCTGCATATGCATTTGGTTGGGTCATGGATTCTCAATTTTTACTGGCTAACTTCAAATGGAACTTCCTGATTCTTGTCATTTTGATTGACTGAGGTTGTAACTGCAGTAATTTTCCCAGTGATTTTGTTCTTAACATTTTACCTTTGGTGGTTTAAATAATTTTTGGTTTGTGATTTTCACTTTTTTTTCTTTCTATCTATTTGAGAAAACAGAGGTGCACAGACAAAAAGGGAGTGGATTAGTTCCTTGGCCACAAAGGCTTACCACTGCACCCTCTCGCCTTGAAGAATTTGGTATCAGTGCTGAGGAATTCCAAGAAGACACTGTAAGTTTCAGAAATTTCAAGAAGACACTAAGTTTCTAGAACTATGAAAAGGCAGTGCATGATAGAACTATTATATTTTTTCTGTTTCTCCTGCCTTCTTATTTTCAGTCTCTAGTTACAAATCCTAAACTTCTTGTCATTATATGACTCATGTAATGCAGAGCATTTGGTATTTTAGAGTGTTTGAGTACTGGAAGCAGATGAAGTCTGTTGTAGAGAAGGACTCCTTCAGAAATGTCATGGATATGAACTCAAACCTTGGTGGATTTGCTGCTGCTCTTAAAGATAAAGATGTTTGGGTGATGAATGTTGCTCCTGTTAATGCATCTGCCAAACTGAAGATCATATATGATCGAGGCTTGATTGGAACAGTTCATGATTGGTATGCTTTTGATCCCACTAGCGCAGCCCTTGACACCTTTTTTTCATCCTCAATAGCCTTTGATATCTTTATGCATATCTTATGTCCTGAGTCTTTCCTGTTGATGATCTTGATTCTTGCACAAGAATGTAATTTTTTTTTATAAATTTATTTGCAAAAATCTTGTGTCTGGTCTCAGATTCAGATCACTGCTCTTTCACTTTACACAATGGAAATGCCATAAAAGCACATATCAGAGAATGTACGGAATCCACAGAAAAGTTTTGTTAGTATCCAATTAGTCAAAAAAGCACGAGCCTATGGTAGCATTGAGAATTAATTAATTGATCAGTAAACTAATCTAGCTTGAATTAGACTGTTTGAGGGGACTTGTATGGTGATAGATGCTGCGAGTTTTTTCTGCTTCTGCTTTTGCTTCACCTAGTTTTATTTGATTATCTGGTAACATGGATTGTAGTATCATATAAGGTGGAGTGCCACTGGTTCTACCCTATTCAGTTTCTAAGTCGTTTTCTATTTTAAGTTTTGACTGTGAGCTCTGCTTAATATATTTACAGGTGTGAATCATTTTCTACATACCCACGCACCTACGATCTACTTCATGCCTGGCAAGTGTTCTCAGAGATTGAGGAACATGGCTGTAGTTCAGAGGATCTACTAATTGAGATGGATCGGATACTACGGCCAGATGGCTTTGTCATTATAAGGGACAGACCCTCTATCATAAATTATATACAGAAGTTCTTGATTGCATTAAGGTGGGATGGCTGGTCAATAGAAGTAGAACCAAGGATTGATGTTCTTTCTGCCAGTGATGAAAGAGTTTTAATTGCAAGAAAGAAATGGGAGGAGGTTTCAACAATTTGAAATCTGCTTCCTTTTGCCCTGGTATGTGCTGAGCCTATTTATTTTTTTCTCTCGTTCTCACTCTAGTTCGTCATGGAATCCATTATTGATTTTTTTTTTTTCGGTCTCTTTAAGGCAGGCCAGCTGCTGCAGGGGAGCAACAACAACTTAGTACCCATGAAAAAGAGTGGGGGTGCCAGGACCTCTGTTGAGTTGGAGTTGGCATTTAGGACCAAGATTCCATAATTTTTGAGAAAAAGTCACAGCATGTAAAGAGACAAGTGATTAGGAATGCAGCCATATAGGGATACAGCCTTATCTGGAAGAACCAGTGGGGCATGAGTTAAGCTATAAATGCGTTATTTGAATAACATTTTTTGTATTCATTGGGTGGGTTTTCAAGTAATTAGTATCGCTTCGTAAGTAGACTGGCATTTCTTTTATGAACTGACAAATACTCTTGCACATACATTTTCTGGTGTAAATTCCTTTTGGCCCTTTCGCACTGGCCGAGCTTCCTCCACAACTGTTGTATAGCTGTTTGGGTTCTCTCAGAACCCGAGCATTCACGAGGAATAAGCAAACAGCTAGTAAGAATGCCCGACGAAAAGTGCAGAACCTCCATGTGTAAAAGGTATATATAAAAAAAAAGCACCAAATAAAATAAAAATTAATCATGCTCTGTTCAAAAGGGCCAGACTCAAACACCAAGGTATAATCACTGTAATTTAGTCGTTATTTTAGAGAGATCTAAGAATTCGTACACATGGTATTTTTTTAATGTTTTGTAAAGCCATAATATATGGTCATATTTGGACCTGTTTCCAAAAACAGTTTTATGTCTTTTCATTACAAAAAACCAAAAATCATGTTTTGTAAAACAAAAATCAGAAAATACTTTTTCTTTTATTTAAAAAATAATTATATAAATATAAAAAATAATCAAATATTACAAATAGAAATTATTTTTAAAACATATTAACAAAATATAGAAAATAGATTGAAATTTGAGACCATTTTGTTACTCGATGCATCCCCTAGAGCATAGAAATCCCACATCAACATTGACTTGGGGACGTGGATGTACCCGAGCTGAACACGTGGCAATCCTATAACTGCTTTGCTTCCCGCTCTTTGCGTGCATAGTCCATACCGAAGTGAAACCGAAAAACCGCCTTGTCTCTCTGTCATTTTCTCCTCAGACCTCCAATGTCGATTCTTTCCTTTTAGCACCCTGCCAAAAGCCTTCACAGATCTCTGTATATCATCTTCCACAAGGTGATCATTCCTTCCTCATCGCCAATTCCAATCTCTTTCCTCCAGATCTAAATTAATCTCCTCAAATTTGATGATATTTGTTGATTCGGTATTAATTCCTGGTTTAGAAAGATTTCTGATGTTTTGTTCCCTTTTAATAGAGATGGATTCAGATACATTGGCTGAGCAAATCAAAGAACACTTTAAGTACGATGCCTCTGAAGCTCCGGCACCGCCGCTTAAGCAACCGTTTGTAATCGGTAAAAATATTGTTTCACCTACAGAGAATGACACACAGAATAATGGATTCATTTGTTTCTCTGCACCATGTTTGTTAACATATGATATGCTGTAAGCTTTATTTGTTCCTTTCAAATCCCAAACTGAACCTGAACCGGAAAAAAATTGCCTCTGGTATTTAAAGGTACTTCATCAAACTTACAGGTGTTGCTGGTGGCACTGCATCTGGAAAAACAACTGTTTGCGATATGATTATTGCTCAGCTTCATGATCAACGAGTTGTTCTTGTAAATCAAGTAATTTCCTATTTTTTTCCTTGACCTGTCTATTAATGTTCGAACCACTTCTAATTTGTTTTTCTTAATTGGAAATGCATATGGTTTATAGTTGTAGAAGATTTATAAATTGCAAGGAGATGCAGCATTTTTTATTATATAGCTTAGGTCACTTGATTTGTTTTTTTGTTCACCTTGCCCAGAACTTCTTTCAGTGCTCACTGTACCTGAAATAGATGATTCAATTGTAACAATCACTCATATATTCCTCACAACCAAAGCCCTATGCAGGGGATGCAAGATTTTTGAGAATTCATACTGCAAATCTTGCATATTAAAGAATTTAATTCTAGAGCTCCCACCTGCTCTCCAACAATCAAATGGAATGATCTTGTAACTTAGGCTTTCATTTCTTCAGAAACTTCGTTTTATGTTCTTAGGTTTGTTTTTCACAACCATTGCAGGATTCATTTTATTGCCCGCTAAGTGATGGGAAATTAGAAAAAGTACTAGAGATTAATTTTGACCATCCAGGTGAGCATCTCATGCCAAGTTTTTTAATTTATGAATAGTATAGTCTGCATGGAAATTGGATATTATTGGTGTTATTAGCATTGCTTTTTCACATTATGGATGCTTTTCAGATGCCTTCAATACAGAACTTCTGCTTGCTTGCATGGATAAGCTTAAAAATGGACAAGCAGTCAGCATTCCAAATTATGATTTCAAGACTCATAAGAACATTGAACCAGGACGTAAGGTGATAACCTGCCTTTAATGTTAATGGACTTCCTCAGTGCAAGATGTTGACACTTTTTTGGTTGATCTTATAGCTCTAGGAATTTTAACTCTTGGTTAAGAGATGAAATGGCTAATCTTGCATGAACTGTAAAATAAGCACCCTTTGTTCACTTGATATGTAATATAACATAGGAATGGAGGTTCAAATTGTGAATGGATTAATTTCTTCAACATGATATATTAAAAAATACCCCATCCTTAATTCAAATAATTTCATGTCTGTTACTGGGTCATTTCTATCTTGCAGTTTATGGAGAGTTTCAACCAAAAATTTTGGTTGGTTTTTAATGCTACTTCTTTTGATCAAATGTAGATTAATGCCTCAGATGTCATTATTTTAGAAGGAATACTGGTTCTTCATGACCCTCGCGTTCGTGATCTTATGAACATGAAGATCTTTGTTGACACAGGTTTTTCTTTCTGTTTATACTATTGCACATACAATTTTTTGGGTTTATGTCTGTAATTTAAGAAATATTTTGAGGAAGAATATAACATACCCTAGCAGAGCTGGAAAAGTTTTCAAGATCCTGCTATCTGTTCTGGAATGATGTTTGAATTGATTATGGCCATGTCTTTTGAGAGATAGCATTGTGGAGAGATTGTAGCTTTGGTAGAGAACATAGTTTCAAGCCAATGGATTGATAAAGAAAATAGTATTCCTGATAAGATTTCAAAGGAAATTGGGGACATCTAATGAAAAATAAAAATTGAGGGTGCTTAGTGTGGCACAATCTAGCTAGTTAATTTTCCAATTTGTCAAATTGATTTATAACAAAATTGTAATGGTGAGAATTTCTTCAATTAAGACCAGGAAAAATGTTCCAGTAACATTAGTTCTTTCTCAGTTCTTGGCTTCTGAAAATGTGCTATTAACCACCACGTATAATCTCTGACTCAATAACCATCATAATAAATTCATCAGTGCAGATTGTGATGTGCGGCTTGCACGGAGGATACAACGTGATACTGTTGAGAGAGGCAGAGACATTGATAATGTGCTTGACCAAGTTAGTGAAATAAATTTATTTATTTATTTATTTTAATAAACATTTTCTATTTGAGGGGCTCCTTTTTTCTAACAAGATGATGTTTACTTTTTGGTGCATGCATACAAGGCTAACTACTAGTCATGTTTACATGTTTCATGGATCTTGTCTACGTCATAAGTCCAACAGATGTATTATCCTGTATACAACAAAAATGCAAGGCAAACGGAGCTTTTTTCTATCTTTCACATATCATAAATTAGTTGGCCATCCCTTTTTAGCTGCTAAAGGATTTAGATATGTGCAGAGTTCACTCTATGAAAATACCCAAGTTAAATATAGTTTAACCTACTACCTTGAAACAATGTGTCCTTGATGTACATGTGATTCCCTGCTGTTACAGCAAACTCATATTGCTGCAATCCCATGCTGTACACCAACAGGTTGAATTCTAGCCATTTGAAGTTGTGGATATACTTTGTTAACCCTGAAGTATGCAATAATTTTTCTGTGATTGTTTGTTTTGGATTTTCTTCATTCTAGATTTTCCCTCAGCTTCTGATCTCAGTACTGTATCTATGTGCTGCCAATATGCAATGCCTTTTCCCCAGCGTATATGCTTCCTGGCCACATTGTGACAGAAAAAACCGAGTTTTAGCAAACCTGCAGAAACAAAGCCTCTTTGAGCAGTGTGCCTTGCAGAACTAATATAAAGTCCTCCTCCAAGTGCAATTTCCTGAACCCTATTTTTATATTTCATGAACCTCTACTGTTGTGCTATGTAAAATCAAATCTTAAACAATCACAGGCAGCTGAAGTCACATGGCAGAAGCTGAAAGTTGAAACCAGAAAAATTTAAAATAGGTTGAGATTTTGCAGTTATTCCTTCTATTATAGGTTAAGTGTTGATGTTTATTCTAGTTGCTTTTATCATGTCAATAGTTTGGAGTTCTATGATCTTAATGTGTTTCTCTTACCATCCAATTATCTGTGACTTGCAGTATGATAAGTTTGTTAAGCCTAGTTTTGAGGAATACATTCTCCCATCTAAGAAATATGCAGACATTATAATCCCTCGAGGAGGAGATAATGACATTGCAGTTGACTTGATAGTACAACATATTCGTACGAAGCTTGGCCAGCATGATATATGTAAAATATACCCAAATGTTTTTATTATACGTCTGACATTTCAGGTAAAGCTTTCTGGAGTTCTATAATTTTTTGTTCATGATTTCCATTTCTGGATTTTTGAAGTAAGCAAAAGGAAAAAGGAAGAAAAAGAAAGAAATATAAAGTTTTAGTGATTCTCTTTTGGTTCAGATTCGTGGAATGCACACCCTTATACGTGATGTTAAAACAACAAAGCATGACTTTGTCTTTTATGCAGATCGACTTATTCGCCTGGTATAAAATCACCATTAAGTGGAGAAATTTTGACTAGTGATTGAGTTGTATTCTTGGCATGTGATGTTTTCTGGAACCATGTTTTAGGTTGTGGAGCATGGTCTAGGACATCTTCCTTTTACTGAAAAACAGATCACTACTCCAACAGGTAATTCATTTGCTTTCATGTAGCATTGGATAGATAAAAACATCACATTTTACTCATCAGCCTCCATCATTTTCCTTGCAATGCACAACATACCTTCTGTATCCATGATAAACTTTAACAAGCATGTTGGTAGTTTGTATGAGACTCTCTGTTTGAATTTTTCTAGCTATCATGCAGTTATCATATCTACTTTGACACTGAATAATGTTTTCCAGATGTTCTGAGACAAGTACTTCTATTTGGTGTTCTGAAAGAGAAAATATGCTAGTTCATTTCCTTCCTTTCTCTACTGCTTTGCAGGATCTGTATATTCTGGAGTGGTTTTCTGTAGAAGGTTGTGTGGGGTCTCAATTATTAGAAGGTATTTCTCTCTGGTGATTCAGTGAGTTGTGAACAAAAGAACTTGTTTTTATGACCTACTTTACCATCAAACAATACCTAAATCATTAATATCAGCGGGGAAAGCATGGAGAATGCATTACGAGCATGTTGCAAGGGAATCAAAATCGGTAAAATCCTCATCCATGGAGAGGGTAACGATGGCCGACAGGTTTGTATAGGCAACTAGCAACTAGATGTCACACATCCCTTCCCTTCCCTTCCCCTTCTTATGGTTGCTAAAATGTTGCTGCAGTTAATATATGAGAATCTGCCAGACGACATTGCAAGCCGCCATGTGTTATTGCTTGACCCAGTTCTGGCTTCAGGTTTGATAAATCTAAATCTCTATTGTAATGTTCACCAAGATGTTGTCTAAAATCCAAGCTATATCAGGAAATTCTGCTGTCAAAGCTATATCTCTGCTGCTCAGTAAGGGTGTGGCAGAATCCAACATCATCTTCCTTAACCTTATAGCAGTAAGCATTTAGATGTTTCACAGTTAATTGGTAATAACAAAAGTATCTCCCCCTTTTTCTCAACTTTAAATTTCACAATGCAGGCACCTGAAGGCATACATGCTGTTTGTAAGAAATTTCCAACATTAAAAATCGTGACATCGGAGATTGATATGTCACTGAACAAGGACTTGCGAGTGATCCCAGGCATGGGGGAGTTTGGAGATCGATACTTTGGCACAGATTAAACAGCTCTTCCCCTTTGAACAGTAGTCAAAAATCGAAAGAACCCCTCAACAGATGTGTTTATTTATTCATTGATTTTTTAGTATGATTGGATTCGGTTTTCTTTCACTCGGAGCGTTCTTACTCATAATTCAATCGAGTGTCTAAATAATTCAATTCCATAAGAGTACAAATTTTTTGTCCAGTGAATTGTTTGTGGTTCCTTCTTTAGTCACAGTTATGGATGTACAGTGAGTTATTTTTCAGAAAGCTGTGAAGGGAAAGAATAATTTCATATTCTTCTCCATTCAATTCATTTCATAAAAAATAACTCATCACATGCTCTTTCATTCAGAGATACAACCAATCTAAACCGAATGATTTGTTGTTACTGCCAAAAATTTGTGTATTACATGAGAAGCCGAATCGCTTAACAAATCAACACTTGGAATTCGTCTTGCTCTTCTTCTTCCTGGAGGCAAAGCTGCTCGGTCCAACTTCTATGGACAGTCGCTTTGTCCTGAAAAGTACAGAGGAGTCAAGCGGATCCACAACAGAGAAATTGCAGAAGAGAAAGAACTGCTAACAGTGTAATAACATGTTGTAACATACCGCTTGGAGAGCTCTCTTGACTCGTTGCCATGCTCTTCTTCAGCACCATCTAATGGAGGAAAATAGCATCAAAATTTAGCAACACAGTTTCAGGAAACAACCAGATATATTTAAATGCTCTATCCCACCCAGAAGTGCTTTGACACCATGGTTCCAGATACAAATAATTCAATCTGTTGCAAAAATATCCGATTTTATACCTTTATGAGTTGATTTAAAAGCAGACTTTTCAGGCTGCATTGTTCACATAAAATATAATTCCAGTTATGGTAGGCACTTGTGACACAGTTCATCAGAATTCTAAGAATAACTTTTGAACAATCGAAGACGGTTCCATTTTAGGTGGTATCAGCCTCATCAGCCGAAACTCAAATTCCAAAATCATTTAGCTTAGAAGAAAATTTTTAGGCTGCATATATTCACACAAGCTGCAGTTAAATGAATTCCATTTCATGCAATCTCACTTGGGAGAAATCATTTGATGTGATAGAATCAAAAGTTTCTCCCATGAATAGTTCTAAAAAGTGTGAGGCGCACCTAACAGCACAAAGATTGTTTCAGGGGCCAAAGTGCAAGACTAACCCAAGGCACATGCCTGAGAAAATTAAGATGCAACTGAGGATGAATATGCAATGCAAACATTCATTACATGCTAATATATCACCAAATATGACCCAAGATTCCAAGTATTTAAAAGAAACATCAACAAAATATAATTTAATAACATTAAATTTCATAGATGGTAAGATATTAAAAATAAAAAAATAAAAAATCTGTGCTCAACTGTTTGGTGCTGAGAGACTTAGAAATCAGAGCAACAATAGACATTGTTTTGCCCTCCCTTGTTCAGTTTCTTAAGAAAATGGGCACAAAATGGTATTATATTGCACAGAGCTTAAAACAAAACGGAAGTAAAATATAAGAGGCATGCCAATCAAATAGGGTGTGTGCCTTGGCACTGGAGGCGCAGCAACTAAGGAGTTGCTGCCCCATGGGCCGCCTAGACACACCTAAAGCATACCTTTAACAACTTGGATCCCATGATATTGTATCTCATCAGCTAGCAAAACATTTACAACCAAGCATGTTGGTTCCTGGGTGAGGGGTCATTGTATCCATAGTTTTCCCCATAACACTGAAGTGGGATTAATCAGTTCTCAAATTGTCACAATGGTAGACAAATGCTAGTCTCTTGGAAGTATGTAAAGATGAACCTTAAGGACTAGAAGAAAAAAGCATTTAGAGGCCCAAACATAAAGGCCAAACCAAAATGCCAATATAAAAAGAGTTGCAATGGGGACCAAAATGCCCTATTAATCAATGCTCTACAAATAAAATTAAGAATAACAAACTAGCCTCCCCAAGAAATTTCTTACACCAATTGATCAAAGACTTGACAAGCAGGATTTTGAAAACTTTCTTTGACAATTCCACCCCTTAAAGAATCTCTAGTCGCATTCCTTCCAAATGCACCGATCTACCTAAAGGGGCAATGTCTAAAATGTTTCTTTTATCTATCAGGAGATCTCTAGCTGGCTGATAAAGTCCAACACATGTCAAGGGTAGAATGGAATTAATATTGGGCAGACATAACAATCCGATTCACTTCTCAATTCCCCTCCAAAACTAGGTAAGAAGGTTTTTTGTCCTGATTATGGGATAAGACATTCAATTGTTTTCATAACCGTCGATCTAGCCAACAAGTCAAGACTTCAAGCCATCAAATCATTGGTTGAGATGGTGGTGTTGTAGCACTCCAACTGAAAAAATGGGCACCGAATCCCAAATTTTTGAAATCTCCCAAGGACTCAAACTATCAATCTAGTCAGGTATTAAGCATCAAGGTACATGAGATAAACTATTTGTTCACTATCACCCTGTTATTGGAAAGACAAATATCTAATTAACTAGCATTTGACCAAAAAATATTTCTAAAGTCATAATGTTCATTAACATAATGAATGGCAAGTAGAAAACAATTATGATTAAAGGTCCCAACTCAATAAGGGCAAAACATACCAGTTCCATTAACTTCATCAATATCGCATTCCAAATCTGAATCAGAACCCCATCGATCTCCTCCATCATCAGAATCCCATCGATCTCCTACTGGAGGCATCCAAAATTCGGCTTCTTCAGTATCACTGTTCTTATCGATCTCATCAACCTCTGATTTCCTTGCTTCAGAGATATTCTCATCAACCTCTTTCTCTTGCTTCTTTTTCTTCTTCTTCTTATCCTTCTTCTTGTGCTTCTCCCCATCCTTCTGCTGCATCTGATCACCCTTGTCCACTACTTTTCTATTGGACATCTGTTTTTCAGCTTCCTTTTGCTCTGTTAACAAAACACCAAATCACCATACGAAGTTAGCAATAGGATATCTAATAGCACACTTCAAATGCATCAAATAAATGAAATTTCTTGTGTTCTAACTTTTCAAGCCAATTCAAAACTACAAATGTTACAATTTTCTACAGCAGGGATTCACAAATTAGGACTAAGTGAAAAAAACAGACCTAGTTTGTTCAGGAATCTTCGCCCGTTGATGTGCTTCCATATATGTTCCTCAGTTTTATTGATGGTATCTCCAGTCAGTTTACATATTAACTTGGAACTGCAACAAAACCAAAAAATAACAATAACGAACAAAAGAAAACATCAAAAAACAGGCAGAACCTCTGTTTGGATGCTGAGAAAGGCGAAGGAAAAGAACATCACATACGTCAATATAATTATTCCGCTCTATTTTTTTCCTTCACTTTCTCAGCAACCAAACAGAAAGTAGAAATCTGGAATCTAGGAAGGAAGAGGTGGGGTTTACCGAGAGACAGGGTCTTGCTTGAAAAGGTTGAGAGGGGTTTTTTTATGTGACAAAGCGAAATCGATAAGGCCCAGACGGCACCGTTTGCTTTGAGAATAGGAGTCCACGGCATTCGGGGGCATTTCGTGGCCGGTTTCAACGCATTTGAAGCGGCCATTTGCTAGGGCTTCGAAAGTGGGAGGCCCCAGTAGGTTGCTCCCTTCGTGGCCTACCTTCTTCTTCTTCTCCTCCTCCACTTTTTCTTCTTCTTCTTTGCTTCTCTGCTCCGCTGTCGCCATTGCTCTGCTCTCTGACTAGGTTTTGCTATTTCGTAGGGCGTGAGAGAACCCGCTTCAACGACAACATCTTAGCAGGACTCAATCAGCGTAAAACGACGTCGTTTATTTGGTTGGGCTGGCCTTTATACAAGATGGAAATGGCCCATTAAGTACTTTGGATTGGGTTATGCGCCCTGGGGTGTAACCCGCAAATCGATCGAATCCATTCGACCCAATTAGAAACCAACTTGGATTGGCCTTCCCCACTCATGAAACTGGGCTGGGGCTGAAATTTTTTGATAACATACTGACCTCCTCGGTCACAGAATTGTTATATATGCTATATGTTATAATGGTTGTGTAATGATTGCAATGTTTTGATCTCCAAATTTATTATTTAATAATTCAAATTAAATTATAATTAAGATACTGTTTATTTTTTGACTGAATAGAAAAAGTTAAAATATTTGATTTTTTCTATTAAGTTAAGAGTAACCTGTTAACATTGTTCAACATAATTAAAATAAACCAATTGATAACATGTTCACTTTAGTTATATTGAACGATGTTAACATATTTAGTTGAATAGAAAAAAAAAATATTTTGACTTTTTTTGTTTAATAAAAAAGCAAACACCACTTAAATTATTAACTTAAAACTTATTATTTTAATACCTATTTTAAATATTAAGATTGTCCGATAAAATTAACTTAAAATTTATTTAAAGTCATTGTATCATAACGATTTTCCATTGCTACCGTTGTTGCTCTCCTTGGATTGTGTGCTGATTTTTTCATGATTTAGTCATATGTATATTTTGTTAGTCTATTAGTATTAAATATTTGAACTTGGCAACACCGACATATATGCATATGAGTGTTGGCTTTTCATTCTTGTAAGGATTACCTTGATCTTTCCTAGTTGATGTTTCATTTTAACCAAGTCCACCGACAATACCAATGAAGTGACTATTTCACTGTAATTTATAATTTTTTCGATGGGAAAGTTGATGATGATCAGGCCTTTGATAGCGTGTTCCTTTGCTCCTCTACCACCTTTTTTTGATCATTTTTGAGCCCTATTGCACATGTTGCCAAAGATACTTGATTTCTTTTCTTCAACATCAGGTAGGAAAGATGGTTGATTAGCTGCAGAGACTTTTCAGAAGCTTCCACCTTTAAAGCAGATTAGTGATGTAGTATTTTAGTCAAATTGGGTGATGAGTACTACCTCTTTACTCGAGATGGCCTCGAGGTTAGGTGGTAGAAGGATAATGGTTTGGAATGATCTGCTTTTGTTTCAAAGTCAAAGGAAAACTTCAAGATATTTTGTGTTACGTCCCAAAACCCACTTCAAGGACAAGATGGTCATTTCGCATTTCAAACCCAAATGCCCAAAATAAAAACGATACAAATATTCATATTATAACTAGAAATGACCGATTATCAAATTTCTATTAAGAGTAATAAAATAAATAAATTCTATGATCTCAAATTCTTAATTTTAAAAACTAACACATCAATCAGAGTGTTATTATCCAAATAACTTCAAATTCAAATAAGTTAAACGATAATTAAATTTTAATATTTAAACAATGTCCAAAATAAAATTTGAACCAAAATCCTAACAAAGAAAAATTTCTCCAGCTTAGTCATGACTCCTCATTCGAATTGAGAGTACCTGAAAAATTATCAACGAAGGGTATGTTCAATAAGGAACATCAATACAGTTTCATAGATCAAACATTTTTAATTATAATTACAAATAGGAGATATAACATATATTTATTTTCATAAAAACTTTTGAGTTCAAAATACTAATATATTCAAACTTTTGAATAAAACTTTCTTATATCCATTTCAAAACAATTTCTCATCAAAATCAAATCAAAAGCATTCAAAATATTTTTATTCTGGTTATAAAATAACAAATTGTGTCAAATTAGGTGAGACTTCACAAGAGTGACTAAATTCAAATTTATTTTAATTAAGGTGAACAAAACCAAATTTCAACAATTATAACCCGTTAACTAGGATCATAAGGTCAACTATTATAACTCGTTGACTAGGGTCATATAGTATCAACTATTATAACCCGTTGATTAGGGTTGAAAATGTCAACAATTATAACCCATTGGCTAAGTCCATATAATATAGAGTCAAACATTTTATTTCATTAATTCAAACTTACAAAACAAAATATCATATCTCCTCATTTTTTCACTTTTCATAAATAAACAAAGAAAATTCTCAAGAAAATATTTTTCATACAAAACACATATTTGATCCATGCGAAAAAATAAAAATAATATTTTTACACATTTCAAAATACAATATAAAAAAAAATTGATTATTTATCTAAATATATAAATTTAACAATCTTAAAAATATTTTATTTATTATTATAGATCCTAATTAATTTCTCATATTAATATTCTTACTTCCTAAACAATAATTTATTTATTTTTTCTAACTTATTTAAATTAAGTCTTTTAAGAATATTTATTTGCATTAAACTATTATTACTATTTAATTTATTTATTTTTCTAACTTATCTAAATTAAATCTTTTAAGAATATTTATTTGTATTAAACTATTATTACTATTTAATTTATTTCTTTTTTTTCTAACTTATCTAAATTAAATCTTTTAAGAATATTTTTATTAAACTATTATTACTATTTAATTTACTTTTTTTTTTTTTCTAACTTATCTAAATTAAATCTTTTAAGAATATTTATTTGTATTAAACTATTATTACTATTATTTAAATCTCCTACTGAAACTTAATAAATACCTACAAATTTTTTTTTCAACACGCGAAATCCTTTCTCCGCATCTTTCATCATCTTTTTTCTTCTCTAAATTCAAAACTTTTAACATCCATACTCATAAATTTTATATAATTTTCACATCTAAAATTGTATAATTTTCTTATTTTTATTTTTATCTAGATCTATTCATTTGAGTAATCAAAATTTATCGATCTCCATTAATAAATCAAACTATATTCATAAATTTTTAATCTTTTTAACCTAGAAATTAATTAAACGAACTCTAATCAAAATTGAGATATTTCAAAGAATATTTAAAGTGTTCAAAACTAATTAACGAATATAAAATATTAATTTAAGGATTAAAAATCTTACCTAAAAAATTGATCTTCAAATCCTAAACATCTAAATCTTCTACTCTCTAATATTTTTTATCTCTATGTAAAAAGGTTTTCTAAATAGAGAATATAGAGAATATCTAATTTATATCTACAAGTTTTAAATACGAAATGATCTTTTTACCCTTATTAAATTTTTTTAATTAATTAATAATTCCCAAATTACAACTAAATTGGGTTTTGGCATTACATTTTGGGACGCCCTCCCTAAAACTTCACCCTTACTCTTCAAAAGTAAGCTCACTATCCCAGTTTTTCCTCAATCCGCTCCATCTCCACTGCTACAATTAAGCAAAAACTCAGTGCTATTCTGCCCTAATCTCTACACTATGCGGCGTCATTATCATATTCATGGGTACCTTTAACGCATACCCACAATCTTGTTCTTGCTTCCATGGAAAAAACAAAAAAGCATCTGCACTTTACTTTTGTCTGGAGATATGTGGGGGCCAACCAGACTACAATCATACATGGGTGCCATCATTCAAAACGCCTCGGTATTTCCATCCAATGCTATCAGTTTGGCCACATGGCGTAGCAACTTAGTATGGTGGGTGAGGGCACCTTCTGTGTTGGTGGGGGCTGCAGTGGATGACAGTACTGGCAGTGGAAAACCCCAAATCATGGTGTCATGAGAAGGCAGAACAAACGTGAGAGAGAAAAATAAAAAATCTTACTGATTTTTATCACTTCACTGTTAATGATTGTCAATTCAGAATCTGCGGTAAGTACTGCCAAAAAGACCAGGGAGACAACTTTGAGAGTTGGCATTGAGAAGGCGTGACTGTCGTGAGCTTTATTTCAAACTGAAGATAAGATTTTGTCTGCGATTGAGTTCTTGACTGGGTTTATATACGAGTGAAGAAGGTGATGAGGAGTGAAATGTGGATGAAAATGGAGAGTTTCAGAGCTTTGTTAGGTGGGATTTTGGTGGCATGGGTGTTGGGTGTGGGGGGTGAGGTTGGGATGGGGTTGCCCAGCTGTGGTTTTCCGGCGATTTACAACTTCGGCGACTCCAATTCAGACACTGGTGGTATATCTGCGGCGTTTCTTCCGATTTCAGCGCCGTATGGTGAGAACTTCTTCCACAAGCCGGCTGGGAGGGACAGTGATGGGCGTGTCCTCATAGACTTCATAGGTAAATCAAAATCATTATTTGATCTTTGACCCAGATGAATAAAATTACATGTTTTCTGTTTCCTTGAGTAAATGAAAATTTGTATTTTGGTTTTCATTGGGAAGCTGAGCATCTGGGGTTGCCATACCTGAGTGCATACCTGGATTCAATCGGAGCAAATTACCGGCATGGTGCCAATTTCGCAACGGGAGGATCAACCATTCTGAGGCCCAATGAAACCATATATCAGTATGGTATAAGCCCATTCTTCCTTGACATGCAGATTTCCCAGTTCGACCAGTTCAAAGCACGCACCAGGGATCTCTACATTCAAGGTAACTACTACCTCCTCCCAAAACCCAAAAAATGAATCTTGTCCCAAATTCTGATTATCTGTTCATGATTTTCTTCAGCAAAGTCACCCTCTGACAGAGACAAACTCCCGAGGCCAGAGGACTTCCCAAAGGCTCTTTACACGTTTGATATTGGGCAAAATGATCTCTCTGTTGGTTTCCGACAGAGCTATGGCCAACTCCGAGCTTCTATCCCGGATATAGTCAACAAGTTTACAGCTGCTGTCCAAGTAAGTTTCAACCCTTTCTTATGTAGCCATGGCTGGAACCAACAGAAGGGGATTAGGGTTTTGATTACTTGAATTTGACAGCATCTCTATCAAGAAGGAGCTAGGACATTCTGGATACATAACACAGGCCCTATTGGTTGCTTGCCTGTAGCAGTAATGTACATCCGAAATCCACCACCAGGCATGCTTGACCAGTATGGCTGCAACAAGGCTCAGAATGAGATTGCTGTGGAGTTCAATAAGCAGCTCAAGGATGGAGTGATGAGGCTAAGGGCGCAGCTCCCACAAGCTTCCATAACATACGTTGATCTCTATGCTGCAAAGTATGGGTTAATAAGTGATGCAAAGGGACAAGGTGACCATCCTCAAAACAAACCCAGTATTGAATTTCTATCAGCATTGAACTGCAGTTCTCATTTATATTGCTTTTTGGAACAGGATTTGTGGATCCACTGAAGATCTGCTGTGGGAATCGTGTGAATGACTACAATGTTTGGTGCGGGCAGAAGGCAATTATAAATGGAACTGAAGTGTATGGCAGTTCTTGTGCAAGTCCCTCGGCGTATATAAGCTGGGATGGTGTGCACTACTCTCAGGCGGCGAATCATTGGTTTGCTAATCATATACTCAATGGCTCACTGTCGGACTCTTCACTTCCAATCGCCCAAGCTTGTCACAAGCCTTATCACTTCTGATCATTCCTATGTATGTTTACTTAAAGACTACTCATATAAGGGCTTGAACACACAGAATACCTTGGGTGTAGGAAAATATCTCAGTTCGTTTCTATGTCATGGTGTTAAGGTTAACAAACAAATGAGTTCAATATGAGGCTTTTTGTATCCTTGGATCAAAACCAGACAATGGAAGCAACAATAATGGTGGCATGATCAATGAGTCTGTAGGCAGAGCAACTGCTCTGCTTCCTTCCCAATTGCTCTTTCATCTGTAATTGCTTCATTCAAGAACCAAATTGCTAACCTCAAAGGAAAGACTAGTGCAGCAAGGTCTTGCTGGTCATGCACTTATGATAAAGCCTTTTACACACTCAGGTGGCCCGTGGTCTACCCTAAAGCTCCCATGTTACATGGATTATGAGTCTCTGCTTTCTTGTCTCCAGCTCTCTTCTCGAAGTTACATGAACCCTGTCCTAATGTTTATTGACATTTGACATTTTCTTTGTATGACTGGTCTCATATCCATCTAACAACATTTTCCCTTGGAGGTGATTGATGTGCATTGGTCACAATCTCCAGTTTGCCAAAGAAATTGAAAATGCCTCCAAGTATTTTTGAGATCAATCTACAACATCGAATGATACTTTTTTCGGTAGATACCAAAAAGACATCATTAACTGTCACGTATACATTTTCAAGTCTCATCGTTTATATCATAATCTCATTTGTTTTTACTCTCATACCTTGATCCCATTTGCTTCTACCCTTGCTCAACAACATGGATCTCACTATACATATCTTTAGTAGTTTAGATTTTAACTTGAGTAGCTAATATTGTGAAATCAAACCTAAACATATGACTCACCATTCACTTGCAGCCTGATTGGCAGGTCTTTGCACATTGGGTATTGATGTGAAAGACAAGAACCAGTCCTCTTTATAGCCTCATCATCTACACAAGTCCCAGGGATTTGAGGACTGATGGTTGAGAAGGTAAAGAAATGCAGAGGACAACAGAAGACCCACCTCCATAGTTTTCTTACATTGTCATCCACACAACTAGGGCATTATCATGACAATCAACCCTTCATTGGCATCACAAATTCTTACTAAAGAACCAAGACTAATAATATAGAAGTCATTTAATTTGCATGAGAGATGAATCTAAAACAAACCCAAAAGTTCTAAAACTTAAATAAAACAAAATCAAAATATATCAACAATATTTCAATAACAATTCTTTTCAAAAAATAATTTATACTATCTAAATATCCATTAGAATTCATAATTTTAATTAATTTTGAAAAAAAAATTAAATATAAGATTTGATGTTCCTCCCAAATTGAAAACCCAAGAATTAATGAATTAAAGTCAATAATTAAATCACATTTTAATCATGAATCCATAAATCTAAAGATGCACTAATGAAACTTAGCTTAAAAAATTTTCAACATTTTCTCGAAAATAAAATATAATAAGAAATTCTTATTATTACCCAATTATCAAATTTTTAATTAATTATTAATTAATCATTATAAACTTATTGCTATTGTCATAAATTTTGGTATTAGAAAATATGTTAAATTACTAGTTTTAAAATATGTTTTAAGCATATAAAAATAATTATATATTTTTATTTTTCTTACATTGATGTCATGCATTTTTTTTCCTTGAATGTGAAAAGGCACACTCAACCCTCTTCACCACCAATCCCTCATTTCAAAATGAGTCAAATAATAGGGTTTTAAATTTAACCCATGATTTAGATCAAAGTATAAAAATAAAAGTTTATACAATGTGATCAATCCAAAAATTGAAATATTTTGGATAATAGTTCATGGATGGATTAAAACTCGAGTTTAAACAAGAATTTTGATAACTTCCAACCCCATTTTGAATAAACTTATAATAATTTAAACTTGATTGGTTGTGTTTGAATCCATTCATTACCTCAAAACTCTAAACATTTTCTTAAGTATTTTTGGTCAAAACTATTTTTGAAATAACAAGAGTACGAGAAAGGATTTGAAGCATTTAAATTAAGAGTATAAAATTAAAATTTTGCCTAAAATTGCCAAAGCACAAAAACACTCACAAACTATTTCTTTTCCTAGACACAAATTTCAAGCAACACGAGGGAAAAAATGGAAAAGGAAAGAAAGGGAAAAACCAAACATTTAGGCACCTTTGAACATGTAATTTCAAAAACCTTATAATTTACAATTGATAAGAATATATGAAAGAGCAGTGCATGAGTAAGATGTGTATGTCTTTGCCTACAAGAAGATGGAAAGGGTGTTTTTCTTCAATGATTCCAAAGTTCCAAACTACTTTTTCAAAGTGCTTTTACAAAGCAATCAATGGTTAAAGACCTTGATAACAAATTTATATGACATGGGAATTGCATATAAGAGAGTCAGAGACAGTGATCATAATACACATTATTTCAGGTCAATGGAAAGTGACAACATTATCACATTTTTGTCGATTATGGAAATGGGCATGAAATCAATCAACTTTAAACCTAACTCTAGAAGATTTTATTCAAAGAATTTTAAACAAAATTCCAAAAAAAAATTATTAGAAACCCTATTTAACTCATATAAAAAGAATTTTTATTTTTAATAAATTTTTTATAATATTGATATTAGTCTTTCAAAAAATTGATTTTGGTTTTAATTTCATATTCCAATTAAAGAAAAAAAAAACGGAAATCATCTTAAGTAAGGACCATCTCTAGGCCAATCTCTAATGGTAACAATTTGGGTCATTTTTTTCTTTTCAAACCTTAATGTTAAAGCGTAATAATGCATTTGAGAGTGATTTTAGAAAATATTTATAGATTTTTTAATACTTGAAAAATAAAAAATTTTAAATATTAAAGAGACTGAAAACACGATTTAGAATTATTATAAAACACATTCTAATCCTTTTTTAGACAATAAGTAGCTACTTGCTACTATGTGCTTCAAAAAACATTTTCATTATTTTATTCTTCTTCATGAACTATCCGTTAAACAAGTTAAAAAACAAACCAAAAATTAAATGGGTTTAGTTTGAATATTAATTTAAAGTTAACCCATTCGGATATTTAAAAAATATTTATTTAATTTTTAATATTATTAAGGTCGCAGGTCCATAGCACAAGGGTTGCCTTGTTTGACTAAAAACTTAGAAAATATTTATTTAATTTTTAAAATGTACGTACAAATCATACCAACTTGTTTGACTAATGTGCACATAAGCCGCAAGCATTAAAATTATTAAAAAATAAAATAAAATTAGATGCCAACCCGTGAATGTTTCAAAAGCAATCTTAATTTTTAAGGTACCATGTCAATTAATCTGTAAATGTAGTATTTTCCCAAATATCCAAATCAAATCTTCTGGAAGAGGATAATAATAACTAAACGCATGTGTCAGAGCATTGCAAATGATCTTGATTCATGCTGCCAAAGGGAAGGTGAGCGGGTCATTTTTTCTATAGCCATTGAAGATATATAGATTGACAGATCCTTGCTCATCAACTAAGCTTCTGCTCTACATGATATAAGTAGGTGAAAAAAGGTGTTTATGCAGATGAGAATGGAGGCTTTAAGAGTGTTTGCAGTTGGGATTTTGGTGGGGTGGGTGTTGGGTGTGGTAGGTAAGGAAGTCACGGGTTTACCCAGTTGCCATTTTCCGGCAATCTTCAACTTTGGTGATTCAAACTCCGATACCGGTGGTATGTCGGCAGCATTTTATCCGATGGTATGGCCATTTGGTGAAACCTTCTTCCATGAGGCAGTTGGGAGGGCGAGTGATGGGCGTCTAATGGTGGACTTCATAGGTAACTTGGAAGTTTAATCAGTATTTGATCTAATTCTATTGTTGGTGTGTTTTGATAATGCTACAAAGTTCTTTCTGCAGCTGAGCATCTGAAGTTGCCATACCTGAGTGCGTATCTGGATTCACTTGGATCCAGTTTACGGCATGGTAGAAATTTTGGAGTGAATTTCCGGCATGGTGCGAATTTTGCGACGGGAGGGGCGACCATTTTGAGGCCAAACAAGACACTGTTTGAGTCTGGTGTTAGTCCATTCTACCTGGACATCCAGATTGCACATTTCGATCAATTCAAAGCTCGCACTACCTCTCTGTACAATCATGGTGAAGTGTTCACTCCAAAAAATCTAGTACTAATCCAATAGCAAACAAATTCTGAGTGTCTGTTTATGATCATTTTCTCCAGCCAAGTCAGCCTTCCAGAGAAGAAAACTGCCGAGGCCTGAGGACTTTTCGAAGGCTCTTTACATACTCGATATTGGACAGAATGATATCTCTGCTGGTCTTTCAAAGAAAGAAGAAGAACGCCAAGCATATATCCCGGAATTGGTGAACAAGTTGAGCGCAGCAGTCCAAGTAAGTTGTCCCCCTCCCCCATTTACATACAAGCATATAACCATGGCGTGTCTAATCCAAAAGGGGACATGCGTTTTGGTTGAATCAATTGACAGCATCTGTACGAACAAGGAGCAAGGGCATTCTGGATACACAACACTGGCCCCTTTGGTTGCTTGCCAGTATCGATATTATACGCCCCAAATCCACAAGGCACGCTGGACAAGTGTGGGTGTCTCAAGTACTCAAATGGAGTAGCCATGGAATTCAATAAGCAGCTCAAGGAAGCAGTGGTCAAGCTAAGGGCGGACCTCCCAGAAGCCGCACTAACATACGTTGACATCTATGCAGCAAAATATGCGCTAATAAGTGATGCAAAGAAGCAAGGTGATCATCATCAAAACAAACTCAGTACATATATAGAACCATATATGAATATATGATCCTCATTTATTGTACGCAACTTTTCTCAACAGGATTTGTAGAACCACCTGAAAAATGCTGTGGGAAAAGGGTGAATGGCGTGGATGTCCAGTGCGGGCAGAAGGCAAATGTGAATGGTACTGAAGTCCATGCTGCTTCCTGCAAAAATCCTTCATCATACATCAGCTGGGATGGTGTGCACTACACAGAGGCCGCTAATCATTGGTTCGCTAAACGAATAATCATGGGTTTAGTGTCAGACAATTCAATACCCATGGCCCAAGCATGTCATAAAGCTCATCATGTCTGATCATTGATCGCCATGAGAGGAATCCAGCACGAGTGTATAACATGGGCTCTTCAGCTGAATTTCTACCAGTTCGGTTTCGTGTCTTTAGGTGTTTATTAGGTTGATTAACCACTAATCGCCTCAGTGAGACCACCTAAGTTTGTATCATTTGATCAAAATCGGATCATGAAAGGGCAATAAACATCGGTTTAATTAGGATAATGTGCTGTAATCCAAGAAACCATTTGTAGCACCGGTTTATATCTACCAATGAAGAGATAAACAAATGAGAACAAGTTATAAGGATATAACTTAAAATTAGATAGTAAAAGTTAAAAATGGCATAGTATTTAAAATTATTTTATTTCCAAAAAATGTTTAAATGAAATTTAAATTGGGAAATTAACACTCATCAATTGTGTGCATTTTTATTTTTGAGATTAAGGTCAAAAATCATAAAAAGAAGTTTTAGTTTACCTTTTTTTTTCATATAATTATTAAGCATATTTTTATCTTTCATTGTAAAAATAAAATATAGAAAAAATTATAAAGTGGTTAAAATCATAATTGGCGAATATGGGTTTAACCATTTAAAAAAATAAAAAAATTCAATATCATAGTCACCAACTATAATTTTAAGCTTAAAGTTAAAACTCAATCGAGATATTTTTTTTAGTTGTTTATTTACATTACATTGTTTACATTTTTATAATGAATAAATTATTATATATATAAAAAATAAAAATATAATAAATTTTTAAATTTAAATTGAACTTGCATACATATGATATTATATATCACTTATATTATAGTGTATAAAAAATAATTAATTAATATAATAATTTATATTATTTGTTTTTTCAAATATGATTTTATATTTTATTTGTTTTAAATAAATATAATTTATTATATTTAAATATAATTAACTAATTATAATTTATATTAAATATAATGCCAAATGATTTAATAAAATTAAACAAAAGTACTTTTAAATCAAATTAAATATACCAATTATTTATTTCATATATTATTTTTCCCCACCTTATATAAAAATTGAATATACCACACTTATATATATATATATATATATATATATATATATATATATATATATATACATAGGATGGATAGTGTTGGGAGTGGGAGGTGAGGATGTGAGGAGCCGCTCCGGCTGTCGTTTTCCGGCGATGTACAACTTCGGGGACTCCGACTCAGATACTGGGGGCGGATCTGCGGCCTTTGGTCCGGTGCCAACACCAAATGGTGACAACTTCTTCCACAAGCCGGCAGGGAGGGGTGGTGATGGACGTCTCCCTGTGGACTTAATAGGTAACATAACATTAGTTATAAGTTTCGTTCTCTAATTCTTCATAATAGGGATGTTATTTGTGCGGCTGAGTATCTACAGCTGCCATACCTGAGTGCAAACCTGGATTCAATTGGAGCGAATTTGGGGAATGGTAAGATTTTCGGGCCAAATTTTCGGCATGGTGCGAATTTTGCAGTAGGAGGGTCTACCATTTTGAAGCCCAATGAAACCATGTATCGGTATGGTATAAGCCCTTTCTACCTTGACATGCAGATTTGGCAGTTCAATCGGTTTAAAGCCCGCACCACCGATCTATACAAGCAGGGTGAAGTGGTCGCTCGCTCTACCTTGGGCACCTAAAATCCACAAACAAAAATGAATCTTCTACCAAGTTCTGATTTTATGTTTATTATGATCATTTTCTTCAGCCAAGTCAGCCTCCCAGAGAAAGAACCTGCCAAGGCCTTGGGAATTCTCCTGGCTATTTCCACGTTTGATATTGGACAAAATGATCTCTCTGCTGGTTTCAAAAGCATGAGCTATGAACAACTCCGAGCTTTTATCCCGAACATAGTCAACCAGTTTACAGCAGGAATCCAAGTAAGTTTCACCCTTTTATGCATAGCCATGGCTGGACAAAGGGAATTGGCATTTGGGCTTGATTAAGCACGTGGTGTTTCTTGACAGCATCTCTATGGAGGAGCTAGGACACTCTGGATACTAACACCGGCCCCCTTGGTTGCTTGCCGTGGTCAGTAATGTACATTCGAAATCCACCACCTGGCACGCTTGACCAGAGTGGTTGTCTAAAGGCTCGGAATGACATTGCTGTTGAGTTCAATAAGCAACTCAAGCAAGCAGTGATGGAGCTAAGGACACAGCTCCCACAAGCTGCACTAACATATGATCTTTATGGCGCAAGGCACGGCTTAATAAGCCATGATAAGGAACAAGGTGATCATCATCAAAACACACCCAGTGTTAGCTTTCCTCAGTCTTATCATTATTCCCATTTATCCCATGTAACTTTTCTCAACAGGATTTGTGGATCCGCTAGTGAGATGCTGTGGGGCACGAGTAAATGACTACAATGTTTGATGGGGGCAGATGGCGGATATAAATGGTACCTATGTATTTGGTGGTTCTTGTGCAAATCCCTCAGAATACATAAGCTGGGATAGTGCACTACACAGACGCTGCCAATCATTGGATTGCTAATCATACACTCAATGGTTCATAATAGCCATTCCAATTGACCACGCATGTCACAAGCCTCAACCTGTCGGGATATAGCCATGTATCTTTATTTAAAATAAAACTACACAATTCATTTTCCTGATGTTCTTCGGTTTAGTTTTAATGTCACCCATACAAGGTTTTACAGATATATTACCTTCTTTTATTACCTTAAACCAAAAACTTAAAAAAGGAAGCAAAGTTATCAATCCATTCCCCTGATCCAAGTGCTCATCTGGCGCATGTGAATAATATCATCTGCAAATGCACACTAACAAATGCTTGCCAAGGCTACCAACATGTCATGATAATATTACTTGATAAATGAGCATGTATCCTGGGGCAAATTGCTTCCTTCTTCTCCCTCAGTACTGCAACTGTTTCTACAAGAACCAAAATGCCAACCTCAACTCAGCAAGCCTAAAGTACTATTAGTGTGGTATCCTCCTCTCTTCCTGCTATAACTGTTTCATACAAGAACAAAAATGCCAACCTCAGATCAATTTAGCAAAACTTAAAGAAGGTCATTGACTTATTGTAGTATCTTTCTTCCATGTCAGTGCTTTAACTGTTCCATACAAAAACCAAAAGGTCAACAATTCAGCAAACCGAAAATAAAGGTTTGAGTAGCATGCTGGTGCCCACAAACTGTCATTTAGATCCTTCAATAGTAAAAGATCCTTCAATAGTAAAAGCCTTCGAGTTCAGCTTCTGAAGGCCAAGAGCATCATAATCTTCTAACTCATGAGGCCTGTGGTTTACCTCAATGTTCCCTTGTCACATTGACTAATCTCTACTTCCGTGTGTGAGTCATACCCATCTAATGAAATTTCCCCTTCAAGTTGATTAGCACGCATTGATCATAAACTGTCTCCAGTTTTCCAAATGAAACAAGAATTCCTCTAACTGCATTGGCTGTCTTAGTTTTGGTTTGGGATCAACTGAGCCTTGTCACAACTACTTGTGAACAAAAATAGAAATATGGTTTACCATTTACTTGTGGGCCAACAGGTCTTTTTAATTTTTTACTGTTGGGTAGAGATGTGAAAGGTAAAACCTACCCTTTTGGAGCCTCAGGTTCTATATGAGGTCAGGGGTTCAAAGGCTGATTGAAAAGAGGAAAAAAGAAAATGACAGGAAACAAGTGAATTAGGTCCATAAAAATTCAGAGAGTTGGCCAGAAATCAAGGCTGTTGTACATCACATGATGTCAAACATTCTACACATCTTTCACAAGATCCACAACTATGGTGTGGTTGGAGACAGAACAGTAACTTTTCAATCAAGTCTTTCTACTCCTTGGCAAGTAGGAGAGTGGAGTCATTCCCTCATGGTACGGTTTGGAATTCTTGGGCTCCTGAAAGAGCTAATTTGTTTACTTGGGAAGCGACTTAGACCAAGATATTGACTCAAGATCCACAGCTCAGAAGGAGGGATTGGAGGATGCCTAATAGATGCTATGTGTAAAGCAGAAAAAGAAACGGGTGATCATGTTCTCCTTCATTGTATGGAAGCACACATTTTGTGGCAATTGATCTTTGCTCTATTTGATGAACAATGGGCGATGCACACTAAAGTGAGAAGAATGCTCTTGAGTTGGGGTGGCTGCTTTGTTGGCAAAAAAAAAAAGGAAAAAGGCTTGGAAGATTGCTCCTTTATACTTTTTTTTTGGTCCATTTGGAGTGAGAGAAATAGGAGAACATTTGAAAATTGTGAAAGCTTGGACCAAACAATTAAAAGTTCTTTTTAGTATTTTTTTGGGATTGGGTTAGAATGTACATTAGAGATGATTTTATATTGCTGTTAGATTTTATGGATTGGTTAGACTCTCAGTGGGATGCGGTTACTAGTTTTTGCATATTTGCGCCTTTATGCTTTCTGTTTGCTTTATATACATCATATATACATTTTATATTAATACAACCTGCCTTTAGCCATAAAAAAAAAATGATCACAAAACTATTATTGGCATCCTAATAATAAGGTGAGCATCACCACCACAAGTCCATGACCATTACCAACATGATCCTATGATCATGGCTAAGAGTCTTAAGTCATAAAACTGTCAACTTAAGCAACACTAATGGCTCATCATCTTCATGGTCAATGTCCACCAAGTTATGTTAACCCACATTGCAATCATTATGCCAGAATCATTATCACCAATAAAATCATGAATATGATAGTCCTACTAATCATAATTGTCATCATTAAGTAGTTTACCTTCATTTTGTTGCATAAATAAAATTTTTGTTTTTCCATTCACAAGAAAAAGAAAAGAAGCATATAGTAGTCTTTCAGAGGAGCTTTCCTGAAAAAAGAAAAAAAAAAAAAAAAAGTTGTCTTCAAGAGCAATCCTGGACCTATGTATCACAAGCACATAAAGAAAAACAAAATTAAAAACGCTAAACAGTCTGACAACTTTGAAAGATATGGTTTTGGAAAAGATTACTTTCACAAGATCATATTAAAGTGTTCTAGAGGATTGTGGAGAGCAGTTTTTTTTTTATAAATAAGCACAGATTGTATTAACAAGAGGCAAAAAAGCCACAAAGTATACAGGGGGTATACAAGGCAGCTAGGACCTCACAACCAAAAAGATAAAACAAATAACCTCGCCAACCCTTAACTGGAGGCTAACCACTTCAAGAAGCCTATAAGGGAGAGAGACTCCTCTCCAACAGTAAACGCCATATTTTTCCACCACCAATCATTTGCCTTCAAGATCTCCTTCCAAACGCCCCATTAATCTTCTTTGTCCTCCAACCAAGACCCTCTTGCCCATATTTCGCCACAAGCACCTGCTTCCAAAGATTTTCCTTATCACAAGCAAATCTCCATATCCATTTGCCAAGCAAGGCTTTGTTCAAGAGGGCTAGCTTCCTTAAGCCTAGCCCCCCCTTTTCCTTATCCGAGCAAACCACCTCCTAATTAACTAAGTAGACTTTCCTCTCCAAATTTCCCCCTCCCCAAAGAAAGTCTCTTTGCAATTTTTCTAACCTCCTTGCAACTAACTTGGGCATACAGAAAATGGACATTTGATACAAAGGCATACTAGCCATCATACTCTTTATGAGAGTGATTCTCCCACCTTTGGAGATATACTGGCGTTTCCAATGCGCAAGTCTCCTCCTCACTCTCTTTTCCACCCCATCCCACACGGAAGAAGCCTTGTTAGGAGCCCCCAAGGGCAGTCCCAAATAAACAAAAGGCAAAGAACCCACCCTGCACCCTAGCTCCACTACCATCACCTCAACCTCTTCCACCTCGCCAATTGGGATAATTTCACTTTTGGCCAAATTAATCCTTAACCCTAACATGACTTCAAACAAAAAAAAAAAATCCAGCTCAAGTGCGTTATGTGCTCTTTCTTTGCCTGACAGAAAACAACTGTATCATCAGCAAAAAATAAGTGGGATATATTCATAGCCGGTCTTCTACCTCCCTGGATACTACACCCTGATAGGAAACCCCCTTCAACAGCCCTCCTAATAAGAGCACTCAGCACTTCCATTCCCATGACAAAGAGGTAGAGAGAAAGAAGGTCTCCTTGGCGCAGCCCCTTAGAACTTGGGAAAAAATCGGCTGGCACTCCATTCACCAAAACTTGGTTGTAGAGATACAATTCCACATCCAACCCAACCACTTTGACCCAAACCCCATTTTTTGCATGACCTTCAACAAAAACTGCCAGTTAATGCTGTCATAAGCTTTCTCGACATCCAATTTGCAAATGAGGCCTTTCTCTTCCCTTTTCTGCCATGAATCAATCACCTCATTTGCAATTAAAGAGGCATCTAGAATCTGCCTACCCATCACAAAGGCATTCTGATAAGGGGAGACCACTTTCCCTATCACTTTCTTGAGCCTATTAGCCAACAACTTAGCCAATAAATTATATAGCCCCCCCCCCCCCCCCCCCCCCAAAAGGCTAATGGGTCTAAAATCCCCAAGGTCCTCAGCCCCCCCATTTCTTAGGTAACAAAACCAGAAACATGTTGTTGAGGCTCTTGAGAAAAGAACTTTGCTCATGGAACTCCTTAAACATTTCCAAGACCTCCTCTTTTACAAAATCCCAACAGCTTTGCCAAAAAGCCACAGTGAAACCATCCAGTCCTGGGGCTTTGTCACCATTCATATCCATCAAAGCAGAGTGGACTTCAACCTCAGAAAAAGGAAGCTCCAGATTCTCCGCTTCTTGCTGATTGATCTGCTCTCTAACTACAGCCACCCTATATCCGCCTTCCACTCTGAGTTTTTTGAGAGCAGTTGTTGGTAGGCATTAGCTACCCCTTCCCTCACTTCTTGCTCCTCTGACAACCACACCCCACTTATCTTGATTCTGTCTATGGAATTACTTCTACGATGGGCAGTTGCCGTACGATGGAAAAAGCCTGTATTTCTATCCCCTTCCCTTAACCATAACTCCCTTGATAACTGTCTCCAGTGGAGAGTAGTTATAATAAGAAAATCACATAAAGGGTGTTTGTTTTTTTGGCTTTTTTATGAAAACAATTTATTTTTAGAATTTAGGTTATATGTTTTTCTACTTTTTCATGACTTATTATAAACTTTTTACTGAATAGAAAAAACCAAAATATTTAGTTTTTTCTAAATAAAAAAAATAACATGTTGGTTTTTCTTTACTTTTTAATACTTAATAGAAATAAAATACTACAAAAACAAACAACTTAATATTTAACGCTATTAAGCATTAAGGTTCTATTTAGAATTAAGTAAAAAAACAAACACCACCATAGACGGCTAATTAAAATAACGAGGCAAAGCATTTGACCACTGGGAAAGTAAATGAAGGTAAAATTGGCCTTTTATCTCTTTTTGATAAGTAATGTTTCTCTGTTTTTCTTTTTCTGCTGCTACATGGAAATTGGCCTTGTATCACTTCCATGCGACAGTTGAGTTATAAATCCACAATGGAAAGGGATTCAAAGTATCTTGTTTTTTGTGACCTTTTGCAAACCATCCTCAGTCAAAAATATAGATTCTCAACTCAAACAACACTCTTTTCTTCCTAAGCCCTTTTCCTTTCATCAAAAGACTCTCAAATCAAGGTTGTAGAGTTGGTCATTACAGAGTTCATCTCTTCCCGAAAAACTAAGACAATATTTTAATGATCGCTGAATGATATGAAAGACAAATAATAAGATGTTGAAATGCTATCATCAAAGTAAATCAAAAGCACACAAGAAAACAATCCATGGAGGTTTTCTGTAACATATTAATGCTAACTAAACTTAAAATCTCGTTAAAAATGAACATGGAGGTAGTTTCACTCACCAGATGCCAGACATGAAAAACATCAATAATATTAAATGAACTCCAAGATCATTCAATAATGGACTGGATTACACCAGCACCCACAGTCTTCCCCCCTTCTCTAATAGCAAATCTCATTCCTTGTTCGCATGCCACAGGCATTATAAGCTCCACAACCATCTTTACACGGTCTCCCGGCATAACCATCTTTGACTCTTCATCCTTATCATTCATGATTTGTGCAACCTTGCCTGTGACATCAGTAGTCCTCATGTAGAATTGTGGCCTATACCCTGCAAAAAAGGGCGAATGCCTCCCACCCTCCTCCTTCTTCAAAATATAAACAATGGCAGAGAACTTAGTGTGTGGCGTAATAGTTCCAGGCTTTGCCAGAACCATCCCCCTCTGGATATCAGCCTTCTGAATACCTCTCAGCAAAAGCCCCACGTTGTCACCAGCAAGTGCCTCATCTAGAATTTTCTGAAACATCTCAACTCCAGTAACAGTAGTGGCCCGAGTCTCTCTCAATCCAACAAGATCAACAGTCTCCCCAACCTTGATTGTACCCCTTTCTACACGACCTGTTGCCACAGTCCCACGACCAGTGATCGAAAACACATCTTCAACTGCAAGGAGGAAGGGCAAATCGGTCTGGCGCTGTGGAATTGGAATGTAACTATCAACAGCATCCATCAATTCATAGATTTTATCGACCCATTCATTCTCTCCTCTCTTAATGCTAGGGTTTGCCATCAATGCCTCTAGGGCTAGCAATGCTGATCCGGATACAATGGGAATATCGTCGCCGGGAAATTCATACGAAGCGAGAAGCTCACGAACCTCCAATTCAACCAACTGAAGAAGCTCTTCATCATCAACCTGGTCTTGCTTATTGAGGAAAACCACCATATTGGGCACTCCAACCTGCTTGGCGAGAAGAATATGCTCTTTGGTCTGCGGCATCGGCCCATCGGCGCCAGAGACGACGAGAATGGCGCCGTCCATCTGAGCCGCGCCGGTGATCATGTTCTTGACGTAGTCAGCGTGGCCTGGGCAATCCACGTGGGCGTAATGCCGACTCTCCGTCTCGTACTCAACCGTAGCGGTGTTGATGGTGATTCCACGCGCCCGTTCCTCCGGCGCCGCGTCAATCTCGTCGTACTTCTTGGGAGCGCTGTTCCCCATGGATGCCAGCGCCATGGTCAGAGCCGCCGTGAGAGTGGTCTTGCCGTGATCCACGTGGCCGATGGTTCCAATGTTGACGTGCGGCTTCTTGCGCTCGAACTTGCCTCTGGCGGCGCGGACAGTGAGTGAGCGGCGCCGAAATGGAGAAGATCCGGTGGACGGAGAAGAAAGGACGGAGTATCGGAAAATGGAGGAGGCATTGGTGAAAGAGGAGGCGAAAGGGGGGTTAGATTTGGTGGCTAGGGTTTGAGTTTTGTGGAAAAAGGAAGTGGGCTTAGGGTTTGAAAGTGACGGTGATGTGAATAGGGATTTAGAGGGAGTGGATGGGGCTCCGACGATGGAAGCCATGGAAGCGTTTTGTGTGGAGATGGATTATCGATAGGAAAATGAGGATATTGAATTCGAGGCTGAGAGAGTGAGCTACCACTTAATCCACTCCACTCATTTCCCCCTTACTGTTGTTATTTTTATGATGTGATTGAATTATTTTCAACCGTTGATCTCAACTGTCATTGGCTCCTTTCTCCATGACTTTATCATCAATCTTATATTTAAAATAAAATTTTAAGGTTTTCAAAATTTGTTTAAAAATTCAAAAATGAAAAATTAGACTTGTAATGTACCTTTAAGGCTTTAACTTAAATTCTTGTTTCAATGCTGTTTAACTTAAAGTCTTTTTGTCTCTTTATTGAAAAAAATCAATTTATTACCTAACAACTTAAATTGACTTTTATATCTAATGTTTTATTTTTAATAATTTAAATATTTAAATAATTATTTTTTAAAAAAATATTATATTTTCCATTCTTAAGAAAATAATTTTTTATTACTAAAAGTGTTTTCTTAATATTTTATTTTGAAAAATAGAAAAACTATTTTCCAAAACATTTGTGAAACAAACCTTAAAGTTATTTAAAAAAAACATATATTCCTAAAAATGAACAGGTTTTAAAAATTGCTCTTTGATTTTTGTAGAACAAAATCTATTTTAAAAACATAAAACATTTTTAGCTTGTTTTTAATATTTTAAAATAATTTTTATATTTAATATTTTACTTTGTATCGTTTTACATAATTATATAATTATTTCTTAAAACATTTCTCAAAATACAAATGAAAACAACATCAAACTAAAAAATATTTTCTTAAAACACCATGTTTTCTACCCTTAAGAATTAGAAAATAAAAAATAATTTTTAAATGTCAAACATGTTTTCTATAAAAAAAAATTTATTCTAGAGAACAAAAAAACTTTTTAAAACACAGTTCCGAAAATTATGCTTACAAAATTTATCTGCTGCTTCCTGTTATGCAAGTAAAACAATTTTTTATTTTTAAAATTCTAGGGTAGTTATTTTCTCAAATGCTGAGAATTGATATGCAGACTCCTCTTGAGGTATTAACTCCAATCAACATGGAAAGGAAGTTCAGTAGTTTAGCAAGAGAACAAGGGGTTAGAAAAACATAGGGGGCCTTGAAGGAGTGGTTTTCACAGCACTGCACACCAATTTCACATTTATGAACACTAGAAGAAAAAAAAATTCACTGGCGATGTCCCTCCGGCAGGGCAACCACCTTGTGGAAGGGCACTACCCTTTGGGGTAAAGATCCATCTTCCTCGTCGTCATCGAATTCCAGTACATAACTGCAAACCAACACACACATATGCATATGACACCACACCAACAGCAGTAGTGATTGAAATCAAAGTCAAAAGTTCGTCAAGCTTCTGTTTCAGAATATAGAACACTCCAAAAAAAATGGAAATCTTATTATTCCCTTTTGTTTTCTGTACCAAATAACCTTTGCTCGTTTTCTTGGTATTTAAATCGAGCCTGTTTGTTTTCCTAGAAAGGTCATGATAGAATTCCAGAAGTTCTCTTATTTTTACCCCTTTCAGTGATTCTGGTGAAGCATCTGTCAGTGTGACCTCAAAAACTTGAGGCTAGATTAGTCATTAGGATCATGGAAAGTACTAGCAAAATGGAGAGAAAAAAAAATAGAGAGGATTCTCAAATTCTTTTGTTGTGTTTGGCATGAAAAATACGAAGGAAAATTATATATAATTTTTTTTACATCCATGACCATAAAAAAAAATATTATCGAATCCATACTTATTTTTAATTTTCCTTCACATTTTTCTTTTCCCCTTTATTTTCTTTGGCTTCTACTTTCCTCATATTTTCCCATGATCCAAATGAAATGAAGCCTAGTCATTTCATTTCAATTCAGTCCCCAAACACTGCATAAACAGAGCACTCTTCCAAAAACTGCAACAACACTGATAAAACACAAGGAGGGAAAGCCACTTACTCATCGGTCTTCCTCTGGCATTTTGCAGAATAGTTGAAAGCACCACATGGCACACAATGCAATCAGTAGTAAGTCTAATGAGAGTACCATTAAAGAACCAAAATATAATCAAAGAAATAGGTAAAAGAAACTTATTTGACAATTCCCAATTTGATCACAGGAAAAGTAAAATAACTCTAATATGTTCATTAGAAAAAACAACCTATAATATGAGCACCAACCAGCACATTACTTAGAGTAGATGGATGGGATTGTCACCTTACGATGGGGATTGACAACAGTTGCTTTATAAAGTGCAGTTGTCCCTGGATAGACTGCCAAAACTTGCCTTCCATTAGGGAAATCTGGGACACCGTTAGTGTCATTTCGCTTGGGAAAAGGTATAATATGCGACATAGGCAGCTTATACTTCCTGCAATTAGCAATGAGATAAAGAAGCCCCTTTTCAGGTGAAGTAATACCCTTTAGCATTTAAGAATTGAAAAACCAAATCTCCTGTCATGCTATCCTAATTTCCTAAATATTGAACCACAGAATAGAATCAAACGTACAGGTAACTTAAAAACAATAACATTGGACACCAGTTCCAAAATATTTCAAATGCATTTCACATTGGAAACATTTTGTTTCAAGGGAAAAACTTGTGGGAATCAAGTTTCCCTTGTATTCTGTTCAATTGCAAAGAATTCATGGGAAATGAACAAACTAGAAATTCATAACAGAATATCCAAATCCAACCGATTATATAATTCAAAGCTTTCATTAATATTACTATCTTATCTCAGCAACTAAAGTGAGCATTAGGCATAGATATTCCAACAATTGCATTCAAAGTGGAATTAAGTGACTCAACACTTAAACAGGTTGGCGGCTTTATGATTAAAAACACATAGCATCATTTCAAGTTGTTAATTTGAAGACGACACAACAAAAACAACAAAAAGAATCCTGCACTTCTCATTCCAAACTCTATGTTCACTACAAAAATGCTTTTTCCAATAATGGACAGTAAAACTTAAACAATATTTTCAAACCACATAAAGCAAAAACCACCTTTTAGATGTTTCTTGGTTGCCTAAAAAAAATATCCAGGAATGCTTGTGTGTGAGGATGATGTTTGACATATGGTAGAAGACTATTCTAAATAGTCTCTCTTCATTAAAAGAAATTAAATAGCTCATTGATTGACCTGCTCCACTGCATGTTTTATATAGTTATTACCATCAATGCCTTTTAGCAAGTATTTGGAAATAAAACCACTCATCACCATGCCTGCCTAGCCCATCTTCCTATGAAAATGTCATGTATTTTGGTGTTTCCTAAGCACCCGTGTGGCACTTAGACAACTCAAGACACTAGAAGTTGCTAAATCTATCTATTCTTGAACTTAGCTCACAAGGCTATTTGACAAGGAAGTTAGAGTACACATAGGAAGCAGCACTTAAAGAGAGTTTGGAAGAATGGAAGCTTAATTACTCAAAAGCACTTTACAATGCTTGGAAGCTCTCAAAGTGCTTGGTGCCTTGACTAAATGGGGCCTCTCCTTTTTTTTTTGATAGGTAAATAAATAGATCAATAAATAAATAGGAGGAGGCCCCATTTAGTCAAGGCACCAAGCACTTTGAGAGCTTCCAAGCACCAAGGGAACTCTCTAGAACCCTTGAAGGTAGAATACTCCACACTACTCCACTTTCTCCCGAACCCTCTAGAATACTTCACACTATGCTGCTTTCTCCTATACATTTGTCTCCACTTTCTTCCAAACTCTCTCGAATACTCCACTCTACTGCACCTTATCCCTTACATTTGTGGAGATGAGTAGGTGTCTCCAGTGTTTCCAGAAGCTTCCTGCTCCAATATAAAGTTCATGTGATGGGTTAATTTGAGCAAGTTGTGACAATAAGCTTGGAAGCATGGATCTAGGTTAATGGGGAAACTTTAACAAACAACAACCATGATATTATGATTCTTCGTAAAAGGGAATGCATATAAACACCAAAAAGAATGAGGCCTAAAAGAGCATTATGGTGGTAGAAGGATAAAAAACTTCCAAAGTGTTTTTTCACATAATTTGAAGAGTGAAATGAAAAATCTAGTACATCAGTTGCTGATCTTGTGAAATCATGTCACTTCAATGGCAACAATATATAACTAAATAATGTCAGATTTCCATTATATAGATTATTACCTTTGGCCACTACTCTCTTCATCATCACCAGGTTCCTCATCAAGTACTTCAAATCTGCATATATAGTTGTTCCATCAATATTTATGAACAATACAAGGCATGTATGCTGAATTTTATTAAAGGGCACAATCAATCGCACTGTTATAAAAAAGTTTAAGCGGTGTTGAATAACAAAATTTTTCATACCCTTTCAGTTATCAAAACTTGAGCTCAAGCCCTAATCTAGGGCAAGTTTGTTTCCTGATAAGCCATGGCCAAGCAAACCCAAGGTTCACTTATGCTCATGAGTAGGCATGTGCATACCCGTCAGGGTAGCCCAACTGGTTAGGGCGAACACTGGAAAGTGTGGTCTCAATAAGTGCCACATGGTCCTAGGTTCAAATTCTACCACTGATGATACCCTGAATTTACCTGGTGTTGGTTGTTGCGAGGTGGTCAGTACCCCGAGGTTTGGGTCTCCATGGAGAGTCCTAAGGGCTTGGCCATAGAAGGTTCCTCAGTAATAATAATAAATAAATAAATAAAAAAAGAGTAGGCATGTGCATGAGTGTGTGCATCAAAATTAGGGTTTCAATTCTATCTCTCCAATCTTTCATCCATTCTCATCATGATAAAAAACTAGGTTTTCTCTATAAATTATACTTACACGTATATATGGTATATTTTATATATATCTTGGATTAATTATTAATTCATCGTAAAAGACCTCATAGGCTTGAGTCTGGCTTGTTTAATTGAGCAACCCAAGGAGACATGAGGTTGACTTTATGCAAAAAGAACAAGCCCAGCTTGAAAACACTTTTCTGGAATTTGTTCAAGCTTGAGTTGAACTTGAACACAATCCAACTTGATGGGCTGAGCTTAAACAGTCCAATATCTGGGTTATTTTGTCACTTGATAAAATTATTGACAATCAAATCATCTTAGCAATAACAATGCATTGACATTGGTAACTATCAAAACAAAAACTATTGTTATGGCAGCATATATATATACATGAAAACAAACTAAATAGGCAATTTTAACATTGTTGAAGAAATATAGATTCCAGGGCAATAAAATTCAAATTTTAACCAAAAAAATTAACTTTTTGGAACTAAAACTTACTCTCTTGCGTCCCGATCAAAATGTATTACTTTTACAACAAACCATTCATCCTTGTCAGCATCATCTGGAGTGACCCGAGCAGCTACCTGAAAAATATAGTGATTCCAAATTTTCAACATTAAAAGAGATAAGAATAGAACTGCAAGAAGTGCTATCTAAGTTTAGAAACAAAGAAAAAAAGGTTAAATGTGCTATACAGAAAGAAAACATGGGTACATCATAACTGTAGAACAAAATGCTTACCTGTTCACCCTTTAGACTAGCAGCAACCTCAAGTTGGTTTCGAATGGATGGAGAAGGCCGAGAGATATCTGAATCAGTCTTCATCCGTTTCTTTTTCTGCTCGCTACCATCTGCAATGAAGTAGCATTAGCTGCATGAACAAGAAATGAGGAGATCCTAAATAACAGCATTAGAAACTCATTGCAATAGAAGACATTTCAAGTTGACAAAGCACAAATGCCTTTCTATATTTTCTGTTCTTATGTAGTGATGTAAAGTTCCTCAACCATCCCATTAAACACACATGTCAGGCATTAACGTTAATCAAAGGACATGTCTTTTCTCACATTGGTACTTCAGATCAGTCCTCATCCTCTTTCCTTTTCTGTTCATTACCTTCTGCAATTATGTAACAACTGCTACATAAACAGGATGTATGGAGTTTCCTGAATAACAATATTAGCAACTAATTGGAATCTCCAAGACATGACAAGTTAACAAAACTCAAAAACCTTTTTAAATTTATATCTTTCAATTAGATGTTAAAAATTCCTTGATCACACTACAAAACGTGTGAATCCTGTACCAGAATCAACCAATAACACGTCAATTCCCATATTGTTGACTGCACAGTTATTGATAACCCTTGATACATAAACAAAGTCTGATGTTGGCAAATGGTTAGATAGTGCAGTACTAGATAGTGTTCTATGCTTCACTTCACTGATCAGCACATCAAAGTTATCAGCTTCTCATTAGTACCCTGAATCAGATGCCACTCCCCTGGGACAATTACAGTATGGAGTAGGACAAAAGAGGGGAAAAGAGACTTAATTGAACTACAAATACATGTAAATTGGTAAGCTCCTCCAAAAAGGCAAAAGAACTTGTATATGATGTCAACAGCTTCAGCTAACCAATGATAGGCTTGACATATGCACCAGGCTACTATTCAATGTTGGGGTGTCAAGTCCAGACATAAATTTAAAAAATTAGTCTGTTTAACTAAAAGTAAATATAGAATGGAAAATAAAGATTTGTTCACTCCAACAAGAAAAAACCAACTTCTGAACATCTGAGGACATTAAAGAGTTGGCATTCATTATGATAATCAAAGAATCAATATGTAAAGGCTTAAAATAAATGCTCAAAAAAGGCACTTAGTGCGGGTACCATAAAATTTTCCTTTTCCATAAGGACATATTTTATAATTCAATGGTTCTACCACACACCTATCCTTCTTCGTTGTTGCCCAGGAGCAGGTGCAGAAGGCAGCAGAGCATCCAGCTGAGCTAACAACTGATTGGAAACACTGCATCCAAATATAGGAATAATTTTTAGAAGAATATGTGATTACAACATTGAGAACCATACCAAGAAGTCCAACATGGACATAGAATCATCTATAGACATAATACAAGAAGCAACTATATGGGCCCAAGTGAAAGCTTCAATGTGCCTCTAATTCACTTAAAAAAAAAAAAAAAAAGGTGCGAAAGTAGTCAACTTCTTAAAATAGATGGACATACCTCACTTCATTCTCTGAAAGATCCCTGGCCTGATAATATAAAGCCCTAAGCTTTGATAGTGAACTATCTGTAGGCTTCTCAACCATCTCAGGAGCTGCATTGACATAGGCCATAAAAGATGTATAAATGTCTGTAGTGATTAAAAAAAAAACAAAAGAGGCCATAAAAGTAACATTGAAAAAGATAAAAAAAAAAATCTTCTTTGTTCAATTAACCTGGGTTTAAATAGATCTTTAAAATCAACCTAAAAAGAAAAACTAGATGTAGCAAAACTGCAGTTCATTAAATGTTACAGAACTTCAAATTAAATGGTAGCATATAATCATATGGGCAGAGAGCTAAGAATGGTTTACAATATATATATATAAATATTCTTGTGCGGAATTTGTCAAACTTAGTATTAGTATTAGGGCATTTTACACAAACCACTCCTTTTATGATCTTAGTGTTAACTGTCACTTGAAAAACACAATTATTTGAAAATAAACTGGTAGAATGGAAGTCCTTGATAATATTAACAGACAATGAGAATCACGGGATCAGTTAAATTTTTTTTGATAGGTAAAAGCAAAAAGTATACCCAAAGCTAAGTTTCACAACCCACTCAAAATGATCCCTCACTTGAGCTTTATGTGGGAGCAGGAAGGTTCTGGAAGTTCTTGGAGCCACCCACACAAATGGGAGAAAGTGGAGTATGTGGAATATTCTGGAGAGTTCAGAAGAACTCTTGCACATACTTGTACATTGCCTTTGTGTGGGAGTTGCTAGGGAATTCTAGAGTAGTGGGGGACCTTTGATGCCTATAAATGAGTGATGACCCCATTTGGTCAAAGCAAATAGCACTTTTGAACATGCTCTTGAAAACACAATGCCTTGATCAATAAAAGCTTATATTTGGGGAAAGGTTGACTTAAAAACTTCAAATAGTTTGAGTTGTCTACTGTCGCACGTGTGCTTAAGAAACACCTAAGTTTGTGACATAAGGTTAATGGTTTCAAGTCACAGAAATGTTATATGGGAGCAGAAGAGATTGTTGTAAATAGACAAAGATGATTTTGCAAGTAACTTGAAATCAAAATTTGAGCAACCAAACCTTTAGTTTAGTATTTTATACCAATACATGGTAATCAATAACATTAAATCGAGTGATTGTCATGCATGGCCTAAGTTAAGGGATTCCACTACAATGACGCTTTACAATACTTGAAAGACAACCTTAAATATATCTCTTTGTGGTTCATATACAAACTCCAGAAATGATAGTTGAGGCATGTTTTGAATCTTTGGATCAAGCTCAACATTTTACACAACACAAGCACCCTCTCACACACCAAGTATGGATCATGACTAAATTGAACCTCATGACTTGAATTTTGTTATTACTAACTCAATTATTATGCTTGATGTTATTGATATTTCAGAAACCTGATTGCTTTGTAGTTTATTCCTAAGTGAACATCATAATCATATTTGAAAATAGATTGGCCCAACATGAAATATTTTTTCCATTTTTAGATAAATATGTTAACATAGCAATGACTTTAGTTGTAACAATATCATACTAGTTTCATTTCAATATTTAGCTGATGTGCACATACTCATCTTATTGTTGTTTATTTAATCACTTAAGGTTGCCTAAACAACTATTTTTGCACCTTTTGCAAGTCTTTTAATTTTCAATGTTAGAATCCAGGAATAAAGCATAAGATTCTGGTTAACACGATCCCTCCTCTGCCCCTTAACACATTAACTAGTAAACATGCTGCACAAAAATTTTGATTCATCTAACCAAGAAACAAGCTACAAACAGTTGGTGGGAAATAAATGCAAAAATCAGCAAACATAAATTAAGATGCATCAAACATTATCCTCTTGCATTAGTTTACCAGCCGATATGGAACTACGAGCTTCCTCACTAATATCAATTCAACTAATTTCCTGACTATTTTAAGAAAAGAAGCGTAGAAAAATTACAATCAATAAGAAAGAAATGTTAAACGAATACCTCCAGCCATCTTAATTCCACTCTTTTCTCTTCCTGGACAAACCAAACAAAAGTTATTAATTGGAGTGACAATATACTTGTTCCTGGAAAATCACTTACCATCGTCTCACCGGGTGCACAGTTTACAGGCATTCATTGACCTAGCAAAATCTATTTGGGCTTTTTAGAAGTAAGAACCAGTGACCAGTACAACACTACCCAAAAAGATTCTTTTTTTTTTTTTTCCTTTTCTTTCGCAATTCATGAACATGTACATGTGCAAAAAGAATAAGGCATTATAAAACAAAACCCATCAATCATACCTCGAATCTAAGCTAGCCCTAATTAAATTTATGTGTGACAATATGCAAAATTTAGCACATTCAACCACAAAACTTCTATGAAGAGGTGGAGCATCGAGGTAGAGATCGGGTTTCAGAGACGCACCAGATTGAAGCTTTTTATGCAACTTGTTTATCTCCTGGAGTATCTCGTCTTGCTCTCTCCTCAATCGATCCAGATCCTTCGAGGTTTCGAGGATTCCGGTAATGTCTGGCGACGACATCGTTTTTGCAGGGTCAGTTGTATAACGTTTGGATATCTAGAACAAAATGGACAAAACAGATATTTTTTTGTAGAAATAGTCTGGATTTCCGATTCTCAAGAAAATTTTCCTTACTTTCTCGAGAAAATTTCGCTTTGTCGTTTTATTCTTACACAGTTACACCAAACCCTTGGCACCGGTACCTCTAAATCCAGCCCTATTCCAGTGGAGCCCAGCCCCAATCCAACTCTATAGTCTATATTTTTGGTCACTCTCTTTTCTTTTTTAATAAAATAATAATAATAATGTCAAAAATTGGATACCAAAATGTTCTGTAATGTCCAGTCTGGCTTTATTTATTTATTTATTTATTATATTTTTAATTAACTTTTATTACATAAATAATTAATAAAGTTAATATAATTATCCATCATCTTATCCATTCTAAATATTATACCAGGTACAAAAACATACGTGCAGAAAAGGGTGACGCAGGGTGATGTGCATGAATTTTTAGATTATGGTAAAATATCATATTTTAAAATTTTGTTTCGCTATGGAGATATTACATGCTATCAAGATTATATCAAATATTTTATAAAATTATGATATTGTGTGATACCCTTGAATATTTAAAATAATAGTAAATTTTAATAAATATTTTGATTTATTGTAATTAATTAGATCATGTTATTTTGAGATATTTTATTTTGGTCAATATCTTAAGAATCAAATCAATCATTAAATCATTAAATTAAAAAAATTATAATTTTATAATTCAATAATCGGAGTGATGATTGAACTATGATTAATAATTTGATTTATATACCATTAAAACTAAAATTGATATAAATGAATTAATATCAAATTAAATCATGGATAAATATAAATAAATTAATCTTTTAAATTTTATAAAATAAGTGCATATATAATATTTAAATGTGAAAATATATTTTAATAAAATGAAGAAAAAAAACCATATTTTTTAATTTTACCTATATATATTAAAAGTTATATGTGTTATTATTTTATGATTTTTTTTTTTAAAAATTGCATTATTTTTCTTATATTATTTACATGTTTATTATTATAAGAATTTTTTTAAATAATTATGCATTTTATTATTGTTTCACAATTTTTAAAATCAACTTCTTGCATTGTTTGCTGATTTTTTCCTTAAATTATTCATCCCAATGATCCCACATCGATAGGAGCATGAGGGGATGAAAAGAGGCTTAAAATCCTCATCCGACCATCCCATGCTCTCTTAGGAGAGACCATTATGAGACCCAATAGTGATGAGCTTATTATTTTGACCCAAAAAAAGGGAAAAGAGGTAGAATTGACAGACCAGATGACTAATTCAGAGGTCCAACCGTCCAATTCAATATCCCCTTTAGCTCAAAAAGCAAACCAGATCGTGGTCGGATCAACAGTTTGATCAGCTTTGATCCTGGTTAAATTTTAAGTGTCTGCATCCTCATCAATTCCTACATGAGAGGTTAAGAGATATTTGATCTCTTGACTTTCCACAAATAACCCGTAGTATAGAAATGTTAATGCAATCTTTCTAAGTTGAAAAGGTTTTATAGGTGATGTTGACATACTAGCTACGATTGAGTCCAAAATTTGATATGGCCAAGTTTGTGGACTTTGAGTGATTTTCCCATTGAATGCTACCAACTATATTCATAAGGAACAAGATTATGATTTCTTTATTTTTTTTCAATTTGTCTCATTGATTGTATAATATTAATAAGAATCAACACTAATATCATATTAGACAATGAAAACTTTATTAAAAGCTCCAAAAGAGTTAGCATTATGTCACTAGTTATTGGGACTTTCTTTTAGGTGACTTCCCCGAGCAGCTACTCCAATTTCTCCTCCTCGAACACCTTGCAAAAAAATACCTACATGGGTTCGAAACAAACTTTTTTGATAATTAAAGTAGTTGAAACCTTTTTATTTTTCCTTAAAAGGGAAAAATAAAAAACACTTACCCCTGATTCTCATCATTTCAATATCTTATATCATGAATTCTATAGCCCTTTCATAACTAATGTTTTTTTTTAAACTTTTCTTTTAATGGTGCAGTAACATCTCACTGATATTGCATAATAGTAGGGTAATCGTAACGGATGTGTATTTATGGAGCAATCCTACTTGGTTAGGTTTTGTGTATACTGGGTTCAATGCTCGTTTATGGGAGTTCGAGTCTTCACACTACCGACATGTGATTTTATGTGAATGACATTTTACATTTCATTATATTCGTAATAACATAACAAAATCAATTTTCTCCTGAGTAGACAATTATGCATTTACTTATTACAAGTCACATTGACATGAGTTGTAAAACTAGAAGACATAAGTTATAAAATTAGAAACTTCTAAACTATTTACACCCCTGAAGAATAGTATGAAATATTGCATGAATTGTCCATTTATTGAGCTAATTTTCGTGTTGTTTAGAAGAGAAAGGTCAATTACAAAAGAACAACATGAAATTTCTTACATTGTAGAATAATAACATGAAATTTTTTAGAATATTTTTATTATTGTATAAGCAAATATGAGTTAATGTCATTGAAAGACAATCAACTAATACTACAATAAATGAATTCAATGCATTGAAATATTGTTAAACATGTAGAGAGAGAGAGTGAGGGAGAAAGCTAATGACCAAATGATTTGAAGAATACTACTCTTTTTTTCACTAAGGTTTTTTTTTTAAAAAAAATAAGGTTTTAATAAAACATATTTTTAATGATTCTCAAACTGGTGTATTATGATATATAAAAATTTGTTATATTATAGAAGCTTCTGAATATTATCCATATGATGTAAATCTCAATTTGATTGTTTATAAAAGAAAACCTACTAATGAAATGAAATATTATTATTTGCGAGTATTCCGTTCCATTCATTATTCAAAATTTTTTTTCTAATTGTGTTATTCTATAATAAATTACATTTTTAATTATTGAATTAGTTTTATAAAACTCAATCTTATATAATTGAAAGCATACTAAGAGGTACTCATAAAAAAAGTTTGACCAATTAAGTCATGTCCATGCACATTTAGGCTATATTACTTTGTAATTTGATCACATTCATTTGTATCTTGTTATGTTATTGTTTATACTCGGATCTATTGTTTGTATATTCGTCAAACCATCTAAATTTTGTTTATTTATTTATTTTTATATATATTTTTGATAGGGGAGATTGAGAGTCTAGTAGGTATCTCTTTGATACCTTGGCTTTTTTCTAACTAAAATATCGGAGTTATCAAACAAATTATTGGTATGATAAAATTATAAAATATTTTATTTCACAAATAAAATATTTTAATTTATTCTTCTTATATTTTAAAATTCCATTTTATCATAAAAAATAAAAAAGAAAGAACGAGATAAAAAAAAATCATAACACAAATCATTTAAATTATATACAAGAAAATTGGTTTCATAAATTACAAGAGTTATCTTCGTTCAAATGAGAATATTTTTAATTTTTTTTTAAAATAAAAATTACATTTTAAAATTGAAGATTATTTGAATAAATAAATCATTTTGCTTTTTCTAAGATTTTATTTTTAATTTTTAATAAAAATTTGAGAAACCAGATCCAAACCCGGGAGTTTGGGTCCGAGAAGGAGTGAGTGATCCCGGCAACAGAATCAGGGATTCAGCTTAAACCCCCTTCAAACTCTGCAAATTTAAGCAGCCCCAAAACCCTACTGTGCTATCATATTGTAACTAACCATGAAGAAGCTGCTTCAGATCGTTGCTGGTATTCTTCGATTTTTCAACAACCCCATTTACAGATTTTGATTTCAACACTCACAATCTCATGTATCATTCACAGGGCAGCGCTGTTCACCGCTGCTTCGAGCACTTGGGCGTCGATACTTTGCAGCTTCAACAGAAGAGTACGCCAAGAGGAACTATGCCAGCAATGTTTCCGAGTACACAACCGTTGTTTCTTCTCTAACTGCTCAGCGCAGGTCTTTCGCCAATCTCATTGTTCTATGAAGAAATCTGATGGGTTTTGTTTCCTTTTTTCTCTCTCGAGCTCTATTCTTAAGGGATTTATTGGGTTTTGTTGTTGTGGTGGTAATAGGCATTTTCTGTTGAGAGATGCGTATGATGATATGATGCTTGATGGGGTTCAGCCATCTCGAGACATTTTTCATTCGCTGATCGTTGGGACCATGAAAGGAGCTCGGTTGCAGGATTCCTTCTTCTTCATAGACCAAATGAAAACTATGGGTTTGGTTCCTGATGTATGTAGATGATGAGTTTATTATCCAAGAAGTGTAAAAACTAATTTGGTTTTGTCTAGGCCTCTGTTTGGTGGACGAGAAAATGAAGGAAAAGAAAAGGAAACAACAAATTTCCTTTTTTTTTCCTTTCCTTTCCCTTTTTTTTCTCTTTTGGGCAATGAAAACTTTGACTAAGACCATTCCAGATGAGCTTACTAGGTTCAGTCCAATGGCGTTTTTTTGGGCAGTAACAGTGGATAGAGATTTAAAACTCTCAATAAGCAGATGGCGGCTAATGGAAAGTCCCTGCGTTCTCTCTCATGTGTGGGAAGATGAATTCATCTATTTGTGGATGTTAATGTGTGTTATATGCTCTTCCCTGTTTGGGCGACATGGTATTTGCTTGGGTTAGGGCAAACTGCTTAGATCAAAAAAGATTGGCAGGGATAAGAAAGCAATTGAATGTCTATTAGCAATTAATCTTTCTCCAGTTATATGAGGCATTTGTAGTTTCATTACCTTGGACTGCAAGAAGGACACATTTTTCCAATCCTTAAAACAGATTGCTTAGAAAATTTAAGCATTGTTTGGCTAACATCTTAATAGTGCTTTTCTTGTTTTAAAGAATGCTGACCAAACAGTTTCTTAATGTTGTGTGTGAATAAAATCCATTAGACCAAGTGAATAAACTAACCAGGTTTAGTCATTTACATTATTTCTGACCTTCTCAGTAAGATTCTAATCCAGTTCATTCAGATATTTGACTCTATAAGCTAGAGTTTATTTTTTTTACTTAATTGATTCCCTTGGTAGTTCATGATGTTTAAATCTATGTTATAGGTTGCGCTATACAACTTCTTGGTCTCAACCTGCGGGAAATGCAAAAATTCTGACCAGGCAATACATGTATGTTTCCTGAGTATCATTTAACATTTTTTTCTTCGTCTGTTATACGGTTCTAGAATCCTCAATAGGTTTGCATGCTTTAAGAAAACTAATATTTCTGAATTTTGTCTCTCTGAATTCAAGATTTTGGAAGAAATGAAGAAAAATGAAGTGAAACCGACTGGACAAACCTACATCTGTCTGCTCAATGCATGCGCTGCTTCTGGCAGAACTGATCGGGTGTATGTCATCATTTCATTTTCTAACTCTTATCTGTTTTACATGGGCCAATGGTGAATATTCACCACCTTCTGATGGTAACTGAGGATATCTAGCCTGCAAACTAATGACTATCTCTTTTCATGTTAGTTCAATAACGCGATTTTATCCATTTCATCAGATATTGATCGATATCAACACATTTTTCTAGAGGTTCTAATCTTTCATAATTATTATCTGGGATTGCCATTAAAAGGCCTGCAATGTTTTCCATAAGCAAATAACTTTGGACTAGCATAGAAGCGATATAAGCTCAAATTTTGCTTGAGCCAATATCTGGCTTCTTGATAAGCCTATTGGAATTTACTCTCCTTCATATTGTGTCCTGATATAATTATTCTATAGTGACTTGCCTGAGTGCATCCCGAAATTAAATGCTAGCTGAAATAACTTGTCTTTTATTGTTATAGGTATGCAATTGTCCGTGATATGACTGCAGCTGGTCTTGGTTTGAACAAGTTCTGCTATGCAGGACTTATAGCTGCACACAAGAACAAGATACCTTTAACAGATGATACAGCTTCCAAAGTAGTTATCAGATGTTTCCATTTTCTTTGGTTAGATTCTTATTCTCTCACTTACAAAACAGGTTTTTTCTAATGTTTCCCTTTCCTGGAAAAGATCATCGAGCTTGTTGAGCAGTCAAAGGGGTGGTCATCGATTGAAGCAACAAGAGACATGGCCGAAAATGTGATGATGGGTGTTTCGGAAGAAGAGTTATATAATATTCCCACTGCTGAATATGTTCATAGGCGTGCTGGATTTCTGAATAGGCAACTAACTGTGTATCATGTTGCACTTCATGCCTTTGCGGATCTTAGGAATGTAGAGGTATGATGTGGGATTCATTATCGCTAGCATTTGTAAAATATCTTGAGTTACAATCACTAAAAGGAGCTCATATGCAAAACACACATAAGTTACATATTTTGTTTGTTCTTTTTGCTTGGCTTGATGATAATTAAACTAGTTTCTGCTTCTCTGCTATTGCCTGATGAATGGCTTTTGGGATACTAGAAATTATCTAGTGCTGCATAATGGTTTGAATTTTAAATTTTGATAATGGAAGAGGGACTTCTTTAACTACCCATCTTAAATCTTTTTTCACCCGCTTTTTCTTTGTTTGCCAATTTTTAATTTCTCCAAATAATGAATTGATGATTATCATTTTCATTTCACTGGTTGAAAGTGCTGAAATATTTTAACAAGTTTACTGCCATTTTATTTTAACTTTCAATCTTTGTTCATTATGGTAGGCAATGGAAACACTTCTGGAGATGCTAAAAAAGGAGGGTAAAACTCCTGATGTTTTTCTCATCATGCAAACAATGAGGTAACTGATTGTTAAAGATTTATTTTTGAAGAAATATTGTTGAAGTGAGCTACTCACATATATGCATACACCATCCACCTGCATCTTTTATATTGGTCATTAAAAGCGATTTGATTTTATGTTTGTTCTCAAGAGATGTGTATTAATTTGCTATGTTGCCTTTTTATTACATAGCAAATGAGGATAAGTTGTATATATCAGTACCCTTGATCTGATCCTTTATGTGCAGTATATGGATTCGAGCCTTTGTAAGGGGATATGAATTTACCTATGTTGCAGGATTTCATCATCCATATCTTTGTGTTATTTACCCTTTATGCTAATGCAATAGGTTCACTCAATTATTTTTCTTAGTATCTTCTTGAATGGCACTTTTAAAAACTAAATGTGATATTTCATGTTAATATCAAGCAAAGAAAAGGTCGATGCTTGAATTAAGTGTAACAGGATGTTATCATAGAGCTTTAGAGTGAGGAAAATAAAGACATTGGTGAAGTTATTATTAAAACTATATCAATGAACATGGATTTTTGTGCAGGAAAATAAGTTCAAGAGTTTTGAATTCTTATGAGGTTAGAAAGTTTGCATGTTTCTTAAGTATTAGATTATCCAAAGTTCAAGAAACATTAAAGTGAAACCAAAAGATAAAAAAGACTGAATTTGTAGTCTACTGTTCGAGGAAATACAAATACTATGGGCTCGTATATTGGGTTTTGTGGAAGGAAATATCAGTCTTCTGATGGCATTGGAGTCACTTAATTTGCAATGCAAGAAATTAATGCTTCGTAGATGAGAAACTCCATACTTCCATGAAACAGATGTTTTTAAATTTTTTTATTTACATGCCTTTATTTTTCTCTGTCAACTATCAAGATACATTGATGTATAAAATTCATTGTAGTATTTACCTCATCCAATATCATTAATATGCTTGTCATGTTTTTCTTTTTCCATTAAAGCCACAGGACAGCTAGCAGCCTAGCTCTCCTAATTTTATTTGGATGCTATACGATAGAGGCAAAGATCTTAATCAAGTCTCTGACTGAGCTTGGAGACCTTCAGCCACTTGAATCTCATTAAAAATACAGATAAATGTACAAATTCCAGCCTTGATGATGTGTGGTAACATCAAGTAAAATAACCATTTGGAGCTTGGAAGTGAGGAGAGGAAGGCAGACTTGGTTTGGCATGAGAAAGCAAAGCTGTTTTGAAGGGGAAAAAGAGAGGGAGATTAGAGGAGGAAGCTAATCCTTGAAATGAACAATTAATAGAGTAAATTGAGGAAATCTGTTTTATTAACTGGTTATCACAAAATTATATCTTAGTTTACTTTTTTTCTTGATATTTGTGACACTATGGTCATCTTTGGACATCACTTAACTGGTGCAGTGATTGACAAGTGTTTTTTCCATAGAAATCCTTGTTCGAAATGGTGGCTCCTTTAATATGCAACAGTGATACATGCTGCCAAACTAACATTTTCATTAAAGCAACTTATGCAATGCTATATGCACTACAACAAATATACTAGATGTAGAAATAACTTTCGGTTTTTAGCATACATGTTTCCCGAAAGAAACCTCAGGATTAAACTCTTGCTGAATAAACTGCCAACTGTCTATCACCTTTTTCAATACAGGAATCCTTTCTTAGTCTTTCCTGTGGTTTATCTTCAGCAGGCTTGCTTTGTATCTTTATATGCTTGCTCCTATTTTACTGTAGTTCAGTTGTAATACTTGTAAGTATTTATTGACAACTCTGTCTTCTATACACTAGAAAATAGTTTGGATGCTAGGATCTATCTACTAAATTAATGTTGTATCTTTAGTATTTAGTTTGGCTGATACACAATAAAAATTCTCTGCAGATTATGCAGTATTTAATTACTATTTTTATGCAGGTGCTATCTACATTCTGGAAACATTGATCGTGGTCTTCAAATTTTTGAAGAGTACATGAACTCAGGGAAGCCAGCTATGGTGGAACTATATGTGGTGCGTTTAATGACAAATTTAGTTATGCAATATGGTAACAAAAGTTTGTATTCTTTAACTGAGAATGTTAATGCTTTCTACTGTTATTCAAATGCTGTTTTGGTTAAATTTGAGGACACTTGATGCACTTTTTTGAGTCAACCTAATGTGCTGGCATGTTACTATAATGTTGGGATGTGCATTCTGCAGTCAGGGTAATTAGCTTGAAAACCATGTTGTGTTTTCTAGATTACAGAAATGTAACCCTACAAAAGTGTACACCCTTTGTGAATATCCTTCATCTCTATTGATTATTTCATTAATTTGTTGGGTATGAACTGGTGCACATGATTATTGGAGATTCATGTGGAGTTGCCAGGAATCTGCCAGTGGTCATTCCCTTCATTCCGTATGTTAAGTTTTTTGGTACTCTTTGAAATTTTTATGGTTGACCAGTTATGAATCCTCTTTTCCTCTTAAGTTATTCTATTCTGTTGCTGTAGCTGGGCACTTCTTCCATTCAAAGGGCTGAATTTTTTTAATTTAACTTAATGCACATTCAAATTGATTGGTGTGGTATGGATGTTAAACTGCTTTACTTGCATGACTGTAGACACTTGTAGAGGGAGCTATGGTGGGTTATACTCCCAAGGGAATGGAACTCGCTCAAGATACACTGGTATTGTTTGTTGGGTTTTTCTGTTGGTTGTGGATTGAGAAGCTGATGATATGATTACACTTTTGGTTTTTATAGCTCATAAATGATTTCCCTGGTCTAATGCAGGTCAAAATGAATGCCAGGGGCTTTTTCTTGAGCCCCAGAATGGGAAGTGAGCTCCTCCTGGTAGCCTCTGGTGAAAAGGTATGAAAACAAGTCTTTGGTCACTCGATGAAGATCTGTATAAGTTAGTTGATGTGGGAAATGCTAATTATTTTCCATCAAATTCTCTTCATAACTTTACATATTTTGGTTAAAATTATTTCTTTGCAGACTGGTGGATATACCACTGCAAATTATATATGGGACCTGATGCAAGCTCGCAAAATTACCCCTTCATTTCCAGCCGTGGAAGCATACTACAATGGCCTGAGAGTGAGTCTTCCTGCCCTGATAATCCATCAAAAAATTTTCACTTATTTTATATTTTTTCTTTTTCATTTCTAGTTTGATATCAAGGGTGACCCTGAAATAATTCAGTTCAAGTCCGGGAACTGGACTCGGGCTTTGTGCATTGGAAATTCCTGATAGAAGCTAATGAATCCTAAAAAATGGCCCTGGATTGTGTTATAGTGAATCACAATACTAGAAACTGAAATGACTGACACAGTTAGAAAACATTCATCAAGTGATCTTTGCAGTGGTTGCTTAATGTGCTTGGATTTTTTGTCTTACTAAATGCCTGTATTCAGATTTTTGAATTTTCTAATTGTCTGCATTTCTCACAATTCTTTTTTTTTTTTTCCAGGAACGTGAAATACCTGAAGATGATGCAAGACTCGTACTAGTTTCTCGGGCTTATGACAACCAACGCCTAAGATTTGGAACTGGTCCAGGACGACCTTAGTTGGAAGTTGGAACATAAAGGAAAGCATCTTCTGGGACTGTTGTTTTTTTATATTTTTTTATTAAAAAATTCGAAGGGAATAATTCCTTTGGAAATTGCTGTTGGCAGAACTAACTTTCATTGTATTAGATTTTGCAGTGGCATGGATCACTTAATAACAATGTACCAAAGCGTCATACGAAATTAATGTGGTCATCTTTGTACTACATTGTTTATTACTCAACTGTTGATGATGTGTGATTCTTTTTTTTTAAAAAAGGTATATTTATGTCTTTAAAAATTATTTTAAATTTTTTTCCAAATCACAAGATTTTTTAAACTAATTCTTGAAAAATAGTTTTGAATTATTTTAATAAATAAACTTAACATAAAAATGGTTTTCTAAAACCTTTTTTTTTTTTTTTTTTTTTGTTTTGTGGGTTGTTTGATTGAAGGGGTTATTAAGCCTAATTTTGGAAATCTAACATTCAACTTATTTTTAGTCTCAATAAAATCATTGCCATTTTTTTCAATAATATTTTAGGAAACTTGTGTTTTGATTGGGCTATTTGGTAAATATATACTTTTTGGAACCTAACTTTATGAAATTTGAAAACCAGCTTTTAATGTGAAAATTATATTTTTTTTATGCATTCTAAGCCGACTACATTTTTTGCACCGAGATTGCCCTTTTTTTTTTGTCTTCCCATACCCACCATCCACCTCTCCCTCCCTAGTGAAACCGGTTGGCCGACATCATCATTGGCCGTCACTCACACCTCTCTCTGGTCGACAATCCCCCCCGACCCCCCCTCTCTCCCTTTCCCTTCCCTCTTTCTCTCTCTTTCCTTTCCTTTCGATATCACCAAGAGAGAAGAAGGCAGTGACAATGGTGGATAACCAGGGCCATAGGGAAGAAGGCGTGACTAGTTACCATTGACGTCGACAACCAACAACTCTCGCGGTCATTAACGGCGGTGGAAGCACCAGCGTAGGAAGAGACCCTTCTACCTAGAGGTGAGCTTGCCCTCGCCCTCGTCGGCCTCCCTCCTGCCCCTCAACGTCTCTTCCTACGTTGGTGCTTTCGCCGTCGCTGTTGTTGTCGTCAATGACCGCAAGAGTTGCTAGTTGCCATCGTCAATGGCAACTAGCCGCGCCTTTTTATTTCCGACCCTAGTTCTCCACCACTGCCACTGCCTTCTTCTCTCTTGGTGATGTTGAAAAGAAAGGAGAGAGAAAGAGGGAAGGGAAAGGAAGAGAGGGGGAGATTGCCGACTGAAGAGAGGTGTGAGTGGTGGCCGGTGATGACGCCGACCGGCCGGTTTCACTGGGAAGGGAGGGAGAGGCGAATGGTGGGTACAGGAGGAAAAAAAAAAAGGGGCAATCTCGGTACAAAAAATGCAATCCACTTAGAGTGCATAAAAAAAATATAATTTTTTACATGAAAAGCTGGTTTTCAGATTTCATAAAATTGGGTTCCGAAAAATATATATTTGCCAAATGGCCCCATCAAAACACAAATTCCGAAATATTTTTTTTAAATAATTATTTTTTTATATATAAAATGAGTTACTATTTAAATAAAAATATGAAATGGTTAATTTGATGAATATGAGGATTATTTCATTATTTTAATCAATTAATTCTTTTTTTTTTATAAAGTTATTATATGCTTAAATATGATACAAAAGTTTTTAAACTTTTTTTTCACATTTTTAATTATTTTAAAAGATTTTAAAAACATCTTTAATTTATTTTTGAAAAAAAATCCTATGTTTATATAAATTCTTTTAAATCTGTTTTGAATTAAAAAAAATGTACCAAACATATTTTTGAATTTTAAAAACTGTAATCAGAGCAGGCCCCAATGTCATGCCGTGGGAAACGCTAGGCGTAAAAGGCCATCCAACCCCATAGAATGGCGATGGAAGAACGTGGCGGCAACAAACCCTTCCCACACATTGATACCCGCCGGTCGCCTGAGAACAGCGATATTGAATCCTAGGTCATTTTCACTCTCATCATCACCTCCAGTTTCTGCGTAGCACGTGATCCGAGCCATTCCGAGAGAGTGCACCGGAAGCAAAGTCTCCGCTAGAGACAGAGCCCAAGGTCGCATCCCGGCCGTCGTGTTCGCCCAATAGCACCTTACCGGCGTCAAGATCAATGGAAGATCAGTGTCAAGGAAGCACCTTCTAACCACTGAGAGGAAGCAGATACAGGCCATTCTCAAGTCCGTAGAACCGGGGTTCTTTTGCTCCATAACGTTTCCGCTCCAGATCCGTGCCGGGTCCGGATCCTCCGTACTCCTCGAATCTGGTACAGTCCATCCTCTCAAGGTGAGTATTGACTTATCTTTTCCATTGAGGAAAGCATCTTCTTGGAACTGGTCCAGGACCACCGCCACTGCACCGTATAAAGCTGCCACCCATCACCACCGGTCTCTTCCAAACCTCCGCTAGGATCCAGGCCTTCCATTATATGACAATTTACAAGCACACTTAAAACATAGAGTGGACACATGCTTCCAACATGAATCAAATCATTTTCCTCATCTTATTTTCCATTGAATCAAAGAACTGAAAATAGCCCGGAAGCCTAACAGCCTTCTTAAGGGAATACAAATGTGTTGCCCTCCATTGATCACCTAATTTGGGTACCTTAAGTATAAAACAACGAACCATTATCATTATCATTATCAGAAAATAGATCCAATATTCTATGCTCTACAAAGGAGGGACCCGGGCCAGGTCAAGGAGTTGTAGCTCAGAGATACCAACAGCTGCATATGTTATCAAAATGAGAAAACTGCAAACCAAAAACACACAGTTGACTAAAACCATCCCTCTGAATAACAGCTGAATTGGAACTATACATGAAAGTTCTCCAGAAAACACATTACAGTTTAAAAGATATAATGCTATGGTCAATAGGTATGGGCCAATCAGAACTGTACATTTCAGATTCTCCAGAAAACACATTATAGTGGAAAAGATTATAGTTGTAATGAAGGCCCAGGGCAGTGTACAGAAGAATGAACTATGGAAATACAGCAGCTTCTATTTTTCAATTAGTTGCAACATCCGCCTCTCTGACTAACCGTTCCATCTCCTGATGGACCTTGTGGCCGCCCATACCCAACCTTGATGCCAGATGACTGCAATAAATTGTTTTTTGGTAAGTGATGCTATTCATTAAAAAGGCCAAGGCAAAACAGTGGAGACACAACCTCAAACATCATACTTGTGTTGTTTACAAGGTTTTCCAGAAAACGTATGTACAAGCAAAACCAAAAAAGAAAAAAAACAGAAAAAAAGGAGGAAAAAGAAAAAAGAAAAAAAAGGTAAAACACGAAGAGCCAGATGACTGAAAATTTTACCCAAAACCAAAAAGGTTTAAAATAAGAAGTTTTTCCCATTTTAAATAAAATGAAAACACTTAGGTTGTGTTTGTTTTTTTTGTCTTAAATCCAAATAGACCTTGCTTTAACATAAGTTTAAATCGTACTAAATAGTTTTAAGTATTAAGTTATTGATTTTTATTTATTTAAGTCTTAAAGCAATTTGTAATCTAGCAGGCTTCCCAGAAGAGAAATTACAATCCATATTTGTAATGCAATTAGTCAATGAGGGTGAATGACTGACAATCCTTATGATTTATGTCATGAAAGTCAAGAACTCTAGTACCAGTTTGAAAAGAGCAAAATAACCAGAGTTCAAGATAATATCCTGAAAGCAAATAATTCCCTTCAGCTAAGTGACTCAGTACTTACCTCATTGGATAGATCAAACACGCCTTCCTGAATATTCTGAAGGATCCTTGCAGCAGTCTTTATGAAGGCCTGTAAAATATTCCATCTCAGTTTACACAATGAAAATAAATTTTACTTTTGTAACCTAGTTCTGTAAAAAAAAAATGTAAAGGGTATGAGGTCGAGGCCTGGTTCCCATCACCTCCTCAACATTTTGTGCTGTTCTTGCAGATGCCTCTAAAAATAGAAGTCCATTTTCCTTTGCAAATTGCTCCCCTTCCTCTTTGCTGACGGCCCTCCTATGGGCAAGATCACACTTGTTCCCTATGAGCATGATTGTCATGTTGGGGTTTGCATGCTGTCGTGCATCCTCAAGCCAGCTAGCTAGATGATTAAAGGTCTCTCTCCTAGACAACAGAACAACCAGGTCGTTTCAGTTGCTCAAAATTATAACAGAATGGGGAATTCGAGCAGAAAAAAAAACAGAATAGGAATTACAGGCCAGAATATTGCCCAGAAAGATATGGAAAGGCTCATACCATGAAAAGTGTGCAATATGAAGGACACCATAAAATAGTTGATGGGTGTGGAACAGGTAAGAGAGTGCCATCTCCCTTGATAAGCCAACTTTTGAAAGCATAATTACATACATTTAATTTTTTTTATTCTTGAAATTTTACATAAAAATGTAAAAAAAAAAAAAAAAAGAAAAGAGAAAAAAATAAAATAAAAAATTGCACATTCTGGAGAATGTCCTACTGCAATTTATCCATAATAACAAATGCAAGCTGGTTACCAATTTCCTTAAGAGCCTATACTTGATGGATAGCAGGCAGCTACTACAAATCAAGGCTTGTTAAGAGCCGTATGATTGATTAGATGCAAATCAGATTTAAAATCTGAGATCTCTTCTAGCCAAAACCATATTTTTGGTGTGACTGTGATAAAGGAGTTCGCTCAAACAGCTTGCAGCATGTATTTGACAGACGAAATAAAAAAAAGCAAACCATCAACTGACATCTTAGCGAGCCAGGTAGATTCCAACTACATTTCTTTAGGTAAGAGGGCAGTTACAAATAAATAAATAAATAAGTCTCCCAGTGCCAAGAAAAACATAACTTTCCAACACCACCACAACAACCACATACCCCTCTCTCCTTTCTCTCTCTCACATATGCACATGCGCAAACCCACCTGGTTATGTCATAAACCAGAAGAGCACCTGCTGCTCCTCTGTAGTAAGATCTAGTGATGGACCTGAATGATTCTTGCCCAGCCTGGAAGATCATATGCATTGTTAAAAATAAATAGATAGCTAAATCACTAAATAAATAAATAAATAATATTCAGTACAAAATACAAATGTATAAAAAAAAAAAAACAGATACAAATTCAGCATAAGAACTTATTGGAATGCTGAGCTACAAGTTAATAATAGAATGAGGGAAAAAAAGCCCTTTTATGGTCAACCATATCAAGAAAGTCTGGAAAAACTAGGCTCCAAACCATATAAAGAATAAATGAAGTACATATGGATTTTCTTAATTTATCTATTAATTTAAATGTGTGAGAATGACCTTGATTCATGATATCAAGACCTAAAAAATATGGACCAAGCACCAAAGTCTCAAACATACCCTAAATAAACTAAAATCCGGCACCTGCAAACCAGCAAACAATTGGGATGTCTGACAACATAAGACACCGAGTACTCAGTCTATACAAAGAACTAAACATGTTATACAAATTACTCATGAGGCCATGCAAATAAATTCTAATTTTTCAGGATTATCTCTTCCTTTAGATCCACCTAAGTTTTTGTGCTATCATAATATGGAAGCAACAAGAATGCAGAATTCCTCAATGCATTTCTAGAGTCAAACAAAATTAAACTTTTATATAACCAGTAGAAAATAAATTTGCCTGTAGAGAACATAAAAAATGTCCACTATTGCACATTCACAACCTCATACTTCACATGATAAAGAACTTATATGCAAATCAAACAACCATTTGGTGCTGGATAAGTAATCCTGGTGAGAAAGAAGCAAGGGAATAATGCAAGGATCAATTGAATTCTCATAACGCCTAAACGATTATGGTATTTCTGAAAAAGGAGAGACTTCAATCTCATCCCAATTATTATAAAGTGCAAGTAAAATATATATATATTGACCCAACTATTGAAATTCATGAGAATTTGGCATGACTAAGCACTAAATCTGAAGTCCTTATCTGCCACTTCCTGTTAAGAAAGTCCCAATATCCAGATGAACTTTATAAATATAACAAAACAAATCAACTTTGTGCTTGTTTAGATAAACTTCCCGTTTTCTGTTTTTGAAATCAGAAAATAGTGGTAACTTTTATATAAAATACAAAAACACTTAGAGACTTACATTGAAAAAGTAATACTTTTAAAAACTGTTTAAATATTTGAAAATGATTTTTAAAAATAAAAGGTAAATCTATACTTTTTGTACAAGATGTTCTATTTCTATATAAAAGTTTCTGATTTTAAAAACAAAAAACTACAAGTGTAACAAACGGACATTTTTAATCAAATGCATGTAATGATCAGGATGTCTCATTAGAGTGATCGGACACTTTGTAATCAAATGCATGTAATGATCAAGAAGTCTCATTAGAGTGTATAATCTATATTTTTGTACAATATGTTTTATTTCTATATAAAAGTTTCTGATTTTAAAAACACAAAACAGGAAGTGTAATCAAACACACTTTGTCATCAAATGCTTGTAATGATCAGAATATCTTATTAGAGTGTATAGATGCTCCAGTGGCAAGTATACCTCTTCTTAACTTTGTTAAATGCATCTTTATCCAAGCATTATGATTCAATGACATGGAGACATCCCCAATTTTCCATACCCAGTTTTTTGGCTCATACGTTATTTATGATTTTTGTTTGTCATATTTATTTCTTGACATGAGGCAGCTAAAAACCTTTTTCACTTGTTTGTTCCAAGTATTTTTCTTTGCTTATTTTGGTGACATTGTTCTATACATTATAATCTACTCACCCTCAAAAATGGATTCATTCAGGGATAAAGATTCAACTAAATTAATTCTACATGGATGAAATTTGTGACTATCACAAGGGAAGGGTACGTATAAAAAATTCCATAAAATTGGAGTTCCAATTCCAACAGAAGGACTTGTATTACAACATCAGATGATAAGTCTTACAGAACTTAATAGTTCAGGACCCAGGATGACCACGTAATTTCAAGCAATCAAATGCCAGTTTGATACTTTCTAACAATGCAATCTTTACTAGTACTCATAACACTTTCCTTCAAGGACGTCTATAAAAAGCCTAATTCAATATTGTAAATAATCAATATCTCATTTTATCAGGAGCGTTAGTACTCACGGTGTCCCAAATCTGGAGTTTGATGGGTCTTCCGTCGATGGTGACCATGCGGGCCCCAAATTCGACTCCAATTGTGAGATCATGCACCGGTTGAAACCTCTTGTCTGTGAATTGCAGCAGCAGACAAGATTTCCCAACACCTGCAAACCCAAACAAAACCCTAAACTCAAGACATGCTGCTCAAACCCCTACACTTCAAATTGAGAAAGAAAACCAAATTCTCCACACAAAAGAAATCTCCTAATCCTGAAAAATCCATTTCAACCCCAAAAAATTGCCAAATTCCAAGCCTGCCTTTGTTTTTTCTGCAGTTCCTCGGAAGCAAACAGAAACAAGGGAAAAGAGATGAACCTGTGTCGCCGATGATGATGTATTTGAAGAGATAGTCGTAAGACATTTCTAAAACGATGCCGTGTGGGAAGATGAGGATGATGACGATGAAGGGGATGGAGCTCCGTCAGTTCGCAGAGCCTTTCAAACACTTCTCCCAAGATTCTATTACTTTGCCCAAAAGCTAAAAGCCAGAAGGGCAAGAGAGAGAAAATAATTTTTAAAAAACCCCCCGAAAAAACCAAATGGCGGACACGATAGGTTTCTTCTGGAATGTGGATACACGTATACGTCTTCTTATCGTATATATTTTAAATCTTTGCTTTTCATGTCGGTTTGTTCAAGCTCAAAGAAACCGTAAAATAATCATATATATGCATTATTTAATACGATATTTAAATATACAAATTATTTTCTATATTTAATAATATAATATATTTTTTTAAAATAAATATTTTAATGTTAAATATTATTAATAAAAAATTATTTATTAAGTTATGAATTATAGAATAATTTTTAAATAATGTCAAATATATGTGACATTTTATATATTTTAAATAATAAATATTAAAATGCTATATAATTTTTATCTTCAATAAATATGGAACATTGAATTGCAATATATTTTCCGTTATATTTTTTATAAACATAATGTAATATATAACAGTTTGTTATGAAAAACGATATTTTATGATATATAATTTTATTTTATCGTATAGATAAATTCAATATAAGTTTATGTTTTTACATGCTCAAAATTACTTAAGGCGAATGAGAAATTAAACTCAAAGTAATTTATATGTTCATAGAAAATATGATCAAAAGACGGAATCTCAAATCAAAGATTATTTGTTGAAAGAGGAATTTATGAGAATTTTGTAAGTTCAAAAGAAAACATGGGCTTGAACTTGGGTTTCCCACACACGTGGACTCAACTAGATCGATGTGGACTTGGGCTTGACTTAGGCCCACATGTGCACAAGTCGGACCAAATAGGTGTTGACATAGGCTTGACCAGATAGGTGTGGACCTAGGCCCAACTTAGGTCCACATGTATGTGGGCTTAATAAGAAAGCTCAACAAAAAGTATGCAGTTTCAAAGCATATGAGATTTTGTAGAAAGTATAAAGTTTGTTTAATTCATCGTTTCCTATGATTTCAAGTATTATTATCACAAGGAAATTATCATTATAGCATGAGAGACAATTTGTTACTAAGTCGTAATCATTTGAATTAGACAAATTTGTTTTAAGGACAAAATAGTCAAATTCTAGTCTTTATCAATGTATTGTTATAAAATTTTATTTATTTTTACTACTTTATTATAAAAAAAAATAGAATTCCATTTATTTATTAATTTGTCGATATCTTTTATTTCTCCCATCACTAAACTAAGATTTGTTGTCATGTTCCAGATCAAGGGTTTGTTGCTTTAGACGTTTGTAGGGGCCATGAAAATCAAATTTAAACTAAAAACATTATATTGCTAAGAAGTTTGCTCAGTGACAAATGTCAAATTTGGATACCAAAAACATTGTATCACATTTTACATTACATACTTCGTATTTTTGGGTACAATATGTGATTTGTAACAACGTTCATTTAATATAGATGGTGACTCAAGATTAAAGTAAAATTCGGGTAATTAAAACATGTAGCTCTCTCAAATATAGCCTATGATCATGCCAAATAAAAATCATGATGTGACATATGCTATGCTCTATTAGACTTTATACTTCATTATACAAAATGTTGTTATTAATAACATTTTCATTTAACCTATATTATATTTTTGCTTTTAATCTGCGTGACATGAGTCAAGCTCCTTAATTAATGAAGCTAAGGGCCGTTTGACTTTACTTTTTGAAAATTGTTTTAAAAAACATGATTAAATAGGTATATGTTTTTCTTCCATTTTTAAAATTTGATAAAAATAACTTTTACTTATTTTTTAAAAATTATTCTTTATTTCACTTTGTTTTTAAAAATTGCTTCTAAAGAACAACAGTTAAAATTGTTTTAGAAAACAGAAAACCGTTTTTAAATCATTCAGCGAAAGAGACTCTACATTTTTAAGAAATTGCTACTATTTGTAGAATTGGAAAAGAAAGACAGCGAACTTGTGCTCCCCCGGGGAAAGATTTCACCGTGCCATTGCTTCTTAATTGATCTTCATGAAGAGAACCTCTACGAGCACCAAAAACTCAAGTACGACGACTTTGATGGCCAAGTTCATACCAGTGAGGAGTATCATAACAGGGAAAAGAAAAGCTAAGTAAAGTAGAGTCAACCGCACTCATCCTTCAAACCATCTCTCCAGGAAGAAAAATTCAGACACTCAAATTCAACGGGAATTTGTAAATGAAACCAATAAATGAGCATTCAGTAGTATCAAAGTCAGCTCCGCAGCAGTCAGAACCCATGGTGGTGAATGGCAACATTTTGGTTGGCCCATGAGGGTACATCTTGAGAGCAGAAGATGAAAGCCAAAATCAAATGTATGCAAGTCAAAAAGAAGCACTGTCTGTTCCAATGTCAAAAAGAAACAGTGTCTGCCCATGAAGATGGCCCAGTGACTTCAGTCTCACTAAGCACCGAAGCAGCTGTAAGCTGACCATCTCTGGGATTCCGCGAGCACCGAAGCAATGCATTAGCTATGGTAATATACCTCCCATTTGAAGGTGTGAGCATGCATTCTAACATGTTGGATCAAAAGCAAAAAACTGATGAACGTGTAATGCATCCAAATTCAGTCTCTTGGACTCGGGTTTTAACCATCTTATTTAAAAATCAATTAATATTCGTTGAGGGTAAATCAAATCTTTTATGACATATAATTAACATTTTGCCGAACCATTCTCGGGTTTAAGAATGATATTATACATATTTATACTTGGTGAATCTGAAATTGGGTTGGAATTATCATCTGAAACTGAGTTAATGCTCTTCTTTGTAAGCTTACCATCTCTCCTGCAAGGTACAAAAGTAAATTCACCTTTAGATATTGAATATCTTTTATGAAAGTTTTTAAAACCTTGGAGAACGAAAGATAACTTAAATTGATTTGGAGTTGGTTGAGTTGTACAATGATTGATCCTGAATATATTTTTATGGGAGCAAGTAGGATAGAGGGTGTTGACCAATTGTAGGGGTCAATGGGTTTGGGTCATTCTTGGGATGTGATAAAAGTGATTGGATTAAGGTGTTTATTAGTCAATTTACCCAAATTAAGCATCCCTAGTACAATTATTAACATATTTATTACTTTTTACTTTCTACCACATTTCTTTTACCAAAGAATGTTAATATTGTAAAAATAAATGAAACTAATAAAAAATAGTATTAATTAATATAATTAAAATGAACTTGTTATCAATAAATTTAGTTTAATTATCCTTGATTAATATCAAAATGTTACTTTTAGTTAAATGAAAAAAAACTAAATATTTTGATTTTTTCTATTCAACTAAAAAACAAACATCACCTTAGTTCAAAGTTTTTCTTTAAAAATTACTAATTCAAGACTACTTTGCTACCACGATAATGAATTTAGAAATAAGGTAAGCATGTAATTTTGGATTTTGTTAGGTAATGCAAAAATTAAATTCAATGTAAAAGGAAGTCTAAATTTTTTTTAAGAAAATTCAAAATATTGTATCCTTGTTGGTTTTCATTTTTCAAATCTATTAAATTATTTTTTGTAACTTAAATAGAAGGAGCCACGGGAAGAATAAAAGAAAAAGTATATTATGATTATTTTATATTTAATCCAAAAAATTCTCAAAATCAGGATTTTGGTTAGAAAATTTTGAAAGCCCATTAATGAAGGAAAAACAAGAAATCGAGGATGGTTGAACCTCAAAATGATTTTGAGGTAATCCATTAAGATGTAAGAGAGCTTTTGTATTATGAAGGCAAAAACTGTTTTTCCAACTCTTGACTAGATGAATTTTTAAGGTTGATTGAGGTTAGAGTTTAACTTTATATCGTGAAGGCAAATTTCATATTGTTTAGGTGCTTATGGTACAAATAATTGTCTTTTGGGATGTAACGATTATTTTTTCAAATTATAAGAAATAACGAATCACTTGGTGATTTGTATTCTTATAAATACAACCAGTTAATCTATATTTTAGGATATATCGTATATCAGTCGGAAATGAAATAGGGATATATTCTCCAATATATCCGTAAAATCGAAGTATCTAATATATCCCTTTTATATATATATATATATATATATATATATATATATATATATATATATATATATATATATGATATATTCGTAAAATCATAATATCAATATATTTATGATTATTGATATTTTTATTATTGAATATAATTAAAAATGACTTGAAATCTTAAAAGACTGGAAATGAGAAAGAACAGAGAGAATGAATGAATGTCAAAATGAATAAAAATAGATATGGGAACGGAACTTATTTATAGATTTTGTTGGTGACCATTAAAAGAAATGTTTTAAAAACACTAGACATGTCCATTGAAGAGTCCGTCTTACGGACACATCTTTAGGAAGCTTCAAAGTATTTCTTTTAAACTTCAAAATTCTGAGAATCTAGGACACATTCTTACACAACTCAATATGTGTTCTTTGACTCAATCTACAACACAAATCCATTATTTATAGTACATAGAAAGCATCTGACAACAAAAAGTAACATTTTGTAAGACAGCCATTTATTAAATGAAGCGCTAGGTACAGTTGTGGCCATGTTCTTGCTAGCAAATGTAAAAATGGCTAAAATACATCTAACATTTCTGTTCCAATGTCTTGTGTATTGGCTCTATCTCAATCGCCAATTCTTTGTGGAACTCCACATAAGGGTAAGCAAGAGGGAAATTATCTCCTTTTATTTTCCACCTGCTCAACACCAAATACATAGAAAATATTAAGTAAATATTGTGGTCCCAACCCCATCCCAGATTTGACATCATACGACTAAGACGTACAAAAAAATTGAAAAAAAAAAAAAAAAAGGTGTGTTGAAGGAGAAATTTGTGAAATATTTACCTATAGTTGAGGACAAGATGGTGAAGGAAGAAAGCGGTTTCCAATTTGGCTAGGTCTGCCCCTGGACACAGCCGCTGTCCTCCGCCAAAGAAGCTGACCTTTTTGTTGGTTGCTTGATCCTGTTCAATACAATCATATAAGAACATACATTAGTAGATATTAAAATGAATAGAAATGTAAGGGAAAAAGGCTACGTACGTCCCATCTCCAAGGGTTGAAATCCCAAGGATTTTCATGAAGACAGGGATCATGGTGCACTGCAGTAAAGACAGGGAGAACCTTCCATCCTGCAGGAATGAGATACTCTAAAAGCAAACATTATAACTTCAATCAGTAAGACAAGCAGACATTTAAGTGAAGCTAGTCTAGGAAAGATGTAACAAATATTGGGAAATTTTCCTCAAACCTTTGAATCTGATATCTTCAAGAGATTTTCTGTGCACAAACTTGACCACATTCCCACATCTCAGGCCTTCATATATGACCTGTGAAATGCATAGTACTTGTGTTATTTCCAAATTTATAACAAACCTACAGGACTATTGAAGAGAGTTGGAAGTACATTGAGGGTGAAGTTCATCTGCTTGTAATCTTCCCAACTCAAGAGCTCTCCATCGTTTTTGTTTTTCCTTATGGCTAGGTGTTCCTCCTGGATAATTATCAGAACCACAAGACCCTTTAGAGCATGTACAAATATGTGATGAATGGAGGGAGGATTGGGAGAGAAAGACAAGTACCCTCAGCTGTTGAAGAGCTTGTGGTGAATGTGCGAGAAAGTAGATGAGTAAAGCCATCAGTGTGGCAGTGGTTTCATGGCCTCCAAGCAACAGATCCAAAATAAGACTCACTCTCTCTTCATCAGTTAAGTTCTCCTTTGATAAAATCACATCTAGAAAGTCTCCATTTTGAAGCCTGTTCTCTTTCCTCCTTCCTTCTATGATCCCTTTGACAGTAGAGGTGATCCTTTCTCTAGCCTGAAGAAACCAACCAACCAAAACACGAATTGGACACAGATCTACATTTGAATAGGAGAATATTTATCTTATCTAGCACTGGGTGCTGCAGGGTTGGTACCTTCACAGCCTTATGATAGGAGGTTCCTGGGATATATATTGGGAGAGACACAAAGCCCTTCATGAAGGTATGGAAGTCTTCCAATATCTGAGCGGTCACTGCCTCATCTGGTCCAATACTTAGACTTTGCTTCATCATGAGATTGAACGTGAACTGCATTTTCATCAGGAAGGCAGAATTAAAAAGACATCTAAAAACTGTTCCCCTATTTTTTATTGGGGTTGTAAAGAAGTTGTAAGTTGCTTGCCCTTTTAGCTTCTTTGCAGAAGACAACTTCTTTGCATCCTTTCCATAACTCCATCATTGATATTGACAGTCTTTCTATGGAAGGAAGGAAGTTGACTGTCGACTTAGTACCACCAATCATGCCTAGAGCAAGACTTCTTAGCTTTTTGTGAACGTCCCCGGACACAAGAATCAAAGAATTTCTTCCTAAGATGCCATGAAGGGCCTGGGGATAGCTGGACTGGAATAGCTTCTCTTCATTCTGAAGAATGAACATGTTGAGCTCATGGTCGCAGGAAACTATGGTTCTGTGACCAAATAGATGTGATTTGAAGACTTTCCCATACCTGAAAAAGAGACCATTGAGAACAAAAATATTGCAGAAGACTCATCAATCAAAACACAAAGCAAAAATGCAAGTTACGAAGGATAAAACATAAAATAAACTGAGTTAAGTAACTGCTCACCTAGAGCAATGTTCCTGCAAGAAGATCCCTATAGAGTCGGATTTATGTGGCTTCAGGTAGGCAAGAGTCTCCCCCAGAAGGGGCCATCCCATTTTCCCATGAGGTAAGTTCGTATGCTCTCTGGAAAAGAAGAATTTCACAAGAAAAGCCAAAACTAGTCCTAGAAATAGAGCCAATACTGTTGGCAAGGCCCCCAACTCAACCATGGTGATCAATTTGAACCCACTTGCTAGTTGCTACCAAGGGAGTTCTTGAGAAGAGGAGACCAAACCCACAAGGTTGACTAGTGTACCCACCATCCACTGCTCACTTCTTGGTCTGCAACTTTGCTTATTATATATGTCCTTGACCAAATCTAATGATATAAGGCTCAGATTCTCTTCTCCAATCGTTTCTAAATAAAAATATAAGAGATAAGGACTGATATCTTTTCAATTAATTGCCCTCTTGCCTTTTTGATTTCTTTTTACACAGGGTGTGGTCTTATCTCAGAAATGGAGATTGAAAAACAATCCCAAATTTTAATTAAAAAAGTGACTATATATGCCATTCGATGTTGATTAAAATAATCTTCAGAATTCATGACGAAAACATTTATTTTCCTCCTTTTTGGCCCTCACTTGACTTCAATTGGCCGTGTCTTCATGGCTCCATTACCATGTAAGGCAATGATGACTTGTGGGAATTTATGGCTTTGTGTGGTACTTAGTTGGCTGTTTTGATCAGTAACATTGGAATGCACCCACTAATATTATCAATTTTAATAATATTTTTCATTAGCACTTTGCTTTCAATAAATCACAGTTACCATTTTTACTGCCCGCTCCTTCAATTCATTTGGCCATATAACAGGCCAAATCTATGAAAGAACATACTTTCGGTATATTTCTCATTCCCTCTCTCTTAACTACCAAATTTTTTAACTCAAATGAAGAATGTAATATTTTCAATTTAATTTCCCTTCTTTTAATCTTGTCTTGAAACAAAAAAGGCTAAGGACAAAAATTTGTTTGTTTAGGAATATATTTATGAGAGAATGATATCCCATTCTATAGTCATATTTGAAGAATATCCATATACATATATATGTATGTATATAATTAGAAACCTTTAATTTCTTTAATTTTCAAACTATGGGGATTTACTCTCATCCCATCTTTAATACCTTATTATAATTATTATAGGATTGAAAAGAAAAAAGGAAAAGCCAAATAGACATGATTTTTTTTCAAGTTTTTTTTTTCTTTTTTCTTTGTAGGTGAATCTAACTTTAAATTTGTTATATATATATATATGTATGTATGTATATAATTAGAAATCTTTAATTTCTTTAATTTTCAAACTATGGGGATTTACTCTCATCCCATCTTTAATACCTTATTATAATTATTATAGGATTGAAAAGAAAAAAGGAAAAGCCAAATAGACATGATTTTTTTTCAAGTTTTTTTATTCTTTTTTCTTTGTAGGTGAATCTAACTTTTATAAATTAAACAGAGAGAATTTAAAAGTCACAACTTTGTTATTTACTTAATAAAAGTGTATCAGGATGGATTATTAGAAATCCTAATGGTATAATAAAAATGATTGCAAATAGGCATATGGAGATTGCGTCAATAATTATTGTAGAATGTTTTCTAATTTTATTATGTATGTTGTTAATGAAAAATATTTAGAAGATGATTCAAGAACTTAATGTTTGTATTTATTATCATATTTATAAAGAAACAAATATATAGAACACTAGATTGTTTAACAAAAAAAGTATCTATAATTTAAAATCTTTTACTTGAAGGTCAAAGTTTTTTTAAAGATGTTATAAAGTTTAACTTTGAAAAATATTATGATTATTTTTTAAATAAAATATGTAGATATTTATTTTGTAATTTCTTTTCATAAAGAAAAAACTTTGTTATTCACCATCTTCCATGAATTTGTACAACATTACTCTAAAGAAAAACACCATTGAAGACACTTTCAAGGAAAGATGATAACAAAGGTGCCATCATTGTATCTTTTAGAGAGGAAAAAAAAAAAAGTTTCAATAAATTCAAAGGAAAGTCATCCCAATTAACCCTCCTCAAACCCCAGATCCTCGTAAATTTGGCCTCCAATTAAAATCAATCTTCAGCCTCACGAGTGATATTGTCATAAATGGATACTCAATTACCCTCCCTGCTAGGCTACAAACCCTTTTGGATTTGGCCCTCAATGTCGCAAATTTTCTTCAACCCTACGTGGGCATGTCACAAAAACACTAGCTCAAACAGTAATCAAAGACTTCAACCCACATAATGTAGTGGGCATTGGTTCCCTAAAGGCATGGCCACAAGGGAACATACTCGGTGAAAATTCAAATCCCTTTTCAAAGCAATAGCAAAAGGGGAGTATAAAAGGGTTGAAGAAATTTGGTTGGTTTGTGTGGGCATGATGTGGATATTTGGAATGGAGAACAGACCAATTTGTAGACCCACCGGTTTGCAGCACCGCACACATTTTTTCGGCAGTTTGTGAGTTTGAACACAACCAATTGAGTTGTAGGGGACCCCATTGGTAAAGCAAAAGAGGGAGGCAAATGGGGTTTGATCTTTGTCCCTCTCTACAGTGTCCATGTTGCACGTGCAGAGGAGTCTGGACCCACCAATTGAATTGGATTGGATTGCCCTTTAGAAGGTCTAATGAGCTGGAACTCAATTGCTCTTGCAATCATGCCTTGTGGGCTGCTCCTTTCTCTTTGCCTCTCCCTTTTTTATTCAATTTGCATCCAAATTCTTCTTTTTCTTCTTGGGGGTGAAAGGTTTCCAACCTTAGGGACATGGCATGGTTTCTTTGCAAAGGTTTTTGTCTGGATGTGTCTCTGTGCGTGCGTGCTTGCATGGAGATTCGTAGATATTAATACCATGTTCATGTTTTTAAGGAGATTTTCCTCATAAACTTCTTTATTACCAAAAAGAAAAGTGTGAAGAATCCCTTTTGAACCTTAATTGCATCCAGAATGTCCAAAATTTTTGCAGGGGGAGAAGGGCAAAGTGATGATTGGAACGAGGGAAGTTGGGATTTGCGGGGAGGCAAGTGAAGGGGAGGGCCCCCCCCGGGGGCTGGGTGGGGGGTATAATTATTCGTGACATTTCTTTTGAGAAACATATGGTATCATCTCTCTTGATGTTTTTACAAGGCCTCAATACACGTTTGTGCAAGCAAATCATCATTAGTCTTGTCTTTTTTCATGGTCGTGGCTAAGTTGGAGTGACAACAATAGTCCCAGAGAGCCAGAACTCCGATTTGTCAAGCCTTCTTTTTTATTACAAGAAAAGCCCCTAAATGTGGGTGATATAGACTTGGGGACCGGAGTTTTGGCCAAGATGAGAGACAGCTCCAGTCCTCATTTGCCTTCTTTTGATCAAAAGAAAAAGCCTCTAAATGTGGATGATGGAGACGTGGAATGACTCTGTTCTCTCAAGCCTAAATAAAGAACAAGAAATATAATGGCACAAAGCTCAATCAAAGATACACGCACGTCTGCATTTTCATTCTCCTTGATTAATCATTGTTATCCCAACAAACCATAAAGCAGTATGTGAGGACTATTTGCTCATCTTCATCTGGTTCACATGGAAAGATGGAAAGAAGATGGTCCCACATAATGAATAAGGAACAAGTGCCAGAAAAAATCGGCTTTAAGGCCAACTATACTTCTATTTTTACTATACAAAATGCTGGTAATCAGGGGTGTTGTCTCTATAGGGCTGGGCTTTTGCTGGGTGGTTGTTCCTTTTAGAAATATGCCTAGAGATTGAGCTGGGCCATGGCCGAAAACAGCTCATGGGCTGCTGGGAATTGGGATCACCCACATATGCTGGTGAGTACTTTTTCCACCCAAGTTCTGACTTTTGAGACATCATGAACCCATTTTGGGGAGCTACAGCCTGCAAGTGCTCACGACCACTAAACACTTATCCCTTAACGTATATCTATACTGGAGTTGGAAGGTATCTTAAAAGAACTGTATTGATCCAAGGACCATGCTTACATTTCACCCAAATCCCAAGCCGTGGCACCCATCTACTCCAACGAACTTCTCCTCTATCCCATTCAAAGCCAGAAGCTTCCCTTCAAGGATTGCAAACAGTATCAATGAAAAAAATGAACCAAAGCAATCCTCAGCAGGCAAAATCAAGCGTCTTGTTCTAACTCAAGAAGGTAGAACCAAATTCAACGCTTACCCAGATCGAGAATTCTATGCCTACCCACGCTTTGTGACCCATGTTGACAGTGGCTTCATTTCCACACTGACCGATCTTTACAGGGAACGGTTGAGCCCTGGTTCAGAGATTCTGGACCTCATGAGCTCATGGGTTAGCCATCTACCTAAAGAAATAGAGTACAAAAGAGTGGTGGGACATGGGCTCAATGCACAAGAGCTTGCCAAGAACCCCAGGCTAGATTATTTCTTTGTGAAGGATCTCAATCAGGATCAGAAGTTGGAATCCGACAGTTGCAATTTCGATGCTGTCTTGTGCACAGTTAGTGTGCAGTATCTTCAATATCCTGAAAAGGTCAGATGATAATTTTTCGCTCACCTTTAAAAAAATAAAGGAAGAAAAAAACCCCAATATGTTAATATGTACGCAAATTTTACTCCTATGAAAAATTGAAGAAATTCTGAGACTGATGTAGGTTTACAAGTGGGGTATTTCTCTACACTAAGACATTCACATATCAGCAAAAATGTGAGACCTTGAGAATTTGAGTAAGATTAGGACTTAATAAGTGACCTGAATTTACCCTACTACAGGTATTTGCAGAGGTGTTTCGGGTGTTAAGGCCAGGAGGGGTGTTCATTGTCAGCTTCAGTAACCGATTATTCTACGAGAAAGCCATCAGTGCATGGAGAGATGGAACTGCATACAGCCGGGTGCAACTAGTAGTACAGTACTTCCAATGTGTGGAAGGATTCACACAACCTGAAACCATCCGGAAATTACCAGCTACTAATGGTGCTCAAGAGGACAAGGGGCCTCTCAGTTGGATCGCGAGGTTGCTGGGATTTTTGTCCGGTTCAGACCCCTTCTATGCAGTTATAGCTTACAAGAACTTTAAGCCTTTATATGAATGACTCTAAAGTCATCTGCTTTTGGGTTAGGCTGATAAGCTCACCCCTTTTCAGCTTTGAAAAGATTCAATCCTTTAGAGCAAACACCATTGATAATTTCTCTCCTCATGGGTTCTATCTACTCATGTTTAGAAATGCTATAATTCCCATCTTTTGCAGCACACAGAAAACCATAGATTTTCCTTGTATCTGCTGGATGCCTGAGCAGTACCTCTTGTATGATCCACATGCTATAATTTTAATAGCTTCCAAATTTGTGACAAAATTTATATTCTTTGTGGAAAATCATAGACAAATAAAATTTTTTTCATAACCTTTTTCTAATCATAAACATACACATATATTAAATCAATTTTAATAGCTTCCTAAACTGAAAGTAGATGGATTATTGGAATAATATGTTTCCATAAGCCTAAAATTGAACCAAGTTGACTGTGACTGTAAGTTCGGGTTGTGCCCAATTACTATAAATTATGAAATTGTATTTGTGTCTCTTTACCTTTTTTACTTGCAAGTATTTTATTGTGTTATTATTTATGGGTATTGACATTTAATTTTGTTAAAAATAAAAATGAGACCAACACGTATTGGGTGTTTAACTCATGTTGGTTTAGCATACATTTAAGATCTATTATTTATTTTTTACAAAAATATTTCATATTTGTTTTAAACATCTACAAGACTTTTTAAAGTGGATGTCTAATAAATAAATTTATTATTTAAGATTAATGAAGGTAAATACTAGTTAAATTTAATGAGAGCAAATATTAGTTAAAATTGATGCAGGTGAATATGACAATTTCAGAATTTTTTTTTAAGACAACAACCTTAATAATAATAATGATGATGATGATAATAATAATAACTACGAGTAAAGATAGTCCAAAAAAATTTAGGGAGAATTATGTTTTGGGGGTAGATGAGTCCCCAAATTAACAAAAGGTCCACGTAACTCTTTAAATTGAGCTCAAGACCTAATGAAAGTATGAAAATTGAGTTGAAGGATATCATCCTTCAGTATTTCCAAAAATGCCCTTAGTTGATTTTGAGAAAAAAAATTAATATTTTTGAAAAATAATTTTATTTAATTTAATATTTTTTATTTAATTTAATATTTTTTAAAAATATTTTTATGTAATTTAATATTTTTTAAAATACTTTTATTTAATTTTAATATTTTTTTAAAAATAAATTTATTTAATTTAATATTTAAAAAAAATTATTTAATTTAATATTTAAAAAAATTATTTAATTTAATTTTATATTTTTGAAAAAAATTATTTAATTTAATATTTTTGAAAACTACTTTTATTTAATTTCGTATTTTTGAAAAAAAAAATTATTTAAAAAAAATATTTAACTTAATTTTATAAAATATTTTATATGTGTTCTTGTATATTTGTCCGTTACTATTTCATATCCTTCAACTCAATTTGAAAAGTTATATGGACCTTTTGTTAATTTGGGGACCCATCTACCCCCAAAACATAATTCTCCCAAAAATTTATCCACTCGCTTTCCTTGTTTCATTTCACGTCCTTTGCATTAATAATGCAAACTATGTATACCTTATATGTATTATCTACTTTAACTATAATAACTATGAGTAAAGATCGTCCAAAAAAAATTATCCACTCACTTTTTCCTTGTTTCGATTCACGTCCTTTGCATTAATAATGCAAAATATGTGGACCTTATGTTTATTATTTGCTTTAATTATCCCTAAATCATAATGGTTTTTGAAATTAAACTATATTTAACACATTAAGTTGTATTAAGCTATATAAAAGTGTATTTGATAGTGATTTTAGGAAATGTTTCTACAATTTTTTATACTTTAGTGATAAAAATTTTCAAATATTAAAAAAATAAAAAACGCTTTCTAAAATCACTACTAAACAGACTTTAAATTAATTTATCAAAGTCAATTTGTATGTTAAGTTACAATATTAGGTTATTTTATCAAACATACTTAATGCAATTGATGACAGGGATGACAATGGGGTGGGTTTGGGATGAAATACTTTTATCCCATTTCCATCCCAATTATATAATTATTTCTTATCCTCGCCCCAAACCTCAGGACAGGGCGGATTGATGTGTTCCCATCCTCGTTTATGAAAAAATAAAATAAAAATAAAAATAAATTTCATTTAGCCTTGTCTTGTCCTATTTTGCTTCAAATGGGTACTTTGTTAGGTTAAGTTCTAACACAAAATCATATATCAAACACAACTGTTAGGAATTTGAGGCTAATCTAAATTATGGTAATCAACCTAGAGAAGGGGGATAAATAGGGTGATGGTCTCACAACAACAAATCTGTAAATCTTAGGGTCAACAAATAGTAAATACAAATAATATTAGATTTTGTATATGTTAACAGAGCTTAAACAATTTCATAATTCCATAACTCATTCTTAGTTCTACGAATACGAATTCCATTCTTAGTTCTATGAATACTAATTCCAAACTAAACCACTTCACCTAAATATCAAAATGTCTAAGTCCATTCTATACAATCCCATTGGATCTTCATGACCGATGTAAAAGTGTAAAGGTTGAGATTGAAGAGAGAAAAGACAATTGCAAAGAAAAAAGGTTAAGAAAAATTTACGAATAAGAAAATGATATGAGATATTGAGAAACATACAACGTGGAGTAGTAACTTGGTTTTAAGGGAGCTACTAAGGGTGTTCTTTAACTTGAAGCTCACAAAATAGGTTGTGGTTTTAGGGTAAAAGAATTGGGGGAAAAAGGAGTTGTCTACATAGAGAACCAGCAAATGAAGGTTGAAACAACTATTTATTTGGAGGGTGAATTGGTAAACTTATATGAGGGGTGGGTCTAGGCAAGTTGGTGCCAAATCCCTAAACCCGATTTGGGTTTTGAATAAGTCCTCATACTTGTCCCGTCCCGGATTAATACATTTCCATACTCATACTAATAGAACTAAGGCATGACAGGTAACTTGTTTAAACACTTTTTTATTAAGTATGAAGTGTTTAAACACTTTTTTTTCTTCCAAAAATAGCCTTATCATTTTTATTATATAAGTTTATATCCATTGTTTATCATTATTTTTTAAAAAAAATTGGGATAATGATTCTCCTTTAAAAACTTAATTTAGATAATATTTCTCTTTTAAAAAATTATCATAATTTTTTAAAATTAAAAAAAAACTTGATTTAGATAAATTTATCATAATTTAATTTTTCATTTTTAATTTATTCAATAAAAAAAGAGATTTAAATGAAAATCAAATAAATACATAAATACGAAAAATTGGTTTGAATTAATTTATTTTTTTGAATCCAAATTTTAAACAAAAATATTTCTTTAATGTGTATTCAATTAATATGATAATGATATATTATTGTTTTAATGGTTATTTCAATTTTTTTGCAGATGTTATAAGTTTTTCATAAAAAAATTTAATAAATTGTTATATTAATTGAAATTAATTTTTTTATGAATACTTATTTATCAAAATAAATATTAAAAATCATTATTTATTTATTTTATATATCTCATTAAAAAAATATCTTTTTTTCACATGGTTTCATTCCCTAAAATGACTTTTTGTACACGCTCATTCATATCAATTAATTCTATATATATGACTTTTCATATGTACCAATTCATATATGATATCTAGATGTAATTAATTATGATGTTTGTTTTATGAGTTTTTCTCTTAAATTTTTTTTATAATAATTATAATTTGTATTTTGAGTTTTTATTGTGTAAAAAGATTCTTAAAAATAAATTATACTGGATTCTAATTATCTTGGTAAATGTTAATGATTATTATTTATTTATTTTATATTCCTCATGTTTTTATGTTACTTTTTATAATTCCTTTTTATTTTATAAGTTTATTAATTAAAAAATATATTTAAATATCATCAATATTTTATGAATTTAAAATTATCATGATCTTTTAACTTTTATTTCAAAAGATAATAAATATTAACAAATTAAAACGTAAAAGTCAATTTTTTCATCTCATTAATTTACCCCTTAAATATGTTTGTCCTACTAAATTTTAATATGCTTTTATGTTTCCTTTTATTTATTACTCTTATTTTCTACTCATTTTATTAAATTCTAATATGCTTCAACATCTTCCATTGTCTATCATTTTTATTTATATTACTTATTTCATATGAAGTAGTTAATAGAAAATTTTCATAAACTACATGTCGCTTTTCATCTCTTCATATCATCTCTTCATATTAGGTAGACAACAACTCAATATATTTTTATGATATTTGAAAAATGGAGGACATGCGAAAAGGATGAAGAATCCTCACTAAAGAATTTGTTGCATAGATATTATGTCTTGAGAAGTATCTATATTTTCTTTTTATAATTGTTTAATTATGAATAGGTTGTTAATTTAAATTGTTATGTTTTTACTTATTTAACATTTCTTATTTTTAATGATTTGTCAATTTTTTATTTATATATTTTTTAATTTTATTATCACCACATATCTGATTCTTTATTTTAGGGAATCAAAATTTTATTATATTGATTCTTCTTTATTATATTGATTCTTCAATAGGGAATCAAAAGTTTATTATATTGATTCTTCAGAGTTATTATTTTGAGATCAATTTTTGATGTTGATTCTTCATGATATTTTTTGGGTCTATTCATTTGATTTATTTTTTGGGTTCAACTTGTTATAAGATTCAAAAATTTTCATTCTTTTTGAAAAGAATTGTTAGTTTTCTTGTTACTTTATTATTATTATTATTATTATTATTTTGTAAGAATATATCATTTGCTTGTGTTTAATTAATTAATTTTTTTTTTTGTGATTTATTTTTGTTTTAGGTCATTGGCAAGCAAGGAGGTCAACACACTTTTCTTGAAAAAACAAGATCGAAAAATGTAGATACACGATGATGATTATATTTATTAATCCAATAATTTAAAATCATTTAGAACTTTCATTTATATTTATAAAAAAGTTATGGGTTTTTGTAACATAAATAATAAAAATTTTATTTAGTTTTTTTCCTTTTAATTTATTTGAAGTTTTAAATGATCAAATTAATAGGTTGTGTTTTATTTAGATATTTGTGAATATCGATGAATTATTTTTAAAATTAATTTATTTTTTATTATCTTTGGACGATTATATAACATACAAAAATGTTTTTTTTTTTGGGAAATTGGAAATTTTTTTTTAAATAGATATTTTTTATAATCTTTTTGGGGAGAGATGAAAAAATTACATTAACTTGGATAAAAATAATATATTTTTTTGTAAAATAATTATATCCATATGTAAAAAATCATATTACTATTAAAATTTTAAATTCGCTTAAATATAAAATTAATATTTATCAAATGCAAAATATCAATAATTATAAAATTAATATTTAAAAATATATAAAATTGAAATATAAACTTTTTCTAATCTAAATTATCATTTCCATTTAAAAAAAAAAAGGATATAACACAACAATAAAAGATTTTTCAAATTAATAAAATTTGTATACATAAATTTTTTGATAAATTTATCTATGCTACGTATAAAAGTATGAAATATTTAAACATTTTTGTTTTCAAAAATAACTTTATCATTTCTATTATCTACGCTTGTATTTTATCATTATATCATTATTATATATTACATATTATATATAATTAATTCAGATAATGTTTTTGGACAACCTACAAACCAACATGACCCATGTTAAACGCGCATGTGTTCAATTACTAGTAAAAATAAAAAAACATGAATTAAATATTTTGAAATATAAATGTATAAAAAGTAATTTATATATGAATAAGGTGAAAATAAAACAATCAAAATAAAAGTGTTGTTACCATGAATAAAATAATAAAAAATTGATATAAAAGCAATCTAAAAAGTATAATTAATTAATCGATTAAATATAAATTTAATATATTGATGAATATAAGATATACAAATTTAAAAAAAATTAAAATTATTTATTATGAAAGTCAAGATAGACTTAAATTTGATTAAGAATCCTAATTTTGAAAAGCGTTAGAAATTTAAAAAGCTTTATTTTATCTTTTTATATTTTATTTTATAGAGATTGGGTATTTAACAATTTTTTTAAAAATTATTTTTAAAAATTGGGAGAATTTTTTATAAATCATTTTCAAAATAATTTTTTAATTATATAATATATCATACAAAATTTTAATTTGAAAGTTTCTAGCGGTTCTAAAAGAACCGCTGCATAACTGGGTACGGAATTATCATCTCAAAGTGTACGAATGGCAAAATTTGATCATGAGTTTCTAACCGACTGAACTCACGTTCCACAGCACTTTAGGGTTTCCTTGCCCCATCCCTGTTTACACAAAAGGATTCAATCATTCTTTGTCCTGACGCTTCGTTTTGGTCGAGCTCTTTGTTCAAGGTACTGTTCCACTCTCTATTCCAGTTCAATCGATCGACTTCTACGTTTGATACGATCGTTTGAATGCTGAAAAAATAATGAGAAAATGAAAGAAAATTTTGAATCGTAGAATTCTCACCATGTAGGGATTGAGAAGATAGAAAATTGCACTTTGTCTAAAACTTATATGACTCTTTGGTTTGTTGATCCGAGTTTTTTAATTTTATTTTAAGGAAAGTGAGAGAGATAACATAGTAACTAAAATATGTCTTTTTTTTTTTTTTTCTTTCATTTTCTTCGTAACCAACCAGAGGGTCGGATTTCACTCGAGTGCTTTATAACTTGTGAATGCTATTGCTGGAAATTTTGAATTTTAGGGTTCTCTTTCAATAACCGTGGAACTATTGTCAGTTTGGATGACTGAAATTTTTGTTAGATTAGCGGTCTTTGCCATCTCGGAATGTTCGCTTGCATAAAAATAGATTTAGTTTACATACAGAGAAAATATGAAAAAAAAAAGTAACAAGATTTTGAAAGGAACAATTTTCACAAGCGATGACTCGGGAATACAGAAAAATGCCAATTAAAATTCACACTGACTGTTTGGCTTAATTGGTGTGACGGGTGTTTTTGCTTTTTTCATCTTTTTGGAAGGAAAAGATGGGAGATAACAAATTATTGAAAATGGTGTTTTCTTTTATTGCTCTATTTTCTTGGAAACCAAACAGAGGAGTTTTCTCTTTGATGCTTTTAACTTGTGAGTGCTATTGTAAAAAATTTTGAATTATAGGATTTCATTTTGGACTACAACTCAAGCTAGATTTTTTATAAAATAAACTATATGAGAACATTACCTTACATAATTATATATATATATTAGATTTGGCTTGAATATTCACTAATTTGTTTGCTAATTTTACTATGTAAACATAAATGATATCTACTATGTTGCAAGTGAATCCCAATATAAATGGAAGTATTTGGAAGGAAAGGAAGAAAATAAAAAAAAAATAAAAACTCTTATCTTAAAAAGAGAGAGAAAAAAAAAAAGAATTTTGAAGTGCAAAATAAGTAAAATGAATTTAATTTCATCTGCTATAACCCGTGAATAATAAAAATGTGGAGTATGAGGGGAAATAAGTGATATGACTGAGGTACATTGGGAAGAAAAAAAGTCCATGAATTCTTCATAATTTTATATATTGTATGGATATGGTTATAGATATAGATGTTTAAACATTGATTGATTTTTTATCAAAGTATTTTTGATAGAAGTGCTGAAAAGTGCTTTTACGAGAATCACTTAAATGAGCCGCCTTATATCTTATGCGAGGATTGAAAGTTGATGTTAGCAATTTTTGGGAGATATTCTTAGGAAAAACTATTTTGGATGCTTGTTACTTTCCAATCACCCACATATTAGAATGCTTTGGTCCCCTCTTGGTGAAGGGAATGAGGAAAAAAGCGATAGGAAATTTCTTTGGTTTTGGAGGGATGTGGGTTCTCATTAAAGGCCATGATAATGAGATTTTGGAAGTATTAATGGAGATTGATGTGAGAAGAGGTGAGCAAGGGTTTAAATAGCTCAAATCAAATTAAAGAAGTAGGTAATAAGAACCTGTCCAAGAAAGAAAGTAGTTGAGAATGCAACTAATTGTTAGGTTTTTGCCCTCTTGAGGAAAATTGGAGGCTTGCATGATCCAAATAAGAGCAGAGTGATTAAATCCTTTATGTGGGGGAAAAACCATAGTTGTGAAAGGCGCGTCTTGGCTCCAAGCGGCTTGACGCAACCCTTCGGCGCCTCGCCTGAAGGCAAGCGACGCCCTTTCACAAAGGTGCTGCTTAGGCGTGCAAGGCGCTCACCTCCGGCAAGGTGCGATGCGGCCCACAGGTGCGCCTTCACCTCCTATCTCTTTCTTCTTTTTCTTCTTCCGGTCTTCTTCTCTGGCGACAGGTTGCCAAGGGCAAAAAGAAGCTTTTTATTTTTATTTTTTTATTAATTGAGACCAAAACAAAGTCGTTTTGGACCTTTAATTTTTTTTTTTCAAAGGGTCAAAACGATGTCGTTTTGTTCCCCGTTGTTTGAAAAGAACAGGCCAAAACGACATTGTTTTGGAGCCTGCTTTTTGAAAATAAAAAACAGGCCAAAACGACACTGTTTTGACCCTGTCTTTCATTCTAGCCCATTTTTCTGGTAGTTTTCAACCCGACAACACCCAAAACATTGCCTTAGCCTCTGCTGTGCTGTGAAGAAGCGAAGAGAATGAAGAAAAGGAGGAAAAAATAGAGGAAAAATAGACTTACCTTTCCTAAACCTTGGTGTTTAATGATGTTTTTGAACTGTGGACAAATTGCATGTTTTGGTTTGGAAACTTTGGATTTGGATATGTATCGGCAATCATGGTGCTTTGTTTTTATGCTTGGAGTTCTTTAATTTTATATTTTTTTGTTGATTAAATTGAAATTTTAGATAATATGTGATGATTTATGTGTTTAAGACAAATAAATGATTATTAAATTTGATTATATTGTATAAAAACATATATGTAAATTAGGGTGCGCCTCACTTCACTAAAGCCTGCGCTTTAGGTGCTCCTTGCGCCTTAGGCTCCAGGAGTACTTTGTGCCTTGGTGTGCCTTGAGCCTTTTAAAACTATGGGAAAAACGCAATTTTGTTTGTTTATAGGAAACAAAAATCAATTAAATGACCCTTGAGATAGGTAGGAGCTTGGGCTTAGGTTGGAGTTTAGGATAGAGTATAGTGCTAAAAGACACAAGAGGCATCTAAGTTGTCTCTTGATGCTTAGGCTTAGGTGCAACTTAGGGCGAGCTTGAGTTTAATGAAGCAAAATCTAGGGCGCATGTTAATTTATAAAATATGATCCAAAATTCAATCCAAGTAATAAAGAATTCAAGAATTTAAAAGATGCATCCAACAAAAAACTATTGCAATTATGCAAACTTTTGATTTATTTGGAAATTTCAACAGTAAAAGTGTTAAAAAAGAGAAAAGAAAATAAAAAAGAAAAGAAAAGAAAATAGATGATGTGGGCCTCTTGGTAGGCAAAGTGCTATAGCTAGGGAATTGTTGTGCCTTGAGCTAGCCTTGCCTTTAACAACTATGGGTGAGGCTATCTTGATGCTAGGGTTTAGCCAAAGGGATTCTATTGATGTGGGGTTGCAAACTCTTGGAATGCTTGGAAATTGAGGTAGGGTAGTGTAGATTTTCTTTGTTATTTAGAAATTGTGGATCCAATTTCATTTAGGGGTTCATAAGTATTTAGGGTCTTGATGGGGATGAAGAGAATGGAGATATGGGAGGAGTTGGGCTCCATTAAAGGTTTGTGGGAAGAACATGGTATTTAGTTGGGGAATTCTATGTGATTCAATATCTAGTGAAAAATGAAATTGTAGTCAAATAACATTAGTGATAAGGGAATTCTCAAAATCTACAAAGGAGTTTTGAGTTGGTGGATCCTCCACTAAAAGGAGGTGTTTTTACTTACAATGAGGGCTTGTCTAAACCTCATTTGGGCCACTTTAGGAGGAACAATTTCCTTTGTATCCAAACAATTATTTCCAAGGCCCATCTTAGATTATCTCCTGTTCCTTTGTTTTCTTTTTGTTGGGGCTTGGTGTTAAAAGTGGAGGGCTTTGAGGATTTTGACAAGATTTGGTGGTGGAGTTATGAGTTTAGGGGCAATCCCAATTTTATTCCTGTTAAAAAGCTGAAAAATATGAAGGAACATGTAAAGAAATGATATTGAAAGGTCTTTGACAATGAGACTCTATTGTTTTCCTTGCTTCCCTTTGGGCTTTCTGCTCCAAGGCATTTAAGGGGACTCCCCTTAATGTGATTCAATTGGATTGGATAGCGGTGTGTACTCCATAAGGATTGGTCCTTAGTGGGAGTTCGTTTGTTTTATGTGTATTTTCCTGTAATTTAGTTGTATTTGGTGGGAGGATTTCTCATCCTTCTTCTTGTACTTCTTTTTTCTATCAATATATCTTTGTGTCGTTTCCAATAAAAAAAAAAAAGGTCTTTGACAATGTGTCCCTTTAGGAAAGATGCAACATTGGACAAGATAAGAGGTCTTTGTCAATATGTCCTTTAGGAAAGAAGGAGTTTTGGACAAGATAAGATTTTTAGATGTTGATGAGACAAGAGTTTGAGATGTTAAAGAAAGTGAAGGACCTTTTGTCTTAGGAGGATGAGGATAATCCAAAAGCGGTAGATGATAAATTTAGTCATTTAGCCATTTTAGAGAAAATTTCTCGAAGACAAAAATCAAGGCCTCTATGGCTTAAGGAAGAGAATAAAAACATGAAAAAATTTCATTGCATGACTAGTGATTATTGGAGAAAGAATCTTATTTTATTTTTGATAAGCAAGCAAAGAAATGTATTAACAACGTTTAGTAAAACAACACATCAAAGTTTCAAAAGGGGCATACGGGGGATGTTAGAAGTAGGCTCAAAGAGAATAAGGAATCATTTTCCAAGGAAGTAGATTCGAAGGGTGGGGTTTGTCATTTTTTTTTCATTTTATACTTGAGAATCCACAATGTAGGAGTCTTAATTGTCATAGACTTAGGTGTTTCTTAAGCAATCATGTGACACTTAGACAATTGAAGGTTCTAGAAGTTGCAAAGTTAGTCTTTTCCAAATTTAGCTTTCAATGATAAGTAATGATACATGTGACATAAACAAGAGATGAGCAAAGAAGGCAATAATTAGAGAGTTTTGTACTCAAATGGACTTTACAATGCTTTGGAAGCCCCTAAGTGCTTCGTGCTTTGGCTAAATCAGACCTTCTCCTATTTATAGGCACATGTGGAACTCTTTACAACCCTTATGGCTCCTTATAATTCTAGAATATTCTATATGTAAAAATTCTATAGAATACTCCACACAACTCTAAGGACTCCTACCCATTTGCAGAGATGAGTAGATGTCTCTAGCTTCTTATGGAAGCTTCTTACCCCCATATAAGCTCAAGTGAGGGGTAATTTTAGTAGGTTGTGACAAAATGCTAAGGATGATTTTATCAATTTCATTGATGACTTGGATAAAGAAGTTTGGAAGTTCCTTTCAAGGAAGAGGAGGTATTTACTACCTTTTGAGGTACGGTTGTAGATAACCCATGTAGTGTTGATGACTTTTCAATGGCTTTTTGGTAGGTTTGTTCACTACATTGGGAAGAGAAATAATGGAGTTCTACAAGGGGTTCTATTTGAATGAATCCTTTGAATAAAGCCTTAATGCTATTTTTCTAGTTCTTATCCCTAAAAATGGTGAACAAACTACATTAAAGATTTTACACCAATCAACTTACATGGGGGCCTATATAAACTCATAATAGAGGTGTTAGTGAATAGATTGAGAAGGGTGATTGCGAAGGTAGTGATGAAGTCTCATAATGCCTTTGTTGGAGGTAGACCAATTTTAGGTGCAGCCTTGGTTGCCAATGAAGCTATTGATATAAGGAAGAGAAGCTCTAGGGTGGGCTTAGTATGCAAATTGGATAGAAAGAAAGCCTACGACAATGTAGAATTGAATTTCCTCCTGTTTGTCATGGAAAAAAATGGGATTCAACAAAGATGGATAAGGCATATTCATTTTTTATATCAATAATGACTAATGAAAATGTCTGTATTGGTTAATGGTTACTCCACTCTTTGAGAGAGGATTTCCTTTTACTTTTAAGTCTAACTTCTTCATAAAATGTTAGAGTGGCAGATCGTGGGAGGTTAATGAGTGTGGAGGTCATTAGCTCTTTCTTTTTAGATGACTCTTTCAGGGATAGGAAGATGATTAATTTTTAAGGCTCATTCATGATGAGCTTCCAAGAAAAAGGAAAACCTATCAAAAAAAAAAAAAAAAAAAAAAGCTTCCAAGCAAAAGGAAAGGATAATATAGGGTGGGAGGAAAGAAGGGAAGTTTCCAAGTAAAATCTTGTTATAATTCCTTATGTGTTGAGAATTCAAAAGGAGCCTTAGGAAGTTTGGGGTACTTGTGTTCCTTTAAGGATATGTGTTTTTTTTTTTTTTTTTGCTTGGGAGGATGTGTGAGGGAAGATCCTAACTATTGATCTCTTTATGAGTAGAGGGTGGAAAAGGTAAAGAGATGCAATCTTTGTAAATTTAATGAAGAATTAATAGATCATCTTACCTAATGTAAGTGAACCAAATAGTTGTGGGACATGTTTTTTTTGGCTATGTTTAGGTTGTGATGAGTATTACTAGATAATTAAAGAAATCACTTGTTAGGATAGAAGATTTTAGAAGGATAAGTGGTGTGGAAATGAGGCTTTGTGTGTTTTTTTTCCCTCTTTATTTTCCATAGCGGTTTCAAAAGAGGCACGAGTGGTAGATGTTTGGGGCTCCACGGTTAAGGCTGGTGGTTGGAATATGAGTTTCTCTAGGCCTTTTAATGATTGAGAGCTGAATATTGTGGAACAGTTCCTTTCGAGAATCCAAGAAAAGAGGGTGTCCCAAGACTTGGAAGATAAGGTGCTTTGGACAAAATCAAAGAGCGGGATGTTTTTTGTTTAGTCCCTTTATGTTGCTTTGGAGCTAGAAGGTGTAGTCCCATTTACAAGGATTATCATTTGGAGCCCTTACGTACCTTTACGGCGGGTTTTTCTCGCTTAGGAAGCATTGTGAGGAATGGCCTTAACTCTGGATTAGGTGAAGAGGAGGGGCTAAGGGGTGGTCTTTAGCAAATAGATATTTCCTTGGCCATGTTGAAAAAGAAACCATAGATCACTTCATTGCGTTAAGGCTAGGGTGTTGTGGCAGTTACTTTTTGCTCTTTTTGGTGTGTCTTGGGTCTTACCCTTGTTGATTAGAGAGACTCTCCTTGGTTGGCATGACTGCTTTATGGGCAAGAAGCGCGAAAAGGAATGAAAGACATCTTCTTTATGCATCTTTTAGACAATTTGGAAGGAAAGAAATAGAATTGCTTTTGATAACGAAGAGCTTTTGGTACAAAGATTGAAAAATTCTTTTGTTTGTACTTTCTGGTCTTGGACAAAGTCGTGTATAGATGACAAATCTCTTTCTCTAATTAATTTTTTTGATTGGTTGGGCTCTAGATGAGGACGAGTGAGATTTTTTGTGGCTCCTCCTTTTGGTAGGTTTTGTCTTTAGGCAACAATTGTATACTTCCTATATGCTTTGGGATGCCTTTTGGGCACCATTTTTTCTTATTCAATACTATCTTGATTTTACCTATCCAAAAAAATAAAAAAAATAAAAAAAATTGAATTGGGTTGGTAATTTGCGTAATAGGGGTATTGTTGTAAAGTTGTTCAAAGCTCGATTCTCTTAGCTTAGATGATTTACTTGTCAATTCATAATTAGTATAATATGCCTTTAGAGGTTGTATTTACTCGCACTACGGTGCAAATTCGGCATGAGGATTGTAAAAGGCAATTCAATGCTTCAGTTGGAAAATCTTGTAACAAGTCTTGAAACATCTTGGCGCCCTTCTTTAGGGGGTTTTAAGACAATTGCTTTTACCTATCAAAAAGTCTTGAAACATCTTGGCAAGGGCTGTTTTGGATTTAACTCGGCCAAGTAGTACCCTTCTTGACCGATACTTTGAACCTTGCATTTTAATAGTAGGTAGCCTTGATAAAGCAACACATGCTTAGAGAAAAAAAAGGAACAAGAAGATTTTCTACTTTTTGCTGACCAAGATACCTAAGATATGTGAAAAAAAATATTTTGTATTTTTGCCACCCAAGATATTTGAAAGATGTAAGATATGTTTCTATTATTTGAAGTTGTTTGGTCACTTGTAATGAAATTTGGAGTCATTAGGAGCATTAGTGATGGTTGAAGTTCTATGTAGAATATGGTTTGAATTAGCTACTTATTGCTTAAAGATTTACCTATTAAGGAATAGATAGTCTTGGTTTGGAAACTTTGATTTTAATACTTACAATAAGACTCAAGATGATGACATGATGTTATTATTTACATAATTTGGAGTTCTCTTATGTTTCTTTTTTTCTTCTCTTCTTTTCTTTTTCCACCTTTATTTATTTATTTATTTATTAAGAAATAAACAATTCATTCCATTTAATTACAAGAATATATAAATAAGGATGAGTAGTCCTTAAAAAAAAGGGAAAAACCTAAATCTAACCAAAAATGAGAAAGAGTAGTAGAAAAGAAAGCAAACTAGGAACTAGAATGGATAATTACCAAAAACCCTTCAAAATGAAGCAACTCTTTAGACAAGAACCAAGACTACGGTTGATGGAGATAGAAATTCCTCCAATCATACAACTATTTGGCCAAATCCTTAGCTAGATGATCTGATATTTAATTAGTTAAGAAAATCTAAGTGAAGGAGAAACACAAAAGTTTAGCATTTGTTGAGTTATTTGATGCAATCATCCTTCATACTTCCATGAACCTTGTTTTTACTTTAATACCTAGGAGATCCAATAGTAGAATCTTGTAAACTATGAGAGTGCACAACCCTAAAGATCTAGCCCAAACTTATTCCTTCTGAAGAGGCTTAAATCTTTGACTCAATTGTTGATCCTAGTCCAACAAGTCTTAGAGAAAGCTCTTAGCATAATACTATTTTATCCCTAATCATGATTGCAATCCCTTGCTACCTGGGTTACCCAAAAAGCAATGATCAAACTTTAGCTTAAGGGCACCTAGTAGTGGAGGTATCTGCTTAGCTTGTACCTCATCATCACTCCTCCCAAACAAAGAGTAGTATGATTCACCGCAATGGAACTTTAAAAAGACTTTGTTACTAAAGCCACAAAGGAAGATAGATAATGTATAACCTCCTATAAACAACCATCAACCTCATCTATTCAAATGTTTTTGGCATTTCTCTCAAACTAGATTATTAGATCAAAGCAAGATGTGCCACTCTCCACATAACTCTATACCACTTTGTCAAAAGCAAAAGGTGATGTCAAGGTGATATGACTCTTTTTAGCATAAGGCGAAAGGTGAAAAACAAGGTGATAACTTGACTATAATAAGGTGATAAAAAATATATATATATTTACCTATTCGATACTTAACCAATATAAGTGTTGTCTTCAACAATTAGCACTATTAATTTTTCATTGCTTATGATGTCTTATAAAGTTAACAAAATAGTAATAATTATTCAAAGCGTTAAATATTATATCCTATATTATAAAAAACATCATATTGTTTAGAGATATTCATCTTGTCTAAATGCATATTCTAATTTTTCAAATATCTAAAAAGCAAAATAAAAAACAAAATAAGAGATTGAACATTCTAGAGAAGCTCTAGGCATCGTTGAAATTAAAATTGTCATCACTTCCATCAAGACTAGATTGATAGGCCTCTATCTTATTATCTCTATGAATGATAATATAATATTTCATCTTATACTTTGTTTAATCCAATGCTAGATTGAATGAAATTATGATTGAGGTATGTTTAATCTTAACTCATGGTCAAAGGTGATTGCCTCTATGCTTTGTGCCTTATCCCAAGGTGATTGTCTAGGCGTTGCCTCTTTGAAGTAGCCTTGCCTAGGTCTTTAAGAAGTGACCTTTATCTGCCTTGCCAGGCTTGATGGCCTAGGTGATCTAGGCAATCGCCTTTGATAACACTGATCTTAGTAGACCTATGGACTCTTGAAAGGCAACAATCATCATGTCTACCAAAATCCTGGGAGGGACCAAATTGATCCTTACAAGTGACCAAGGAGGATGAATTGTTTGCCATTTTTTTGTGAAGGTGTCACAATTAATTACTCCCGTTTTTTTTTTCTTTTGTAAAGATAAAACAAATTCTATTCTCTCCTATTTACTACCTACTATAGCAATGAAGAATCAAATTATTACTCTATTTATTCCTTTCAAGAGTAGGAGATTAATGGATCTCAAGATAAAATAAAGGTTGGGGAATTTAGTCCAAAACAGTCCATTGCTCATCTAAAAAAACTCTTTTGTTCCTCGCTAATCAAAATAACAAACATGAGACAAAAAATCTGGAAGATCCTCAGCAATAGCTTTCTAATGACAATGATTCAACCATTTGCCTATGATTTATGTTGCAAAAATTGTAATCGAGTGTTTCTTGTCTTGTTGCAAAGTGCTTTGGGTAATTGTTTGTTGTTTCATTAACTGTCTTACATTAATAGTAAAATTTCTTGATTTTCTTCTTCATGCATTTCTTTTTAATTAGTTACCTTCATGCATATGTAGTTATGTTTGTAAATTATTATTATCATTTTTCACGGGAAAACTTTTTTTTTTTGGGTCCTCACTAGGACTCGATCCTAAACCTCGCACAACCTCACCTCAACCACTTGCCACTTGAGCCAAGCCTCAAGCGTAGAGTTATTTTTGTAAATTTGTAGCACACATTAACATTGGTGTTAGTTTATACAAGTTTAATGTTATATTCACATGGATTATTGACATATGTGTGTTGTGTGCTATGATCAATGTTCTACATTTTAAAGTTTGTTACCATCCTCACGAGAACTTCAAAAATGGAAAACTAATAAATTAAACACATATTTTCATTCTTCCATCATTATTAGTCTTGTCAGCATCAAATCATCCAAGTGATATATCTTTAATTCAACTAATACCTTCTCAATTTTCGTTGGAATAATAATTACACTCAAACATCATCTATCAAAAAAAAAAAATAATTACACTCAAACATCAATTTTTTGAGAGTGCCTTTGGCGACATGCGCACAATAGTTTCTGTATAGTATCATCCCTCTCCCTTCCTTTAATTTTTATCATCCATTTTTAATCTTTAGGTACAGCTTAAACAGTAATAAAATAACCTTAGGGCCTATTTTAACTTGCTCATACCTCAGACCTTGGGTTGTTTGGAATTCAAAGTGCAACAATAATTGTCATGCATAATCAATAAATGTCATGTGTAACCACCATCATTGTGTGCGTGTGTGTGTATAAAATGCACTAAGTTCTGATAAGCACCTTTGATTTTATATAACTTTACATGAAACAAGTGTTATGTTGTATGTATCATATCTGTATCATAATTTTTTGACACCTTCGATATATAATGTTTTAATTTGCAATACCATTTTTCCTTCTAGAAGGAGGGAAGGCTTGTATTGAGCCCTTCCCTTAATTACTTATCACTAAAGACTCAGGATTGTGTTCTAAAATGTGCTGATAAACTATTGTTTTCATTTGCAGTGTTGGGGGTTTCCCTTTCACATGTCAGAAGGATCAAAGTGTGTGGTTGCTTCTGCTGAACACAATAAAGTAGGACCAAATTACTTTGGTTTCTATGTGCGTGAAGTAGCAGAGTTACTCTCGCAAGATAAGGATTTTCTACCTTGCTCTTCCCAAGCCTCTGAATTATCTGCAAGAACAGGTGGACAAGTTAGGGATGGGGATAAAATAAAGCATGGTTGTGATGGTAAAGAGGCCAAGAGCTCTTCTAGTTCTGGTTCTTTGTTTAGTAATGGCATTGGAGCTGGGATTTCAGATTTTAAAAATGAGAGATTGAAAGCATTGCTCAGGCAGAGTGTGACTTCTCTGACACAGGAAGTTGATGAGGTAAATTAATTACATACACCCATTCATTCATATAGGTAAATTTAATTATATTCCCCTGTTTAAAGCATAGATGCGCAGTATGAGCAAACTTCCCTTGTGTTTATTTTGGACTATATGACAAGAGACAAATCACATTTCATTTTATGATGAGGAGCATTCTGGTCATGCACTCTCAAAAGTTTATTCCTTTGTGCTCTTCTTGTTTAGTGCGGAAAGTTTATGGCTATGACATCCTTCTCTTAGATTTTGTTGATTGGTTGGGTTGTAGTTAAGAAGAGGTTTTAATTTTAATTTTATTTTGTTTTAATATTTTGTTCTCTTTCTCTTTTCTTCTATACTGTTTTGGTGCATCCCCCTTCCTTTCTCTTTTAAGTAGGTGCTTTTAATAAATTAATCTTTGCATTTTTTCTTTATTTTTTATTTTTTCAAATAAAGAAGCAAACTCCGGTTACTTGTAGGTTCTTGGAATATGAATTTTTGAAGATTGGTTATTTAATGTTTGGCATGTCTCTGAACAATGAAATGACCTATGGAATGAGGCATACTTTTTAAGTTCATTAGTTTGGTTTCATGTGATCCACTCAGAAGTAGGAAAAGGTTAAAATCTGTTAACTATGTTATTGTCAATATAAGACTGTTTTTACATGTTAACCTTGAGGACACATTTTTATTTCCTGCAGGATGTGAAAAACATTCTGATAAAAACTGTTTTTTTCTTTTTTTCTTTTTTTAAATTATTGAACCCTATAATTCTTATATGTCACATGTTGGATACTTTTAAGAATCTTAATGTTTCAATATTCATCTATATGGCATTTGGAAGCAGATGCTCGATCCTGTTCTAGCTATACGTCAGATACAAGCACATTTAAGATACAAAAAGCATCAATCCCGTAATTCGAATGGTGAATCTGATGGTTGTGCAGGGCAATTTCCCTGTAAGAAGCGTAAGATGTCCTCTCCAAATGCTAGTCATATCAGTTGTGGATCTAGTAGAGAGGTTAGCCTTTTGTGATCTCTTTATAATGATATTATCAATTTCTGTTTAAATATTTGTTTAACACACACACATACACACCCCTTGATGGTCCACAACTATATTTCTAAAATTATAAGCCAAATTACCCTCAGAACGTTGATGGAAGTGCTCATACTCTCTGCTTTTGAAAGATAGTTCAAGTTTATTCAGTTGGTTGTGTGGAACCCATAAACTGATTCTATTCTGCCTCTTGTTTGATATTAACTTGACAAGATTTAATATGGTTTTTGGTTGATTACAATGATAATTGGAATTATATGAAATAAACTTCTTTTTAAGCTGAACTCTATATGCACCCAAGAATGTCTGTAAACATCATTATATAGATGAAAGCATTTAGTTAGATCTTCAAATCTAGTAATGTTTATTTCTCTAATTGACTTTAATAGACTAGGCACACGGCTCAAATTATGTTTAGATGTGGTTCCTTGTTTTTGTTGTTTTATGCATCTGATGTTGCAGATGTCTTTTGGATGCTCTACTTAAACAACTAATTAACTGTCTGTTGGATTCTTATTTTCTGTTTTTAAAAACATAAAGTGGTAGTAACTCCTATAAAATGCAAGAACTCTTGGAGATGTACCTTAAAAAGATAATGGTTTTTAAAAACCATTTCTAAAAAATTGAGGTATTGAAAAACTTTTACCACCTCTAATTTGAAAAATTTTAGAAACAATTTTTAAGAACACAAGGTAAGTTCACACCTTTTGTTTAAAATTAAAAAATAGGAAGTGCGTCCTAATGACACCTAAGTTATTTTGGAACTTTGAATTGAACCTGTTGAATATATGTTGGCAATAATCATGATAATTGAATTCTGATTAAAAAAAAAAAAAACAATCATCCTAATTGAAAACATGCATTTGATTACGTATTTTAACACAAAACTGAGGGATCATTGCTTAAGATAAAACAACATAGAAAGATAGAAGAAAATCATTAGAATAGTTGCATTGTTCTTTCATTGATGTTCTTTATATGAATATGTATGTATAAGCTTAGTGGTTTTATTTTTGGTTAGAGTTCTTGCTGCTTTATTAAGCTATTAAAGTTTTTTGTAGTGGCCACGTGCGAAAATTATTTTTTGATGTTTTCTCATGTGTGATTGTGGTAGCTAAAGGTTCATGGAATGCTGACATTATGAGAGAAGTCATTGATATTTCAAGAGTATTAAACTGCCTTTTATTTTGTATTATTTGATCGGCAATTCAAAGGCTGATTTCCAGGAAAAAAAAAATCATCTAAAGTTGAAGCTTTGACTTTGGATGACTTCTAGGGTGAATGTTGTTCCCCTCAGCAATAACATTCTATTGTTTCTTTGCTTTTGTTCCTGTACTTGCCTCCATTTGTTCAGTGAAATTCCCTTCAGATTTCCGACAAATGGTTGTTTGTTAATAGTGATCAATTTTTTTCTTATTTTCTAGAGAATGAAGCATGCAAAGCTTGATATGAAACTGAGCAAATGTTGAGATTCCTCTCTCTCTCTCTCTCTCTCCCCCTTCTTTAAATATATAGGGTTCAGCATTTGAGTGCGTGGATGGGGCTTCTTCGGAAAAAAGAAAATCCAATATTGTTAAAAGCTGTGCTCATTGCCACACTACAGAGACCTTGAGGTGGCGAACTGGTCCAGAGGGGCATAAGGTGACCATCAATTCTGTTTTTACTCCATTATATATTGTATACATTATTTATTTTGGTTCTCCATTTTCAGTCTCTATGTGATGCTTGTGGAATCAGACTTGAAAAGCAAAGGGAGCCTCTTTTTTGTTCAAATACAGGAGCTGAGAAAGAAAATGGAGAAGTAAGAACAATCAACTTTGATGTTTAGATCTTAGATAGATTTGCTGGATTTGGAATGTTCAATATTGTGCTGTGGTCAGTGGTAGAGGAGGTATCAGAGGGTTGGAGAGGAAGTGGAATGCAATAGGCCAATAACTTCCTCCTCCCTCCCTTCTCTGTCCCTCCAACTGTCTCACTAGAGTTTGAGCTCAGTATGGTTACAGCTCTTCTTCTGTGTATAATTATTGTTCACAATAATTCTGTTACTTCCGTTAAAGACAAAAGAATACTTCTATTGGCTTCTAAATTAAAGTCAGTTTATGTGTACACATTTGGGCTTTATGGTTGGTCATGGAAAACTTATGGATGTGGGTGGCCTTAATTTGTTTTGTCCCAGGTGAATGACGATCTGAAGATCCTTCTAGAGAATGATTGCTCACTGGTTGAGGAGAGAGTGAAGAAATATTCGGATGAACTATCTGGAACAGTAACATTCCAAAAATTCATTCTTTTCCAAACTCCAAAGCATTTTCTTATCTTATTGTTCTTACTTATGGCTACAATGCCAACTATTTTGTGGTTTTCATGCTGGCCTTGAATCAGAAATTAGTATGCTGAAAGTTTCTTTATATTTTTTCAGCTAGGGCTTATGGAGCAGCAACTTGAACAACTTCTGGACACTGTAATGTGCCAGTGCAGGTACATTGCTTCGATTTCATTGAACTTGTTGAGGGGAAGCTTGGTTGGTTTGTCCCCTTTGTTCTCAACCGAAAAGGCATATGGGTTTATGCATGTAAAATAAATGCCCTCTCAAAGCTTTTGGCTATAAAGGACTGGTGGTTTTATAGGAAAATGGAAAGCGCAAACCTTATAGTTGGCTGGTATGATTGGTTCTAGAAGTCCATGCCAGCACTTCTCTTGTGCAAATATAAAAAATTGCATTGATTTTTTGGAAGACATGTGACATGTGATTTAGCAGCCTTTGACACTCGAGCTATGACTCAAGTGGGTTAGCTCAGGCCAAAGCCAGTCAAGCCCAAGTGAAGGTAATCATTAGGTTTCAAACAGCTCAAATCAAGTATGATCTGAATATTTCCATTGTGGAATTATAATATTCTATAGGATGTCCCATGTATGGCTTGAGGTTTTTGTTTTGTTGCTTCCTGGAATAATATTATTCCATGGAATGCCCACCTTGTGCCTTAAGATTGTTGTTGCATGAGCTCTGGGTGGAAGAGAGGCTTCAGACACGAGAGACAGTGCATTCCATTCAAGCTGACCAACCCCCCCAACAACTAAATTAAACAAGGAATGGGATTTAATGAGAGTTAAGTCAGAACTCAGCCGCTTGGGATATATGGTAGCCCAGATATTTTCCGTGACAAAACTTGCGTTTATTTTACGTTTGACCGGGTGTGTATCTTAACTCCTTAACATTCCACGAAACACAAGATGGAGAAATTTTACCTCCTTCGGGCTCATCCGTTAAGATGCATTTGCCTTCTGTCATACTGTCCCGTAGATGGTGCCATTTTTTAATGTGCATTTTGTAATTATTTCTTTTCTGATAGTTTTCTATCTGTTAATTGACTGCTATTTGTCCCTTAATGACTGGCTTTGCTTACATCTGTGAATGACATGCCCCAGTGCCTTGCTTTTCAACTTGACTGAATCAGTAACACCAGAGATCTTAACTTCAATTGCAGGCCAATGACCCGCCGTGAGAAGCAACAGCTTCAAAAAATGATTCAGAAGCTACCTCCTAAAAATCTTGAACGTGCTGTGGAAATTATCCAGCGTGGTAAGCTACCAGAAATACACTCTGATGAAATCCATGTCAATCTGGAAAAAGAAGTAAGTAAAAACCATCAAGTTATGATTGCCTATATATATAGAGAGAGAAAGATCTTCACCAAGCCAATCATGCCAATATTGTGTTGTTATTTGTAGGATAATGCAACATTGTGGAGATTGTATTATTATGTTGAAGCAGTTGAAAAGGCTAGGAAGCTTTCAAGGTAGCTCCACTGAATTGATCTGTATCAGGGCGAGAGGGGGCTTTCCCTTGCTGAACTCTGAAGTGCGTAGCCTCAACTTAATTTTCTGAAGATCGATTACAGAAGAGATGATGGGAGCCTCTCACACCAATTTTCAGTACTTGAGTAAATTTACAAAATTACATGCAAATCAACCTGGTAAAAATGATACTAAGAGAACCAAGGGCAAAAGGTTCAAGCATACCCCATTTTCTCAAGGAATTGGGATATAAGGTTCTGCAGCATGTAGGTAGGTCTCGGCAGTTGAACTCTTCATTTCCCCTTTGTTCATGATGTCTAGTACTTCAGATATTCATACTGTAAATTTTGTAAAATTTTAAACTCAAAGCCACAGGCGTTTTCACGTTCAAGTTCAGGCATTGGTTAGCTAAACATTTAATGTAGGTGTGGCATGCAATTCTCTAGGGTTGCCGAATGAGTTAAACAATGTATAGCGTGGGCAAGATTTCATGTAACTTTCATACTAGAAATTAATCGCTGAAGTGGATTTCTAACTAATGTTTCTTTTTCTTTTCTAGTTTCCTTGGATCATGTTGAAATTGTGTATCAACTAAGGGAGGTGATGTAATCCCCGGCAAAAAAATAAGATTCATTGCAGCAAGTAATATAGTTTCTAAGCATACGCTATGCATTTTATGAGAACCAAACATAGGCTTAAAAGAATATAATTTTGTGTGAATTGGAGGCAGGGCATGCATAATGTCACCTCAATTTGATTAAACCAACTAGTTGGGAGTTGACAGGCAAACAGGGAACAAGATACATTGTTTTTCTTCTATCTTGCCAGGTTCTTTGGAAATCCATTAACGTAAATGATTCACCTCCAATTGTTTTAAGCACCATCCCCAGTGCACAAGTTGGTCAAATAAACTGCAGGGCCCAACCAATTCAGCAGAGGACCTTCATTGTAAGCCCAGGGTTGGGGGAAGACAGATTTTTGTGTTCAAAAAATATTGTGCAATATTTCATTTTCCAAGCAGTTTCTCTTCCCCAGAAATGGGAACTTAAGCCAACAACATATCAACAGTGTTATTGGTTTCAGACTTTCAGTACAAGATTTGATTATCTAATGAGATTAATTGGATCATTGCACCAAGCTGAATAAATATCAGTTTGGTAGAAATTTTTGGAAACGTTTTTAACATTTCTAACATTAAAAAGATAAAAATTTTTAAGTTTTAAAAAAGCTAGAAATACTTCCTAAAATCACTGCTAAATGCATTCTAAATGTAATCACAAGAAAACTTGAGTAGCTTCCAACTCCTAATACAAAACTTGCCATTTCTTTGAGCCTTTTTTCCCCTTAAAAAAGGTAATTATAAATAATAAAACAGAGAACATAAAAAGTGCCCTAAGATATCTTCTGTCAAAAAGGAGACACTGGACCTTTAAGTGTTCAGGTAAACCTCTCAAAAAACAACCTCCAGAAATTAATAGGAGCCACGCCTCGGCCGTTCCTCTGCAACATTTACTCTGATTGCCCTGCCATCCAAACTCTGCAACACCAAGAAATGTAAAATCAGGCTGTATGTTTACTAAAATGAGAAGCTGGTAAATCACTAGCCCCAACAGATCAATTGTTGTGATCAAATGAAAATAGCAAGCCCACTTAAGTCTTAAAATATATAATAGAAACAAATCAAAGAAGTTCTTTGCTGAATGTCATTCAAACTATGTTTTACTTGTTCACTTTGAACATGCTTCTACCAGAAAAGCGGAAAAAGAATCTTCAGTTCAAGGTGTCTGCAAGAATCAGCAATTACTCACGGTCCTTTATTGTGTTTTATTTTTAATTTTTCTCATCTTTTCCACTTTCCATAATTCAAAAGGGCCAGGTTAAAAGCTTCTATTGAGTTTAAAGCCCTAAAAAATGCTGAACTACCATAAGCTGTTGCAACTAAGTTTTACCCAGGTTTAATCGGTAGGAAATTCAAGACGACTCCATTTTTGGGTGGAATTCCCCGAATGATATCTTCAAGGTTGCATTGATATCCATAAAGAGATTGCATCCTTCTGACCACCAAATTTTTATGGACTGCTCTCCAAGCATCAAATAGGGCTGTGATAATTTCACTAGACTGACTATTGACCTCTGCGTGGTTCCTAGCTCTCTAAGTATGGGTTTCATTTGAGAGGAAAATAGAAATTTCAAAACTTATATATGAAACAGGAGGCATGCATATAACCTGTCCATCAAGAGCAGCAATGGCATCATTCAGTTCTGTCTCACTGGACATTGTCACAAAGCCAAATCCACGTGAACGTTGAGTGTCTCGGTCATAGACTACCCTGGCATCAACCACCTTACCGTGCTCACTGAACACTTGCTCCAGACGAGCATCATCCACTTGCCATGGCAGGTTGCCAACATAAATTCTGAATGAAGGTTCAAATGCTTGCGGAGGTCGTTCTGGACGTGACCCTCTTGGAGCAGCCTTATTGACGGTCAAAAACCTTCCATTTAAATCCTGTTCAGAATAAATGAAACTCTCACATCCCGATAAAATTACAGAAGTGCAAACTTACCAAGCATGCATGCATTCTAAATTAAGAAATAGAGCATTTTAATCATTCATGGGGTAGCCTCCCAAGTTAGATGCTATAGATGCAAAACTAGAGAGAGAGAGAGAGAGACCCAATAAGGGTTTATCCTAAAAAATATATTACCATATTTTACCTTATTTCAATGAAATATATTAGCCTATATTATCATATTTCAATTGTCGTCATGACTCATGCACATCCACTTTGGGGCTGCACAACTGAAAGGTCTCCATAAAAAGGCATTGGAGATGCCCACTGCAGTAACAGGTAATCAATGGTGTTCTCATGCTACTCCAAGAGACCTTGATGCTATAGACTAGAGCTCTATTGGTCAGCTACCACTGCTCAACAAAAGGTTGGGTTTTGGAACCCAGAAAATACAGTCAAGAAGATATAGCAGCCATGTGCTAAATCTATACACTTTGGGTGGTTTATCTTCCATAACTCTTTAAAGGTTATCACTTGATAGCGATAAGTTGAATAGTTTGGAAATAAGACAGTTAATATCATCCCTCATAAATCCCTCTTAGTTTGTAAGAACATTGAGTTTATCTACAACATTTCTCTTTAAGAACCCTCACATACTTTTCCGTTCACCAATCTTTGTTTCCAATTGCAGTTTGCTTTGCTGCTGTTGCAGAAATTTCTCTTAAAGCATCAAAGAATAGATGGGAAAACATTAATCTGACCAACCTCAGTTGAGAAGTACTATACAACCCATGAAAACAATGCTGTTGGGTGACAATGGATGATAAGAGTTAAAAGATATAGTCAATCCATTGCCTGGACCAATTACCGAATAAAAGTTTGCTATCAGATGAGGTAGTTATGAGCATAGTTTTAAAAGGTGCAAGGTGCAAAAAGTCTCCAATGGTTTAGGTGCAACACAAGGCGCACTTGAGTGAAGTGAAATGCTACTTATGATGCATATCAATTTTATAAGATATGATCCAAAATCCAATTCAATCAAGAAAAAATTTAAGGTTCCAAACATTTAAAAAGGACATTCAACAAAAATGAAATGAAATTATATAAATTTCAAAATATAGTTAGAAATTTAAAGAATAAAAGTGTATTAAAAAGAAAAAGTAGAGTAGACTAGGCATGCCTCTCCAACAAGGTGCATGCCTTGACAAGCAAGGCACTATAACTAGGGAGTGATTGTGCCTTGAGCCTAAGCATGCTTAAGCGCACTTTTCACAACTATGGTTATGAGTATAGACACTCATATGGATTATTCCTTAAAGGTGGGACTTTTTTTTTTTTTTTTTGATAGGTAAAGAAAATTTCAATCCTTAAAGGTGGGACTTGCCCTCCAGCACATGCATGTGAGAGGTCTATGCTCCCACAGACTAAGCTATTCAGGATCTCAATAAAATTGGTGTCCTTAGCAAAACATTTGTACCGCCAGTTCAAAGTAGGTTATAAAGAAACTGAGATAATATGGTCTGATGGGCCAAATTTGATTATTACTGTTGTAACTTAAAGGATGCATAAAAGGGAGACCATAAATTGCACTGCCAGAAATCAACTCAATCTAGAGTCCTTATCTCAAACAAGATCTCAAAAGATTAACATGCCGCATTTACTACTATTTTTATTTATTTTATAAGTAAGGAAAGTATTGTATTACGAAGAGGAACTAAAATAGCAACCCAAGATGTACAGGAAAGAAAAGGAAACACTCACCCCTAACATGCCGCATTTACTACTTAGTAAACCTCATGTAAAAAATTGAAAGTTTCGGCTTTTACCAATTGAAATCTTACAACTAAAGCTTCTGTTCATCTCCTTGCTAGGCTTACATATAATAGATCACAGACAATTAACATGCAGATACAACATTATGAAAACTACATACAAATTGGAATGTCGAATTCCATATAGGCCCTCACAAATTGAAGTATTGCAATTAAAGTATCATCTTCATTCTTTGTTTCACTTCCCCACCACCCACCCACAGGAAACCAGAAAACAACAAAGTAACATGATTGATAGAAAACAAGCAACTTACATATCGGTTGAACATCTCCACAGCCTTTTCGGCCTCTTCAACAGTGCTCATTGTTATAAACCCAAACCCACGACTCTGATCTGTTTCTCTATTGTAAATTACCTACAAATAGAAACAGAAAAACATCAGAACCCCAAATGCGAAGAAAATCCCCTATGCTCCAATAATTAAGAGAGACTGGAGTCCATTTCCTTACTGAGAAAAGGAAATGAATTTTTTGGGGCCTTTGATTTTTCATCATATGGGACTCAAGAAATCATAATACTCTACTCAACCAAAATGAAAAATAAATACATATAATTAAAAAAACGATTACTTTCTTTCCTTCTCCCCAATTTTCTCATCAACGAAAGAGGCGCTAAGCACAACCAAAAATAAATAAATAAAAATAAAAATAAAAATTTTACCTCTGCAATCTCCACAACTCCAGCCTCGTCAAAAAGCTGAGCCAATTTCTCACTATCAATATCATAAGGCAAATTCCCCACAAAAAGCTTAGCCTCCTCAGGCGGCTCACTGTAAGTATCTTCACTCCCTTCACTCTCTTCTCCATCTTCCCCAACCTCACCCTCCCAAGCTTCCTCAGAGCCAGAAGCCTCAATCTCTTCCCCTCCTTCACTGTCCCACGTCAACCCACCCTTCTCTTCCTCCTCCTCCTGCTGAGCCCAGTCCGAGGTCTGTGCCACAAATGGGACCAAAGTGGTCGGTGAAGTCTTGGTTTTGAGGGAGACCCATGAAGAGGAACACGAGCAGGAGAGGTGAAAGAGTCTGACGGGCTTTGGTGGGAGTGAGAGGAGCGGGTGTGGGGTTTTGGTGGTGAAGAGTGTAGTTGGTACAGAGGTTAAGCAGCTTTCTGCCATTGAAAATGGCTTCAAGAGAGCATTCGAAGAAGCCATAACCCTAGAGAGAGAGAGATGGAGAAGATAAGGAGTTGTGAAGGGAGAGGGAAGGGGTTTGGCTTTGGGTCACAGCGGGCTTAGGATATGGTCCAAATAGGCCAATTTTGCAGGCTTAGATATTTTATTTTTTTCAAAAAGCAAAAAATTATCTGGTGTTTTAAAAACATATGTATTTCTTTGCAATCTGACCTGAACGAGGATAATATAGTAATTTTGAATCTGTTTCTCCTACTGCTTCTAGGGTTAATAAGTTGAATAGTTAAACTGCTGATGTCGTGCCATGATATTATTGGGAAGAGAGTCTATGTGCGTCACAGTAGATTTTAGAGACGCGTAAAACGACGCCGTTTAGAGCATTCCACCGATTTTATTTCCTTAACGACATCGTACGATGTCCAATTTTTCCTTTTTAATCTCCATAATAGCTCATTTTCCCCATTTTTTTTTACCATTTATAAATATTTTAGTTTTTATATCCCATGTTTTTGTATTTTCCAATTTAATTATTTTGTAAAACAAACCAAATAAATTAATTATGCATATACTTTTTATTTTCTATTTTTAAAAATAAAAAAATAATAAATCTTAGAAAAAAAAAAAAAAAAGAGATGCATTTAGATGACATCTTAATTTCATTTTTTTTAAAACTCTATTTCTTTTTGTACTAATTTAAAATAGTAAAAAAAAATTAAAACATTCTACTTTGCTAAACCGAATAATTGGTAATGCTTTAAAATTTTTGCATTCTTAAATTTATTTTTAATAAGTCGAAAATGAAGCTAATGATGATTGTTTGATATAACAAACCATTTCAGAAGCTTTTGGTAATTATTTGTTAATATGTGAACGATACTCTTTTGTAACTACGGTTTTCCTAGACAACTAATTTAATGGAAGACCTAATAGAGATGTAACATAATATAAAAAAAGTACTTAATGAGTATAAGCTTGGACGAAAATATATTCAAAATAGAAGTATATTTATTTAGACTATAACTTCTATTTACGTATCGATGTAGTGATTTAAAATTTTGATTCATAGATGGATTGTATTTTCTAGGTAAGATAAGATATGCTTAAGAGTTTGATGAGTGCATTGCATGGATTGGAATAGCCAGAGAGATAAGTGAGGTGAGGTTGAGGGAGGAGTGGAACTAGGAAGAGAACTATGAAGAATGAGAGTTTTTATTTATTTTTATTTTTATGGTCCTTTAAAATAGTAATTTTGCATTAATTGTTTCATGATACCATGAGAGCTTATTGGGATAACTTGTTACAAAAACATGATGCTCTCCCCTTCCTCTCATTTTCACAAAAAAATGGCTAGAGGCATATACTTTTTGTTTTTACGAGTCTCTTACTCTAATCATTGCCTTGAGACCCTCATATTAGTTCCGAAGAGCTTGATAGTGCAAAGGCTAATCTAACTATTGAAGTATTCTAATCTTTACTTTTAATTTAGAAATATGTTATATGAAAAGTAACAACTTCTTCCATATATATGATAAAAGTGACAATTCAAAAAAGTCTAAAACCAAGCTTAAAACTAATAGTTAATGATTGATCTATTCGAAGCTACAAGTAAGTTAATCTCTAAACCAAACATTCTCGGTGCCAATTCTAGTGTTATTATTATTTTTAAAGAAAAACTAAAACTAGTAATAATAGTTCTATAAGTTTAAGAATCACAAGTGGAACTAGTGTTAGACTTGTGACCAAAATTTTGTACAAAGTTAGTGAAAATATGATAATTTATAAAGTGACTCAAACAAAAAACTTTTAACCAAACTGTAGTGTTTTAGTGTTGGTTTACCATATAAAAATTTATAGAGAATACAAACTTTAATTTGACATTGTCCTTTGAAAGTTCGCTTTTTTTATTTTTCATTAAAAACTATTTTTGATTGTTTGAAATTAATTTTTGTAAATATTTTTTATACAGGAAGTATTTTCTTATTTACATTATAAATTTAAAGTTAATAGAAAAGGAAATAAAATGGTGACAACCTATACTCTTAGGCCACTTCTTGAGGATCAATTAACATAGACTTGACTTAACTTAGGCTAGCTAGCAATGCAAGTACCTAGTTGATTGTCTCACCACCTATGAAAGCAACTGCTTGCTTCACTGCTAGCACCTCATTAGGCTACGAACAATATTTCTTAGTTGCTTACTTTACCTACAAATGTATGCTTCACCTGCTAGTTCCTTAACCAACTTATACAAGATCGAAAACCCTCAATTCTCCTCATTTTCCCCTTACTTCTTCCGTTTCGCAAAATTTCCTCTTGATGCAACACCAAAACAAACAAAAGAGAAAGTGGAATGTTACTAATTTCTTTTGTGATCTTTCCTCATAGGTAGGGAAGGACCTATTTTGGGATTTAAGCATCAATTAATCTTTTGATAGAACTAGGTTATATGGAATTTCATTTTGGTTTTATCTATTCAAGGAGTAAGAAATATTTCTTTCAATATTTTTTAAATTTATTACTTGTATTTTTTATGAAGATTTATACTAGTAGAGTTTGATGTGTTAACATTCAGGTTTTGTGACTATTTTATAAAATTACTAAATATCTAGACTTGTTACATAATGGATTATGAGTGCTACGCTAGACTTTGTTGCTTACATATTACATTAAAGTAATTGAATAACTTGGAATTTTTGTGTTGTTCCAATCATTGAAAACATGAAATGTTAATACTTGTGGTTAACTTTTGATTACATCATGAACTTCATTGTAGATGGTGCTTTGAGGCACCAAAATGGTAAAGTTTGTATAGGTAATAAAGAAGTGATTTGTGATATCAATAAAGGTGTTAAAATGATGAAATCGAAAAGTTGGTTATCGACACCAATGAAAGGGTGATTTTGTTCAATAATGGGGGGCAATGCATGGTTCCTAGATGTGAGCCCCAAAAGGAAGAAGAGCATTGTATTCATAGTGGCGAAGACTCCAAATTTACCTTGAAAAGATCCCATTGGGATGTAATAGAGGATATGATATATATATATATATATATATATATCCCTGGATGTCAATATATTTGTTCATGGTTCACCGTGGGTTTAAATCTTGATATATGGTAAGATTGTTAAACCTCAAGTACCCTACTTTATGATGTTTGATGTTTTTGTTTGATATTGTGATGTGATGATATGTTATACTATTGAATGTGGTTATTTGGGAACTTTATTATTTGGCAATCTTTAGTTTAAGTTTTTAAAATTGTCATTCTTTATTGAGCTTCATTAGCCCATCTTATTCATTATTTTTTAGATTCAATCGAAGTGACTGCTTAGGCCTAAGAACACATGCAATGCTTGAATTGGTGCTTTGAAGATCTCATTTTTTAATTGCATCTATGATAAAGCCTAAACATTATTTTAATATGTTTTAGGTGTTGGAAATTAGGCATGATGATGTATACAAACTTAAGAAGTTCAAGACACCTTGTGCTACATATTTATAATTTGAGCTTACAAATTAAGAATGGTGTAATTCTCAATGTATTATAAGACTTTTGATGGCACTATTGTGTCAAGACAAATGATGTTTGTTATTTTATCAAATGAGGGATTTTCAATAGTAATGCAATTGCCAAATTGAAAACCAGCAAGAGGATGTACTATATCTTTAAATTTTCAATATGTTAGAAGAACTTCTATTTCTTGTGAAAAACATAAAACTTTTGATATTTTCTATTAGATTTCAAATAAAATAGGTTCCAGCTTGATATGACATCAGATTGAATTTATATGAATTTTCAAATTTAAGAATGGACAACATTGTTGGAAACTTTTGGTTGTTGATGGAATGAATTTGGAATAAGTTTTAGACCCTTGTTCTTGATATCTTTAGTAGTTTGTATTTTTACTTTTAAAGTCTTTTGACTCTAGTTTCATAATTTTTTTTTCTTTTTTCTTTTTATTTTTTATTTTATTATTATTATTATTATTATTATTTTTAAATGTAAAATCTCATGCTCGAATGGATTTTTGAAAAATTGTAGAGTTAGAGCTACTTAGATTTTGGTTGCAAAAATTCTATGGTATGGCTTACTTACGCTTCACTTTTTATATAATAAAGGCTTGTGAATGTACTAATATAATAATTTTATTTAGTATTAGAGTAAGTTTATTTTTGTCGGAACAAAGTTTCAAATCAATTTACCCTTAGTAGGTTAAGGTGCGATTTTTAATGTACCAAGCCAATGGTTCTTAGTGTTAACATGAGTAACCAAATATTTGATATTGTAAGTGAATTTGTGGGATAATAAAGTTTAATTATTATTAATTCTTTTCTTATTCACACTTCAAATTAATTTTGGAATCATGGGTTGTACGTGAGTTTAGGCCGAGCCATGGTTTCAAACTTTGAGTAGTGATGTCCTCTTATATTAGAATCCCTAAGTCATATTCTTAGCTTATCTCCATCTTCCCTTCTCACATCCTTAATCTCATACCCCACAATTTTTGCTTTTGAAGAGATGATTTTGAATGAAGCAAAGTCTTTATTTTATAGCTCTTAGAGAATAATGAAGAGAAGATTTGATTGTTAATAGATGGTAATAGTATTGACTTGCATTTTCTAGAGATTTTGATGAAGCAGTGATCATGTAGGTGACAACTTTAATGATTGGTGAATATACAAAAAATATTTTTAGTGATAAAAAGAATATATAGAATATTTTTCAAAGGAAAAAAAGTAGAATTGAAAAGAGATAAGAAAGAAGATTGACCAACATGCAAAATTAACAAACCTATATCATTACCCATGTGGACCTTATCTTTCTTAGATGATTAGCTTTAACAATCAAATTTTCCATATTTTGAGTGATATGATTTGTTGTACTTGAGTTTGGATGCCAATTGGTTTCATAGATTGTTTTTGGTGTAGCTAACATAGCTGCCATGACAATATTTTGTTGCGATTGTGATTGCTAAACTTGAAATTGATAAAATCCTTGAAAAGAAGGATCAAACTATTAGAAGCATTGTAAAACCACATGACTGAACTTACCATAAAGTTGACATAGTGGTTTGTTGAAATTATAGAGATATCTACCTCTACAGCCTTAACTAAAAGAACCATTTTGACCTCCACCAATTATCTCCGAAATCAAATCTATCTTGATCATTAAAAAAATACCTCTACCTTGTTTATTGTAAAACTTTGTCCATGAAAATTTTCATGACTAGCAAAATTGGGAGGAAATCCTTGACCATTTCCAAAATTATTGAATTTCTTTTTACTATGTAGTTGTGATCCTTGAGATTGGAATGTAGCTACATTGATAGTAGGTGTTGTATAATCAATATTCTTATTATACTTTTCAATTTATGCTTTTTATGTGAGGAGTAAAAAGTTATCCTCATCAACATTGTAAGTATCATTTCTTGAAGGTATTAATATAATAAATGTGTCATATTATGAGGTATGACCATACAAAATGGTACAAATATGATTAATAGTAGGCACAAACATCATATAAAAGTAAGATTATAAGTTTAGAAATTTTTAATCAATACTCATTGATTGATAAAAACCCTTTAATTCTTGGTGTTTTGTAATTATTCTTTAAACTAAACAACCTTTGTCATTATCTATAATATAAAATAGATCTCCAAGCCAAATCTAACAAGAAGTTTTACACCCTACTACTAGAGTTATAGCACCTATAGTCATCGGGGAGCCATAAAACCAATAATTAATCTTATTGTTCCTAATCAAGAAAAGCAAGATTGATCTTGTTGATACTTTCATCATTTGATTCAAGACATGTCATTAGAGGTGGTTTTTATTAAAAAATGAAATATCAAAACTTATGACTATGAATTGCAGTGAGAACTTCATGGTGTTCGAAAAGAAAATTACTATTATCAAGTTTAATAAAGATTGTGTGGCTAAAGGAAAAAGGGATGAATTTTGTAGAAGATGAGGAAAAAGCTCTCCTGATTGACGATGAAGGATTTTCCATTGTTGAATAGGCAAGTTATAACGCGATTGATAAAAAACAAATTTTAGAGTGAAACAATTTATGAAGAAATTGATTTCATTCACTAATGGAATTCAAGCCAAGGTTCTATCAAATACAACTCAAGTTTTAACAACCATCTAACAAATAAAACCACCATTTAACAAACAAAACCAAATCAAATAATACTTAGACACGTAACTAACAAATTAATTAAAACAAGTTTATGATTTATCTAACTAATTTTTTTCTTCAACATCTATAAAGTCATGATAGTCGCAATGGTTCCTTTTACAATAATACATTTGCAAAACTTCAATTTATTTACATATTAAATGACTTATATATTATTATTGTTTATCCATCTATTTTTTACTTTCTAATAATTTCACATTATCAAAATTTTCCTTATTCAAATTGTCTTAAAACTAATTATTTTATTAGGTATTTTATTTCTATTTCATCGCTTTGCAAGTTTGAAGAATATTTGAAAAAGAACAATTACATACAAGTTGCAGTTTACAATAATAAAAATGTCCAATGGTGTAAAAAGTTTATAAAAAGATTTAGGTTGTGCTTATTTGTTTGCTAGAAGTTTAAATAGATCTAAATTTGATTTGAATTAGAGTAGACTTAAATAAGTGTTTACACTAATTGATTTTTATTTTTTTTTATTTTTTATATCAATATTTGAATGTTGTTAAATGTTAAATTGTTTGTTTTTCACTTAAGTACTAAATTTATTTATTTTTACATCTTAAAAACATTTGTAAAATTAATTATTGTATTTCTTCTTATTTTAATTTGAAAAAAAATACTAATTTAATATATTTCCATATATCTCAAAATATCAGAATTTATTAAGATAATAATTTTTTTTATAATGATTAATTATATAATTAGTAAGAAATTGGTAATTGGGAAATAATTAGAACTTCTAATTATGGTTGGGCTGCAAGGAAAATGACAGAATTTTTCTAAGTTAACGTTTAGTTTTATGTGGCATATCTTGGGAGTTGTAAATTTATGAGTGAAATCTTTGGGAGATTAATTCATTAATTTTTAGATTTTTACTTTGGAAAAGAATATTAAATCCCAACTTTTTTATTTTTCGAAATTAATTAGCATCGCTGATATTGATAAATGTTTAGATAAATGTGAATTATATATGCTTATGAAGTTTTAATTAAATTTTTTTGTTCAAATTGATGATTGTTAGTTTATTTTGGTTATGTTGTACGGCAAGGTATGATTTTTAATGTTGTTTATTTTTATTTTAAAAATGAGGAATATACAAAAACTTATGAAATTTAATTTTGTTGAGAACTAGATAAATCATGAGAAACAAAAATAGTTGTTGCATTGGGTAGAATTTTGGTATGGGTTTTGAAATTTTTTGAATTTATTTTAAATTAATTTCTTACTCAAATTAAAATATTTTCATGTCATTGGTTCTTTTTTGAGTAATAATTTATGAAAAAAATTTTGAATTTAAATTTTTTGAGAAATAAGATGAAAAAAGGATTAAATTTTTTTTATTCAAGTCATATTTAGTTTTCTTCTTGATAACATCTTTGCTAATTTATAGTGTATATATATATTATTCAAATTTCACTAAACTAAGTTTTTAAAACTAGAGTCATGTGGTATAACTCTATCTTTCTCTTTCTCTCACACACACATTCTTCTCAATAACATCTTTGCTAATAACTCCCTCTCTCTCTCTCACACACACACACACATTCTTCTCAATAACATCTTTGCTAATGTTATTCAAATTTCACTAAACTAAGTTTTTAAAACTAGAGTTATGTGGTATAATTCTCTCTCTTTCTCTCTCTTTCTCTCTCTCACACACACACTTTTTACATTGTTAACTTCTTATTCTTGAAGCAAAGGGCTGTATAAGAAAAATAGCTCTTTACTAGAAATTTTCATAGTACTTCTTTTATTTAATTAAAATTGTTAACCTTCAATGATATATTTTGATAAGCTAAAATTTATGAATGGAAAATCACCTAATGTTGGATTAGAGGCAATTATCTCTGCTATTGAATGGAAAATTTAAGAGATTTTAACATTATAATTAGTTATAACATAAACCTTCTGTATTATTTTACATTTTCTCACAAAATTGTCCTTTTTCTAATGTTGAATGGAATTTCTTTAATTTTCTTCCAATACAAAACAATATTTAAGGTACTATTCTAAACAACAAACCAAAGAGTAGTTGTCTAGTTTAAAAAAAAATAAATTTGGTTTTATTTTGTGTGGGAAATTGAATTTAAGTATTATAATTAAGTTAAAGCTTGAAAAATAAAAGGTGAAAAGGTGATACTTTTTATTAAAATAAAAGTAATTTTTTTAAGACTTAAGTAATAAAGATAACAAATAACCCTTATCAAGTGATTCCATCTTTGTTTGATATATCTTTACTTTATATAATATATTTTATTAACGAAAAATTCATATATGTAATCCTTAAGCATTTTCATATTCAACGTTTGTAATCCTTGTGGCAAAAGAGAAATAAAAAGCAATATTTGCATTCAATCCCATATCTTTCACTTTATTCTATTAATTTTTTTTTGATGTACACACCACTTCAGGATCCGTCTCTAGTATTGAAGATATGTAACAAACGAATATGACTAATCACATTGTGATATGTGTCTATTTATATCATATTACTTTGTATTAAGTTTAATTTCATTGCATTGTACCTTAATTTTATTATTTTGTATTTGATTCCATTGTTTGTACTTGAAATCATACACTTTCAATGATTAAGATGAATGAAAAGTTTCGTGACTACCTCTTTGATACCTCTATTTGTTACCTCTTTTTTGAAAATTTGGTTTTGATACCCTTTCATTTTTTTACTCTTAAAAGCAAAGAATATTCATTTCAATTATATATGTTTTTAATTTACAAAAATATGAAACATGTTTGTTAATTCTAATTTTAAAAATAAAAAACCAAAAATCTATGCTAGTTTTTTTTTGGATGATTTTTCAATGTTTTTTTGGCTGAATTTGGCTATTTTCAATGTTCATATTTGAGATACAAATATTGTTGAGTCCATAAAATGGAATAAAATGTGGTTGAGTTGCAAATGCAATTTTTTATTTTAAAATTTGTTAAAAAAAAAATTGGGAATCCAAGATTTTTATATACCTTTAGGTAGTTTTTCAGATACATTTTTTATTTTTAAATTTTTTTTAAATAATAAACAATATAAATGAATTTTATATTATTTGTTTGATTTTTAAAAATTTTAAACATGTTTGGTAACTCTAACTTTATTTTTTTGTTTTTAAAAATTAAAAACAAAAACATGTTTTGGTAATTATATAATAACAAGTAGAAACACTTTTTAATAATGATTTGCAGTGATTTTTATGAGCCTAAGTGATTTTTGATGCTTACAATTAAAACATTAGTATTATTGAAAATAATTTTTAAAAATAGTTTTTTGATATTTTGTAGAACATAAATATATTTGGAAACTTGAAATATTCTTAATCCATTTTTTTAATATATTTTAAATATGTTTTAAAATTAAATTTTATATGTATCGTTTTTTTTTTTTTTTTTTTATATTTGTGTAATTACTTTTTAAAATAGTTATTGAAAAACAAGTGAAGATAATTCAAAGATATATTTTGAAAATACCAATGGTTTTTATTTTGACCAATAAAAACTATTTTCCATTAGGTGTAGTATTTTATTTTTTAATTTTTTTTATATTTGTATAAATTTTTTTTTTGGAAAAATATAAAACTGTTTTAAAAAACAGTTAACAAAGATGATCTAAATATTTCAAATATTTCTTCTGCAATTTAAAAAACTGAAAAATCAAGTCACTTTTGTAGCATTCCATAAGCACTTTTGGAAGGCCTTCAATTTACTAAAACAAAGTGAATCACATTAGAACCTTTATTTCAATGTTCATGTACATCAGTTTTCCTCTACTGTTATTAAGGAGAAAGGGAGACAAAGGTGGCCAACAACACCCACAAATATAGCAAAAGCATTGAATGAGTTGCACTTTGTTCCAATGGTTTTGAGCTTTTGTACGTTATTGTCCAAGACAAAAAAAGGGAAAGTGTCTGGGATGATTAAAGCTGTCTCAAATTTCAATCCTCAAAGCTTTAAACTACACATAGAAGCAAGGAAGTTGATTCACTTTTACTTTATTCCATTCCTTGTATTATATAAAAAGGTCAGGCAGATGAGTGCAGAACCATCCTTCACTCCATCACCTTAAAACTAGAGCTTATGCCTTTTGTATAGCTCAAGATGTCCAGTGAGCAAACCTCAGAGAATATGCAGAAACTGATCAAATTTGACCGGCTCAAGTTCTCCGCGTCTGAGGACAATATGATGCTGAAGCAGATTGAGGCCACTCATGAGCCTGATGGGAGAGAGTTTGATGTCAAACCTCTTCTTCATCTTGTGGAGCAGATCTTTACCTGTGCTACCCCAAAGAGCGATGTCACTTTCGATAGTTTGGTATGATTTTCCAGCACTAGAAAAAGGAAATTAGAATCAAACATTTAGCTTTTGATATGGAAGAGGTGCTTATAGCTTCGATGCAGTTCACTAGTTAATGTTGTTGATCTGCCTGTAATCTTTAGGACCTGAAAACAAATGATGTGGAAGCTTTGGAGGACAAGACCCACCAAGCTGGCTTCATTTCCACGCTTGAAGCTTTGGCCTATACCATTGACAGGATTTCCTGTGAGGTAATGAAGGATAAAACTATAGAATATCATCTTGCAGGATGTGGTGTGTTTATGCCCGCATTTAATTAATCATAGTATTGACAGATAAGATGCAAGTGCTCTGGCGGAGAAGAAGCACATCAAAGGGCAATCTCAGTGTTGAACATGGTATCAAGCCATCCATGGGATGCCAAATTGGTGCTGACTCTCTCTGCTTTTGCAGTAAACTATGGAGAGTTCTGGCTTGTTTTCCAGTCATATAACTCAAATGATCTGGCCAAATCTATGGCAATCCTTAAACAAGTACCTGAGATCTTGGGGCGTTCAAGCATGCTGAAACCCCAATTCAATTCAATCAAAGACCTTATAAAAGCCATGCTAGATGTCGCCAATTGCATTGTCAAGTTTAGGGAGCTCCCATCTCAGTACATTACCACAGATGAATCAGCATTCTCCACAGCCCTGGCTAATATTCCCATAGCTGTGTATTGGACAATTAGATGTGTTGTGGCCTGTGCTTCCCAGATTGCTAGGCTTAAAGGGCTGCAGGGTGACGAGTACGTTTTCAAAGCTAAGTTTCAACATAATGCTATTCTGTTTCAATTATCTCTGATCCTTCATCTAAATGAATATATCTATCCTTGTACTAGACGATGCATAACAATCTATCAATCCTGAGTAGTATACTGTTATAAAGCTGTATCGGCTCCTTACGCAGCTAGTATGTGAAAGATGAGTTTCTCATATGCGTTTCAGGCACCCACTGTCAACTTCGGAGGCTTGGGAGATCTCAGCCTTGGTTCATAAGGTCAGAAACATACATAACCACCTCAGGGATAAACTAGATGCCTGCCATAAGCACATAGGTGAGCCTGATCTCTTGCAATTTTATGGATGTGATGCTAATTTGTCATGCAAGTAATGCAACATTTCAAAATAAACCTATAGATTCTTATGTCCAAGAAGAAGCCATCATTTGATGCAGATGACAAGAGACGCATGGAAGCTTACCAGATGCTTTTGGAATTATTCAAGACGTCCCACAGCGACAACATGAAGGTTCTCAAAGCATTGATATATGCAAGAGACAACCAGAATCCACTTTTTCATGGAGCCACCCACAGAAGGGTTTTCTCTTGAATCTTTATCTCACTCTTTTATCACAACTTGGCAAAATTTTTACTTTGATATCCAAAAGGTTCCAGAGTTGGCCTATTGTTCACAAGTATGTTGAAGATAGGGATCGCAGCTCTGGATTAATTAGCCTAAATAGCTCTAGAATGATTACATTGCTGCATTAGCTGGTGTCTTTATTTACTTTTATACTCCTGTTATTAAGACATGATTCAATTCCTTGTTCTGGGACACCGCTAATGCAGATGGAATTTTTGTGTGACAAAAAACAGGTTGACATAGACGTCTTTAAGGACACACATGTGCTTTTGCTCATATCAAACTTGGACATCTCCCATGATGAACTTGAGGTTCTTGAAGATATATACAGAGAGTCACTGAAGAAGAGGCCTGGTATTCAGTATGAGATTGTATGGCTCCCAATCATAGACCAATCTGATCCATGGATGGAGAGCAGTCAAAAGTTGTTTGAGAATCATCGGGCCAGAATGCCATGGTACGCCAGGCATGACCCTTTGCGCAGCCCTTCACCGGAAGATGGTGCTGTGATTACGTTCATAAAAAAGGAGTGGCACTATGGAAGGAAGCCTATTCTCGTGGTTTTAGGTCCGCAAGGACAGGTAGTGTGCCAAAATGCTCTCCATATGATGTGGATTTGGAAGGATGAGGCCTTCCCTTTCACTGCCTCAAGGGAGGAAGATCTATGGAAGGAAGCAACTTGGAAACTTGATTTTCTGGTGGATGGCATTGATCCAAGGATTTCCGAATGGGTACATACACCATCATGACTACTCATACATTTTAAAAATGTTCTCAAGTAGTCCCCTTATTTTGGTTCATTTTTTATGCTTATATAGTTCTCACAATAATTTCTGGCTTCATCAGATAGCAGCTGGAAAAATCATATGCCTATATGGAGGAGATGACATAGAATGGATCCAGAGGTTTACAACCATTGCAAAGAAGGTTGCAGAATCAGCAGGCATTTCCCTGGAGATGGTTTATGTGGGAAAGAGCAATCCAAAGGAACTTGTCTATACAAATATTAAGACCATAATTGAGGACAAATTGAGTCACCATTTGAAAGGCCTGACTTCAATTTGGTACTTCTGGGTTAGAATAGAGAGCATGTTGTACTCCAAAATGCGACTTGGCCAAACTGTCGAGAAGGATCCTACGATGCAGGAAATCTTGAAGATGCTTAGTTTCGATAACAGCCATGAGGGGTGGGCTCTGCTCAGTAAGGGATCAGAGGAGATCACAAAGGCAAAAGGGGATTCATTTTTAACTTGTTTACGGCAGTATAATCAGTGGGAGGTGCATGTGCAGAAAAAGGGTTTCCTGCAGGCACTGAAGGATCATCTTTTGCAAATTCACCCCCCACATCACTGCAATCAATTCGAGCTCCTTGTTGCTGCTGGGATGATTCCTGAAACACTTGTGTGCTCAGAGTGTGGCCGCAAAATGGAGAAGTTCTTTGTTTACCGCTGCTGTGATGTATAAATGGACACATTATTAATTTCTATTATAATTGTTCTTATTTGTCAAGGTTGCTTCTTGTTTGTGTTAGGTTTACAGTAGCATTCTTGGCTGTTGTTTCAGCGGAGAAGACCAAAAATATCTGCACAAAACAGAAGAGAGGTGTTGCCTTCCAGCCATCCATGTATAAATGTATTAACTTGAACTTGTGTTTGTTACAAAACCATAGTTATATACAAAGGAGTAAAACACTGTATACAGTACATTATCTTCAAGATTCTCCTTAATATGCTATTCTTGAACTCACCTTCACTTTCAATAGTCAAAACTAGGATTAGGATCAGAATGACGAATATATGCGATCGTTACATTGTGTGACAATGTGAGCCAACGTTAGCAGAAAGGACGAGATGGAAGGCTGTATTCCAAATTTATATCGGAATTATTAAAATGTTTTTTCATATCATTAGCACATCCTTCCCAATCACTATTGCATAAACCATATAATTTTGTTTCCAAGGCTCTTGTATATCTGACTCCATAATTCACTGTGCCTTGGATATATCTCAAATCTCCTTTTCCAATACCTAAGTGTATGTGACTGGGATTGCTCATGAATCTTGAAAGTAAGCTTCTTGTATACATAATACCATAGGAGGCTATCTACTAGTTTTCTATAAAGAGTTTCATCTACCTTTCTTTCACCACCATCTTTCATTAACTTTTCGTTGCAAACAAGAGGAGTGGCAACTAAGTTGCAACCCAAACATTCTAAATTGTCAAAGAATTTTATATATTTGAGAAATAAAACCTCTATCATCATTTTGATAGATTTCCATGCCAAGAAAATGATGTAGTAGCCCGAAATCATTCATTTCATATATTGTCATTATATCCTTTTGAGCTCTTCAATCATATTCTTTCTATTTTAGGTGAATATCAAATCATCAACATAGAGTAATGATGAAAATATTGAATTTACCTTGGTGCTTCACATGCAAAGTAGGTTTTTACTTTTGCTCCTATGAAGCCCCTTGTCAATGAAATAACCATCAGTTTGACAATAACAAGTTCTAAGAGCTCGTATGAGTCCTTATATATAATGCTTTCTTTAGCTTTTAAATCTTTACTTCTCTCCTTCAACAACAAATCATTGAGGTTGGCACACAAATATTTCTTCCTTATTCTCCATTCAGAAATGTTGACTTGACAGCTAGTTGGTATAATAACCAACCTTTTTTTAGAAGAAAGTACAATGAGTGTTCTTATAGTGTCTAAACAAGCAACCAGAGCAAATGTTTCATGGATGTTAATCCCAAGCTATTGTGTGTAGTTGGCCCTTTGCGACCAATCTTGTCTTCTTTATTTGAATTGAATCATCTGAATTATGCTTCACCTTATAAATCCATTTTACTCCAAGGATTTCTTTAATTGTTAATTCATCAACTAGCTCGCTAGTATGATTCTTTGGGATTGCTTCAATCTCATCTTCCATAGCTTTCTTCCAATATTCTTCTTTCATAACTTCAAAATTTTCTGATTTAGCAATTACATGCTTGATAAATATCATTCAAGCTTCTCTTTTTTTTTGGGAGTTAAACTCTATGATGATGAATTTGAACTTACTGAAGGACTACTTGGGGGTGAACTTGAACTTGGTAGTAAGGATGGTGAGCTTGGCTGAATTGAACCTCCATCATTACCATCTTCATTTGTTGATTTTGAGGCAAAAAAATTGGAACAACCAATATCCTTTTCAACTTCCATTTTTTTTTCCCAATTCTACCTAGCATTTTGACCAAACAAAACATCTCTACTAAAGATTACCTTGTTACTCATCAAGTTGAACATCTTATAGCCCTTTGACATTTAAGCTATAACTAATAAAAATGCACTTTGCACTTTTCACTTATCATATCAAGTTTATATCTTTTCTAACTTTGGAATCTGTGCATAACATACTCATCAAAAGACTTTGAGATGCTTGAAAGAAGGCTTCCTTCCACTCCAAGGCTCTATAGGAGTTTGGTTCCACACAACTTGGACATCTATTAATCAAATATACAACTGCATAAACAGCTTCAGGCCCAGAAAATTTTAGGAAGCTTCTTCTCATGTAGCATTGATTTTGCCATTTCCGTAACAGTTTTGACTTTTCCTTTCCAACACTCCATTTTATTATAGAGGATAACTAATAATCAATTGTCTTTCCATTCTTCATCTTCACAAAATTATTCAAACTCATTTGAGGTATATTCTTTACCTCTATCACTCAGCATTGTAATAAAGCAATCACTTCGTTTTTGAACAAGCACTTTAAATTTTTAAAAAATAGTAAACACCTCTGATTTTTGCCTCATTAAACAAACCCATCTCATTCTTATATAATCATCAATGGAAAGGATAAAGTACCTGCTTTGAGAATGAGAAGGTGTTTGCATTGGCCTACACACATCCATATGTACCAATTTCAGTGGCGCTTTTGTTCTCTAAGCTATTTCTCTCTGAAATGGTTGCCAATGATGCTCCCCAAGAGCACCTCCTTCACATGCTCCATGTTTTTCTTCAATTCTTGGAAGCCCCTATGCCACATTCTTATAATAAAGCAGCTTGAGACCTTGAAAATTTAAGTGCCCAGGTCTTCTATGCCATAACCATGAATCATAAAAAATTCTATGTACTTTTCAAGTTGTATAATTTGCATGCTTGAAATTAAGTGATGAAAGCTTCAATTCTCCATCTTCAACTTTGCCAAGATCAGTTGCTCTCTATCTTTATCATAGATTGTGCAATATTTGTCTTCAAAATGCAATGAATGACCATTCTCCAGAAGTTTTCTGACACTAAGTAAATTCTGGTCTACGTCAGGTACAAACAAGACATCTTGAAGCAACTTTTGACTCTTTCTTGGTTTGAATGACAACAGTCTCTCTTCCTTTCACTTCCACCAAAGAACAGTTTCCTAGCCTCACATAAGAATTTCCAATTATTTCCATGTCAATAAAAATATTTTTCTTTACTGTCATATGATTACTACAACCACCATCTAATAACCACTTTGATGCTTCATCATTAGCACAATCACTGCTCACATAGCAAGCTTCATTTCTTTGGTTTGGAGTACTTTGACATGTATAGAATAATTTTTTTTCACCCTCAATTTCTGTTGAATAACTTTCTTACTGTATCTTTTTGAATCTACAATCCTTTTGCAAGTGCTTAAATTTTTTTTATAATTAAAGCACTGTTTTTTTTTTTTTTCATTTGGACCAACAGTCATTTTCTGTATGACTTTCTTTTACAAATTTTACATCTTTGAGATGAATATTCTTCATTGAATTTTTTATCAAAGCTGATTCTACCTCTTCCTCTTGAACCTCTTTCTCTTCCTCTACTATGTTTTCCACCTCTTACTGACAGTTCACCCTTATTTTGCTTACAATGGTAAGGTTGTCTTTCAAAGTTTTTGGATCCAATATTAAGCTTAGACTGAAAAGCATTTTCAACTGATTTTTTAAGAATACAATATCATCCTTTGCTCAAATGATTTTAATGAAACACAACAACTCTTAGATACTCAATTTTAAGATGTCTTTCATTTCTTCTGTTACAATCACTATTGGGCTAAAATTTTTAAGCAAGGTAATAAGAAGTTTCTCCATAACCTTTTTATCTGCAATTTCTGTACCATAGCTCTTCATTTGATTAATAACTTCTGTAAATCTAGTAGAGTATTCTTTTAAAGAATCACTTTCTTTCATCTTCATATTTTCAAACTTTCTTCTAAGGGATTAAAGTTTAATAGCTCTTACCCTCAAATCTCCTTTGAATTCTAGCAGCTAAATCTCCCCAGCTTCGTTATAGCTTTTGTTGCTCCCATGATTCTCGGAAAAATGAAATCTGATACAACTCTCTATAGCATGGAAAGTGCATTTGCATTTTCACTCGGTCTTCTTTCAACTGTCTTTGTTGGGCATATGCCAATGCAACTCCCTGGTCTAGTTCTCCATAGCCATTCTTAACATAGCCCCCAAATCAACTGATAAAAATAAGGTCTTCATCTTCAAACATCAGAAGTCATAATTTTCCCCATCAAAGATTAGTATATAAGGCTTCTAGAAACTCATTGTTGAAATCTATTTGAGTTTGCTGTGAATTTTTCTGGCCAGAAATTCCTTTCTTCTTCTTTAGATTTCTAACTGAAACACTACGTTTAAACACCATATTTTGGTACACCTTTTAAAAAACAGAAAATGAGAACCCAAATTTATAAAATCCAAACTTAATATATTTATTTAAAATAAATGAGGATTTTATTCACTTTCTTTTAATTAAAGGTACGACTTTTAACCATAGGTATTATTTTTTAATAATATAGATATTATCTTTAATCATCTAGGTATTACCTTTGACTCAAAAGTGTATGTATAATGACTAGCTTTCAACCTTATAGATGTCGTCCATTACGAGCCTAATAAACTCTTGTGGACTTAAAATGCATTTACATAGTTAGGAGGAACTCACACATATATAGTGTCAAAATTTCTTTCCCTATCCATGTGATATATCACAATCATTTCATGAAAACACAACATCCTTATCATGTAGGAGTTTGTTTGGTGTTGTAAAGGGTATCTTTTTGTTTGGCTACACAATCTTATGGAATATGATGAGGACATTGTGTGTATATGGGAAGGATGATTGTGATATCCCATATTAGATAAGGGAAAAAGTTTCTAACATTATATGCATGAACTCCTCTTGACTGTACACAAAACCATAGTTATATACAAAGAGTAAGACACTATACACAACACATTATCTTCAACAAACATACCTATAATTTTAGATTATAGAGTATCTTGATTGATGATCATAGTTTTGATTTCATATCCTTGAATTAACCTTAAGATTTAGGTAGGAAACTTGTATATCCTGATACAAGCTCTAAATTGTTACCTTAGGCAAGTGAAATCATCATAAGAGCTATTTAAATGGTGAGGAAAGTCACATCTTTCTAAATCATTTTCAGCTCTTTCTATTATATTTTTCAACAAATATTAGTGTATTTTGGTGTAAATTTATTTCTCACTTGTTTTCACATTTAGAAAACAAGATTGGTTGGTCAACAATAAAAATGGGCAACCCAGAAGTGGAAAAATAGCTGTTTGATAATTGAGTCTTACAAATCATGGGATTGATGAATCTAACCACTATTACCACACAATAATTGAACTCACATGACATATGCCATGAAAACTAGTACTTGGTTTTTACTATGAACAATCTATAGAGAAATAAGAAGATAGAGAAAATATGATATAAACTTCTCATTGATAATTGATGAATATATTTATATACAAATAACGTTTGAGGGGATAAACATTGACTAATTAAACTTAAAAGGATAAGTCTATCTTTTACTCTAATTCAAATATAAGTCTATTTTCTACTTTAAATCAAATTAATAATAATTATTTTCTTTTCTAAGTCAAAGTCATAATAGATAAATATTAATATTTAAATTAAGGATAAACAGTAACTTTCGTTAACATGCCCCCTTAAGATGGAGCTCTAATAAAAAATTCCAATCTTGGTTGTAAGAGAAAGAAAACAATTGTAGTGTAACGGTTGAAAATTAATGACCACATGTTGCATATGAGAATGAAACACTAGGTTGGAGTATAATTGCATTGCATTGACATAAAAAAAAAAAAAAAAATCGTAAGTTGTTGAGAAATCTGAACATGTAGTTTGGTTAGTAGAGAGCACACCCAGTTGAGTTCAACAACAATAACAACAACATATCTATACTCAACTTTTGTGGAGGAGCGAGCAGTTGTGCATTGTTTCTTGAAGCTTTAGGAGATTGGATTGTGTCTAAGATACATAATGTAAATACTAGCAAATGAGAAATCATCCTTGTTGCCTGGCCAATTGGCATCTAAGAAAGCATGCATAGCTAGTGGAGAGTCTTGATAAAGTAACATGCCATGATAAGAAATACCACAAAGATAGCACAAGAGGAGCTAGTGAAAAGCACAACGTTAGGTAGTGGGTTAATGCATGAACTGAGATAGTTTGTTTACTATAAATGCTATGTCAGGCTATGTAAGACACAAGCATTACAAACGATGACACGATATTCAATTAGATTATAAAGAGCAAAACCAATGTGAATGAAAAGCAATGAACTTGTAAGAAGTAGTGTGGAGACAAGGTTTGCTTTAGCCATCTTAATGTGGGTAAGAAGATCAATAATGTATGGTTGTTGAGATAGAAGTAGTCCATTTTGGTATGGATATGAGTTCCCACATGAGATAATTTGTGGATGTAAGTTTGAGGGGAGGTTGAGTGGCAACATTAATGGTGATAAGAGCACCGGGGTAAAGTGTGTTGGTATTTTGAAAAATGATGATATTGGTTTGGTCGTTAGCCATGGATTTAAGGCTAGGATTTGTAGGTGGCAGAGAATTGGCAGATGGGGAAAAAGGTGATTGATGGGAAGAATGATGATTAACAAGAATGGCTTTGAAATGAGAAGTAGTGTGGTTGGTAATTGCTTTAATATTTGGTGGCCAAGGGGCTTAGTGCTCTGATACCATATATAAAGAGAAAAAAAAGGAGAAAGTATGACATAAAATTCTCATTGATAATTGATTAATATTTATATACAAATAAAATTTGAGGGGATAAATCTTGACTAACTAAAATTAAAAGAACTAGTCTATCTTCAACTCTAACTCAAACTCTATCTTCTACTCTAATTTAAAAACAAATTTATCTTCTACTCTAATTCAAACTCTATCTTCTATTCTAAGTTAAACTAATAATAGATAAATACTAATATTTAAATTAAGGATAAACATTTACTGTTAATAACACAATTTTCCTAGCATACATTAATTGTTGTTCTTTTAGACGTTCATAGTAAAGGATGCATGAGAATAATCAAGTAGCTTCTTCATTATCTAAAGTTTTTTACTATGAACAATTTCCCTTGCATACAAATTATAGGTTAGGATTTTGTAACTACAGTTCAATTCAATAATAAGGAATTCCCAATCTATTTTAACTAAATATCCTTCAGCTAAAAGAAGAATATGTGATCCAAGTCAATCTTAAATGATGTAGATAAAATAGATCGAGCTTAAAAGCTTGGAGAAATCTTAATTATATACAAGACCTAAACATACACATTCCTATAACCATGCAAAAATTATTTAATTAAAAAGAAAGAGAGAGAAAAAAAAGACAAGATTCAAGCCCTATGGGGCACATGTTGAATATCTTGCCTCTTAATTGGGTGATTTAGAGCCTCACATATGCCTAGTTTGCCATTAAATATAGGAGAAGCAATGGTGCTAGTTAGAGAAAGACTCATACATTGGTAAATTTGGAGAAATTAAGAAGATTGATGGACACTGCACATATTAAAAATTCTAGATTAACTAGCTCTCCAAAAAAAAAAAAGAGTGAAAAGAAAACAACAAAGACAAATGTGAGAATAGTTATAGTTACATACAAATTAATGACAACACACATATTGAAAGACAACAATGCATCACACATTAATTCTTTGTTAGGACGTGTCTCAAATTCCTTATTGGAATATATTTATTTTTTGTAAAAGGAATATTATATGGAATATTTCTTAAGTTCATATATGATTGTAATTAGATTCTTCATTGAATAAGAAAAAGTAATAGAAATATCTTTATAAATATTTTAGGTTATGAGAGGAAAAAGTTATGAGAAAAGTATGAGCTTGTAAAGACTATATATGGTAGATAGAGTTCTAAAAAAGAGCAAACGATACTTGATGGAACAAGAAGACTCGTGGTTTAGTGTGTAGATGTGAGGAAGAATAAAAGACACCTAATGGAGCAAAAGGGTTCATAGTTCAAGGTGGAGATAGAAAAAATAGGAAAATGCGAGATATTGAGACCCAATGATTGTATTTGTTTTTATCTTTTGCATTATTATTTACCGCATAATGGAATGTTATCTCTCATCCATGGTAATAAACATGGTTGACCAAACTATGTTAAATATTTTATACCTTTGTAAGAACTATTTTATCTTTGTTTCTTGAAATTAATAGATTTATATTAATGCTTTCGTTAGCACAAGTGGTATCCAAGCTAGGTTGAAGATGTTTAAAAGCTTATGTTGAATGTGTTTAGAAAAGCTTATGTTGAATATGTTTGGAAAGGCTTAATTTGGTTGAAGATGTCTATAAGAGCTTTAGTTGAAGATGTTTGGAAGAAATTAACCTTGGTTAAAGATGTTTGGAAGACCCTCGATTAAAGATGTTTGGATGACCCTCAATTGAAGATGTTTGGACGAACCTTATTTGAAGATTTTAGGAAGAGCAAAAAAGAACAAAGCACAAAGGATCTAGAGAATTGCAAAAAGGAATTTTTGTTAAGATGGAGTCAATTATTCTCTTATTACAAGAAGCAATAGGATCATTGCGCATGACAAGACCGTGGTGAATGAAGGGAACCATGGAATATGAGGAGAGCAAAATGCATGAGGAAAGCAAATATCATGGAGAGATAAAAGATTTATTTAATGAAATTTTACTCAAGGTGAGGATTGTTGGAGGTATGTTAAATTTTTAATTAGAATATATTTTTTATAGAAGGAATAATATATAGAATATTTCCTAAGTTCATAAGCAAAAATGTAGTAGAAATATATCTATAAATATTCTAAGTCATGAGAGGAAAAGGTTATGAGAGAGATATAAACTTATGAAGACCATACGTGGTAAACAAAGATGTGAGGAAGAACAAGTGACACCCATTAGAAAGAGAGCTCATGTTTTAAGGTGTAGATGTGAAGAAGGGTGAGAGATGCCTAATGAAGTAAAAGGATTCGTGGTTTAAGGCAAAATATAAAGAGTGGAAAAATGTGAGAGTATTCTAGTACCTAAAGATTGTATCTATTTCTATCCTCTATAATATTATCTAATGTATAGTGAAATGTCATCTTTTATTCATGGAGGTAAGCATGGTTGGTTGAACCATGTTAAAACCTTGTTTATCTGTGTGAATGATTTTATTTTTGTATTTTTCTATTAGTATGTTTGCATTGAAGCTTCCACTGAAACAACATTCTTCAGAGTGCTAGAAAAGTTATACTGAATGCCTTCTGCTTGTGGACATTGCTCTGAAGACTAGGAATGCTCTGCCAGTTATCCAAGATTTTTTATGGGAAACATACATTTCTGTAGTTGCTCGAATGCATTTTTCATAGACAATAACTTAGAATGCTATCACGTCGCTCAAAATTTCCCAAAAGGCTCAAACCAGATTCAAAGTGTGGCGCCCTTGGGATGGCCTAAAATTTTAAATTTGTTGGTGGAACCCGGTTATACTGGAGATTAGGTAAGGATACTTAGGGTTGTAGGTTTATAACCAGTAGGTTTTACCATGATCCTATTTAAACGTTGTTTATACTGAAATGCTTCTCCATGGCATGATTGAATATCTCCCAAAGGAGAAAAAAAAAAAGCAAAGCAAATATACCCCCAAAAGAAAGAGTAAAGCAAATATATCTGGCTTTCCCTTTGTTGGATTGTTGCCTTCATTATTCCTGCTTTCTTTAATGCATCGACCCATTTATTTCTAGAAACTGAAGCAAGGAACCGACACTACTTTATTTCTCTTTTCACTTTTTGTGTTTTTGAGGAAATAATATTCTCACATTTGATTTTGCATGCTGATAAAAGCTTCCAGGTAAGGAAGCACCTAATTATCATGCATAGATGCCATTCATGTGACATTATATGCAGATCATGCCCTTTTTTTTTTCCTGGGTCCATGTTGCCATCAAACTTGACTACTGATCATCTCTAAAAGCTTAATTAGTCCATTGATTGAACCATTTAATAAAAGAAATTGGTAGGATTTACCTTGTATGAAAACACGTTTTTGATGCTTTTATGAAGTTCTATGCGTGGTAACAAAATTCCTGACGAGTCAAATTGGCAGGATCCAAATCTGGATCTTCAGTCAGAAGCAAATGCTCCGGTTTACTGGACCACCCAATTTGATAAAAGGAACGGGTGGGATTTGCAGTTTGGATGTTTGGATAAAAAAATTCTACACGGAGTAAGAAAATTATTTGGTGCCAAATTCGCGGGACCCAGATCTGGCTCTTGATTTAGAAGTAACTGCTGCTTCTGCGACCACCCGAAAGAATAAAATCGTGAAACAAGATGATGAGTCACGAAAGCAAGTCTTGGTCCAAACGTTTCTGGATTTTAATTATGGTGGAAGCAAAGAAGTTGATTCACTGAGGTCGCTTTATTCGTTTGTGAAAGGGTATATAAAGGGCAAGCAGTCTGCAAAAGGAACACAAGCCATCTTCTCTTCCGTTCTGCCTCAAATCTTAGCTACTTGCCTTCCTTTGCATACCCAAAATGGAGATTACAAACAAGGCCATCACAGGTCCATTGCAGCAAATGCCCAACAAACTCAGCAACCCAAATCCAATGCAGCCAGCGATCAACCCAACTCCAATGCATCCAGCGATCAACCCAACTCCAATGCAGCAACTGCTCAACCCAACTCCATTGCAGCAACTGCTCAACCCAACTCCATTGCATCAACTGATGAAACCATCAGCAATGCAGCAACTGATCAACCCATCTCCAGGGCAGCAAGCGGTCAACCCATCTACAGGGCAGCAAGCGGTCAACCCATCTACAGGGCAGCAAGCGGTCAACCCAACTCCAATGCATCACGAATTAACCACCAAAATCAACCCAGTTCCCTTACATCAACTGATCAGGCATGATAGGAGTATGATAACCATGTCTGATGACAACATGATGGTGAAACAAATTCACGCAACCCATGCTCCTGATGGCCGAGAGTTTGATGTTAAGCCTCTTTTCCAACTCGTGGAAGACATCCTGAATCGGGCTACACCGGGTGTTGATCCCTTAATTTCGGTATAACACTCCTATAACCTCTTCTGTAGTGAAGGCCTAAGTTTCTTTTGTTCAGGCTGCTTTTAATTACTTGACCTTGTTCATTTTTTTCAATAGCCAAAACAAAAGTAAATGCACATACCAACCAAGGGTTCCTAGCCAGCACAATGTCATACTAACTAGCCAACTCCCATGTTATCTACAAAATAAAACACAAGAAATTTTTACGCCATATAGTCATTTATCTACATCTAAAATATTTTCAGAATAACAAACTTTTTACTGCCGAAGTCCACCTTTTTCCTACTATATGTTTTGAGGATAACATCTATTTCAAAATTTCAACTCCTTCACAATAACACTCTTCTTTTTCCAAATGCTCGAGCTGCTTCCATGGGGTGAAATCATTTAATTCAAGAACATTAGAACGTCCACGTTTTAGTTTGTTGTGTTAGTTAAGAGCATATGCATTTGACAATCCTAATTACTGAAGGATACTTGGACGAAAGGGTATGCAGATACAAATTTTCTATGCATTTATAGTAGCTAATCCACTCGTGATTTCATTGCAGGCTGCCCAAACACGCATTGAAACTTCTGATGATAGGACAAATCAAGCCAGTTTCATTGCTTTGCTCGAAGCACTGTCGTTTACCATTGATCGAATTTCCTGCGAGGTTATTACAAAGAACTACAAAAATTCATTTCTTAGAATGACATGCAGAAAACTCATCCCTTATGCATTATACACATGGCATGATTACGTTTTATTTGTTTCTTTACAATGACATGTGGTCAATCAATTTGTATTCAGATAGCATACAAGAGTTTGGGCGGAGGTGATGCTCATGCAACGACACTCTCTATATTCGACCTGTTAACAAGCTATTCATGGGAAGCAAAGCTGGTGCTAACCCTATCAGCTTTTGCTGTGAACTATGGTGAATTCTGGCTCCTTGCTCAGATCTATTCATCCAACCAACTTGCGAAATCAATGGCAATCCTTAAGCAAGTGCCCATCATCTTGGAGCACTCTGGTCAACTGAAACCACGGTTTGATGCTCTTAACAATCTCATCAGGGCTATGGTGGCAATTACCAGGTGCATTATTGAGTTCAAGGAGCTCCCGTCCATGTATATAAGCCAGGACGTACCAGCATTAGCAACAGCAATGACCCATATCCCCACTGCTGTTTACTGGACCATCAGGAGTGTTGTGGCTTGCGCAACTCAGATTACAACCCTCACTAGCATGGGCCATGAGTATGTTATATTGTCTTTGCTGATATATCGTGCTTCAATCTTTCAACCTTAGTAAAGCAACGTATTGCCAACTAAATATCTTTTCCATTTGCTAATTTTCCAAAGACAAAAAATAAATGCCTCTGATTTTGTGGAAGAATTATATGATATGCCACTTAATCCATTGGGAATGCTGGTTAGGCAACAATCATTTTACTTATGACAATTGCAATGATTTTAGGTACTGGACATCTGCTACAAATGAGGCATGGGAACTGTCCACCATGGCTCACAAGATCAATAGCATACTGGACCTTCTGAAGAAGCAACTTACTCTTTGTTACCAATACATAGGTAAGACCACCAACCCTTTCCAAATTTATGAAAGCAAGTGTTGCACAGCTAATGTAAATACCAATGAAATGGATTTTAAATCTGACAAGGGATTGCTGTTTGATGCAGATGATAAGTGGAATGCTGAAACTTTTCAAATGCTTCTGAATCTCTTTGAGAGTATTCACATTGACAACATGAAGATTCTCAGGGCACTGATTTCTCCCAAGGATGACGTGCAGCCACTGCTTGAAGGCTCTACAAAGAGAAGGGTTCACTCTCCAAACACATCACTGCATTACTGCATTGGCAGTAGCACTATTCCATGGAACTGTCATATATAAAAAAAATTATTACCAAGACTTAAAAGTTCTAATGTGCATTTTCTTTTTCCCCTTCGTTACTACTAACCTAAAGTTCTAACTTTAATGCCGCAGGTTAACATAGATGTGCTGAGGAGGAAGAATGTTTTGCTGCTTATATCAGGCCTATCCATCTCCCATGACGAGCTTTCAATTCTGGAACAGATCTATAATGAGTCTCGGGTCCACGGGACTAGGATGGAGAGTCAGTACGAAGTTGTGTGGATCCCAGTTGTGGACCGCTCAGTCATGTGGACAGATGCCATGCAAGATCGGTTTGAGACTCTGCAGGCCACAATGCCATGGTATTCAGTATACACTCCTACACTGATTGATAAGGCAGTCATCAGGTTCATCAAGGAGGTGTGGCACTTCCGGAACAAGCCCATCCTTGTGGTGCTAGATCCACAAGGAAGAGTGGTGAGCCCTAATGCAATCCACATGATGTGGATATGGGGGAGTACCGCCTTTCCGTTCACCAGTTTGAGGGAGGAAGCTCTGTGGAAGGAAGAGACTTGGAGGCTTGAGCTGCTGGTGGATGGCATTGACCCAACTGTACTGAACTGGGTAATTAACCTTTACCAATCTAAATACATATTTAGATGTGCATGAATGAACTCACTTTTCCCTAATATGAGACCAATCGTGAACATTTTTAAAATACCCTGGGAATGTTTTTGTTCCATCAGGTCAAAGAAGGAAAATTCATTTACTTGTATGGAGGGACTGACATGGAGTGGATCCGAAAATTCACAACCACAGCAAAGGCAGTTGCATCGGCTGCACGGATCCCCTTAGAGATGGTGTACGTGGGAAAGAGCAACAAGAGAGAGCAAGTTCGGAAATGCATAACAAGCATCACCACGGAGAATCTCAGCTACTGCTGGCAAGACCTCACCATGGTTTGGTTCTTCTGGACCCGATTGGAAAGCATGTTGTTCTCCAAGATCCAGCTAGGGAGGGGCGACGATGATGACTCCATGTTGAGGGAAATCAAGAAACTTCTCAGCTATGACAAAGAAGGAGGATGGGCTGTACTGAGCAAGGGGTCTTTTGTGTTCGTCAATGGCCACAGCAGCACTGTTTTGCCCACCTTTACCGAGTACAATTTATGGAAAGACGACGTGCCTCCAAAGGGCTTCGATATTGCTTGCATGGATTTCCATAGCAAGCTTCATAGCGATTCTCAGCCCTGCTGCCGCTTTGAGTTCCCGAGCGAAGTTGGAAGGATTCCAGAGAAGATCAGGTGCCCAGAGTGCCTCCAGATCATGGAGAAGTACATCACTTTCGGGTGCTGCCATGACGAGAACGCCATAAGCGCACTCTACTAAGCCTCTGCTTCTGTTTTTCATATGATGCATGCAGGTTGCTTGCGACTGAAATAATTTCATGCGTGTGTTCATTTATTTTGTTTTCTTTGTTTTCCCCTTCCTGTTTTTCCGTGTGATGTAATAAAATTTGATTGCCTCATTGCATCCACATGATGTAGAAGGAAGCCAGCTTGCAAACTTGAGGTGCTGGTGAATGCTATTATCCATTGATTTCCATCCGGGTCCATGTACTCTATATGGTGATTGCTATTAGATGTCGGAGTGTCCTTCAAATATTATCCTTGTGTTGATTATGCTTATGTGTTCCCATGTAGTTGTCACTATAAAATTCAGAACCGAAACTGAAAACCAATAATACGTTCATATAACTCACAATATTATCATTCCCCATGTTTGAAATGATGGAATATAGAATAGAATCAGATAAAGCAAAAAAGGTTGTTTTTGTACAAAGAATTTGTAAAATTTAAGTTTAATATATTAATTACCTAAAAATAATTCGGATTTTGTGCATCTTTTGATCAAAAGTATTATCTTAATTTGACCATCTAGATATGACATAGGTACTAAATTTGATCATCGTAAGTATTTTTTACTTGAAAATACATAAAATTTGAATTATTTTTAGGAGTTTTTATCTTTTATTTTCTTTTTATGCATGAAACCCACTTTTCCACACATCATTTTTATTACTGCATTTAGACCGTTTTCTAGAAATGAGAATAAGAATAAGAATGACAAATTGAATCTCATGGAAATCCAAACTCACTCTCATCATTTGGATTTTACTTTTCTAGTTACCTTCATTCTTATTCAATTATAATCCCAATCCTAAATATCAAACTCAAACTATAGAGATTAAGAGATTTGCTATCATTGCAAATACGGCTGCATGCACAAGCAGCACGGATGTAACACAAGGTGCCTATTGGGTTGCATTTATATAAAAATTAGTTTTTTGTTTTTTATGTTTTGAGTGGTTGTTATGCTCCCATGTGGAGAGATTTATTCAAGTTAAATTTCTTAACATCTGGTTTTGTAGCTTGCAAACTATAACAAAAATAAAAAAATAAAAAAATCCAAGAGAGAAATGCGAAGTGAAAAACTATAACCAAAAGAACTTTGTTTTATGGGGGACTGTTTTACTTCTTTGTTTCCGGCTGTTACTCTTCCATTTTCTTTCAGTATCCATCCTCTGTTTTCAAGTCGAAACTATAACCAAAAGAACTAGTATCAAAGTCACCCGTTTCATGAACCCACCTTTCAATCAAAAGAACTAGTATCAAAGAACTTGTTGTTTCCAGTTTTTTGTTCCCAGATTTCAGGGTGTCTCACCAACATATACTATCTCTCTTTTTCAAGTCCTCTTATCTATTGCAACATGTCTCTTATGTATGGAATTTTAAGAAATATCCACTATTTTGGAGAAGGAGGATTCTAGGGTTTCTTTTCACTTGAAGACCCAAATCCAAACCCACAATATAATTGAATTGGCGGTCATTGAAGCAACAAAATTTGAAGGCAAACAAGGAAAGATAAAATGAAGAGCAAGTGTTGCTGTTGTTTTGCAAGCAGATTATGTAGCTAGAAACCCTCAACATTGAAGTAGAAGGACCAAGGATTTGAAGAGTAGATCAATGGCCAACACAAATCTTACAAGTATGAGTTTTCATGCCTCTTCTATTCCATTATTTGAAGGAGAAAACTATGATTTTTGGTGCATAAAAATGAAAACATTATTTATGTCTCAAGATGTTTAGGATTTGGTTGAAAATGGTTTTGATGAACATGAAAATGCAGCTACACTAACTCCAATTAAAAAAGATCAATTGAAAGATTGGAAAAAAAAAAGGATGCAAAAGCTCTCCTATTTATTCAATAGGGTGTTGGTAATAGCGTTTTCCCAAGAATTATGAGAGCTAGCTTCAAAAGGTAAAGAAGCATGGGACATCCTCCAACAAGAGTTCCAAGGATATAGAAGAACCCGATCAGTAAGGCTTCAATATTTAAGAAGAGAGCTAGAAAATATGAAAATAAGGGAGAATTAAACTCTAAATGAGTTCTCTTCTAGATTTATGGAGTTCATAAATCAAATGAAGTCACATGGTGAAGAAATTAGTGACAGAAGAATTATTGAGAAAATTTTGATCAGCCTACCTAATAAATATGACCCAATTGTGGCTATGGTTGAAAAAACAAAAGATCTCTCATAACTCAATGTACAAGAGCTATTTAGGTCTTTAAAAACTTATGAGTAGAGATTGTTGAGGCATTCTAAAAAATCAGTTGAAAGGAAACCTACAAGCAATGAAAATAGAAGTGATATATCCAAAGGTGGTAGAACTAGGTGAGGAAGAGGAAGAGGTAGAAAAAACTTCAACAATGGAAGAAAGTTCACTAACAAAGAAGCCTTATCACTCACAATGTGTAGTATTTATAAAAGAAGCAATCATGTTAAGAAAGATTGTTGGTTCAAAGGGAAGCCTTAATGCTTTAATTGTAAAAAATTTTTGTATTCAAATATGCTGAAAATGTGGCTTTTAGAGTGGAAAATATTGAAGTTTGGTTATGACATAGAAGATTTAGGCACTTGAACTTCAATAGCTTGAAAATGCTTTATCAAAGGAAGATGTGGTACAAGGGTTGCCTAAACCATTGAAAAAAAGAATGAAATATGTGAAGGTTGTGCTATTGGGAAGCATCACAGACAATCATTTCCAAATGAAGTTTCTTAGAATGCAAAGAAGGTATTGGAGCTAATTCAAATTGACATATGTGGGCTCATGTCTACACCTTCTCAAGGCAACAACAAGTACTTCAACAAAACTATATAAAGCCAAATCATTGCATAACAAAATCTTCTTGGAAAGAAAATTCTACACTATTTGAATGTCAGAATCTACTTCGATGACTAAACACATTAACACTCTAAAATTTTTGTTCTATCAACTGTTAGCTATGGAGCATAACATAGAAGAGAAAGAATGTGTTGAACTTCTATTCCAAAGTCTACCTGACTCATATGATCATCTCATCATAAATATGGCCAATGGTGCTTTGAGGATAATGCTAGTTGTTAGGAGATAGAGTCTTGTTTAATTGTTAATAATTTTGTTTTTTTTTTAATGTTTGAATATAGAAGTCTTTTTAGATAGTGACTTGCTTTCCATTGAAGATCAAGAGTTGCCATTCGTCCAACTGGGAAGTCACAGATATGTTTAAAAATATTTGGCTTGTGGTAGACTCTATTGAGGTATAAAGAGGATTGATAATTGTTTTGAATTTAAAATTAATTTTTATAATTTTTTTGAAAAATAGAGAATGCTTAAGCGGGGAACAACACTTAAATGATGACCGCTCAAGCGTTCCATACTACTTGAGCACTTGAAGCGTTCAAGCCACCAAAGTAGGCTAGAGTGGTCATGAATTTTCAACTAAGATTCTTTCATGCAAATATGATTTGGAAGTCTTCTAAAACCAAACCTCTTCAGGATTTACTCTTATAAATACCTCATTATAACCCTTTGAGGCTTAAAAGATCGTTTTAGAGATTCTGGAGATTGGAAAGTGATCTCAAACTTATTGAGAGGTTCTCATTGAGAAGAAAGCCTAAAGTACCACACCATTCCCAATCTCTCATTTAAGGATTTGATTTATGAATCTTGGGTTGAAGACCTTCATCCCTTTGACGAGGCTAAAGTGATCCATTGGAGCAATTGAAGGTTGCTGCATTGTGAATGTGAATCAAGTTGTAGGTACTGGAAAGAAAATCTTTAAGGTAAGATGATCAAGTAAATATGTGTAACCTGATTTCACATAATGGATTTAGATTAGTAGGTCTTAGATTTTGTGGGGGTTTTTTTTTTCCCTTTATAGTTAGTATGAGGGTTTTCCACATAAAAATCTCATGCCCACTGCATATCTTTTCATTTCATTGTTATATCATTGAATGTTTGATTATCATTGTTACCCCTAACATCTCATAGGTTATCCCTAGAAGATAAAAATCATATTTTTATACTTAAAGATTTCAAGTATAGCCTATTAGGTTATACAAGGTATCACTGGTACTTCTTAAGATAAAAATTGGGGATAATATATATAAATCTTTATTTTAAATTTTAAAATCACTCATTCACCCCCACTTTGGGTGTTTCAGTTTTTTACTAGTCTTTAATAATGTTGCGACTACTATACTTGAGGAAGAAAGTAGGCATAAAAATAAGGAATACAAATATCATCTTCTCAACAAACTGAGGCTCTAATTATTTCTAAAGGAAGATCAACAAAACGTGGTTCTAGTGGGAGTCACAAATAGAGTAAGTCAAAGCCTTAAGGTAAGAAGAAAGTCAAATGTTACCATTATGGAAAACAAAGACACGTAAAAAAGAGTGTTAACCCAATGGGTTCTCCTAATCAGGTTTTGATGATAACAAACCATTGTTAAGTGACTACTTGGTTTGAATGGTAAAGAATCTCAGGTATAAATTCGGAAATTCATCAAATGACCAAATGGATACAAGATCAGGACTTTCGGAAGACTTTTAATCATAAGAAAAAAAAAATGTAAGATGAATGCATGAGTGCACTTAGGGTTTACATATCTTTTTATGCATCTTTGGAAAACTCGATTTGTTCTCTAAAGTTGTAATTTCATTAAAACCCGAGTTTTATCAAATGTACCTTAGGCAAAACGTTTCAAAATTGGCATATTAATTTACCTAAAGACCTTGCCTAAGTGTTAGAAAAGAAAAGAAGTGAAAAAGATAGGTTTTCAGGGCCAAAAGGCTGAATCGGTCGAGGCTCTAGCCAACCGGCTCAATTGGTTGGGGAACCAATTGACCGGTTGCCCTTGTGCGGTCGAGGTCCGATCGAGGAGTGTCAAAATCACTCTCTCTTTTTTAGTATCCTTCCTTTCTTGGTTGAGGTTTCCTCCTTCCTGGTCGACCTCTGGTTGAGGTTCGATCGAGACAATGGTAACCTGTCAAAACATTAAATGCTCCAACAGCTAGTGAACCGGTCGACCCCCAGCTCTACCGGTTGAGGCTATTTTTTGCTGTTCTTGGCTCCCAAGCTTGAAAACCTATAAATTGAGAGCTCCACTTCATTTATGACAGAAAGACACTTGTAATCAATTGTCTACCTACTTGTTCTTGCCTTAAAAGCTCTCATTTCCTTTTTAGTGCATTAAATCCTCACTTGCATATCTTTTAGTGCACCCTTGTGAGTCATCCTAGCTTTGTTTTGTATTTGAGATATCATTGAGATAGGTTGAGGGATTCATTCTTGTAAAAACTGAGTGTTAAAGCTTTCAAGAGGTTTGAATCTTGAAGAGATTGTGCAAGAGCCAATTGGAGCCGCAATCCAAGTGTAAAAAGATTGGAAGCTTGGTTGAAGCTTCAAGTTAGTGGAACCCTCACTTGGTTAGGAGATTGAGGAGAGTGGACGTAGGCAAGGAAGTGCCGAACCACAATAAAATTTGAGTTTGAAAATTTTACAAAACATAGAGCTCCATTTTTCATAGGAATCGACTATCCCTATTGGAAAACTAGAATGACTCGTGTGGACCCGCATTTTTCACGTGATCTCCCACTCAATTGGTGAGACTCAATTTTATTTGTGAAAAATTAATTTTAGAAAAGTCGGAGTCGCCACTTATTTTATTTTATTTTAAAGGAAAAATAAAACAAGAAATAAAACCCTAAAAAAAATGACTTCATAGTTTTTGGAAAAACATGTCTTTGAAAAAACCGAGTCTAAATCCGGGGATCAGGTTACCTATTGGGAAGATACATTTAAAAGGTAGCACCCCTTTAAGCCCTACAAAGGTCTCTACTGACTAAGTTTAGGGAAATATGACAATTAATTGGTTAATTATAGATACCTAGGTAGGCTAGGTGATTTTAAAAAATAACATACTAAATAAGGAAACCAATCACAATCATGAAGAAGATTTCGGGTACGTACCTGGACTGCTTCTTAAGCGCTATCACAAGACATCAAATTAAGTTAGTTCAAATAGTATATCATTCAGCATGTGTTTTATTAGAAATAATCGAATAATGAAACATGTATATCAAAACACTCAAGCACTATCAAACATAAACATAATTCACAATGACAATCATATTTATAGAATTTAGAAGGTAGGTGATAGGGGGCGTACCTGGATAGCATAGATAACTCATAATACTCTTTCTTAGGACATGGGGGGTTAGATAATAAATAATAAAACAAGAAATCCTAACATGCATATCTAATTAGCATAACAAAAATTATCAAAGTATACGAAATCATCAATTATCACATACATCTTGTATATAATTCCTAAAAAATAAATAGACATGATTACAACAAATAACAAGGGTGATAACAAAATAAGTTTTGAAAAGATTTTCTTATGTAGGGGTTTCACCAATTTCCCAATTGATATACACGAATTTAGCCTAGAATTGTTCCATTTATTTGGGACCACAAGCTTTGGTTTGTGTTTTGTTCAAAACCAAAATTTTCATTGGAAGCCGAAAATGATGCAAACTGATTAAGATATGGTTGCATTTTATTTTTAAAAAAAAGAGATTTTGATCTTGAGGACTTTAAATGAATTTTTTAACATAAAATTTTCAAGGGTATCTTTTGAGGAAAGCATTTGATTTTAAAATAAAGGGAATTTATGTGAAAATAACCAATGTTTTCAGAACCGGACCGGTCATCGAACCGGAAAAGTTATCGGTTCACGGTTCACTGGTCGGACCAGTCGTCGAACCGCAGTCGAACCAGTGACGTCATAAATATGCAATTTTTTATTTATATATTATTAAAATAAAAAATAATTATAAAAAATTTAAAATATATATGAATAAATTAAAAATCAATAATATTATTTTATATCTTTGATATTATCAAATTAAAATTTTAAATTTAATTAGATGAAATATGTATAATATTTAAATGTGAACATATTTGAAAATTTAAACTAATTTTATAATTTTTAAAAATATTATATTATTTTTATTTAATATTATAAAAAATTTTAAAATCTAAAATATATTATTTAGTTTGGCATGGTAGATAACAAAATGCATATAGCCGAGTGGCCTCTTAGGGAGAGTAGTGTACCGGAGGTCCAAGGTTCAAGCTCTCTTGGTGGAGATTGTTATATAATTTTTTCATTGATAATGTTAGCAATCCCACATCGGAAAGTGAGAGGAATAAGGATGCAAATGACTCCTATAAAAGCCATCCTCAGGGCACAGGCATGACCACGATTAATGGGCTCAAGACTCAGCCTAAAATGTGGTTGGGTTGCGTGTGTGGGCTTTGTCATAAGACAAGGCCCAGCATGGGCTTTGGTACAAATCAATAAAATTCAATGGGCCCTTCTTGCAAAATGAGGGGCTAATTTGAACTGTTCGGTTCGTTTTGAACCGTTCGGTTCGACCAGGTCACCGGTTTGATCGCCGGTTCAGGCGATTTGTGTCCAGTCCAATAGCCAAGCGGTTCAATAGAGTGAACCGAGCCGGAAACGTGACCGGTCGACGGTTAAACCGGTTGAACCGGCCGGTCCGGTCCGGTTTTTAAAACATTGAAAATAACAAAACATAAGAAATAAAATACCTAGCAAAATAGAAGAAAACGAATTCACAAAGTGAAAATTTGGACAATTCGAGCAAACTAAAGTTGTGAGAATGGAGACCAATCGTCACTATTTTCCAATGGCCTTTGACAAGTAAATTTTATGAGAGACCATCAAAACAATAAATTATTCAAACTTAGATCAAATAAGCTAATGAGACATTCACCAAAAATTAAAGACTAGTATTCAAGAAGCACATAAATTGAACATAACAATCAAGAATTAACATAGGATTGGCTAAACACACAAGTACACCTAGATTAAAAAAAATAAAAATAAATTGAAACTATACTCAATTAGAATTAAAAAAACATAAACTTTATGTAATGGGATTAATTAAACTATTGGATTAAAATCATAAACACACTCAAAGTAAAAAAAAAAAACATATTAAAACTAAACTAAATTATAATTAAAAACATGAATTTTATTTAGCCAGATTAATTAAACTATTGAATTACAACCACAAATATATCCAAACTAAAAAATAAATTATAACAAAACTAAATCAGAATTAAAAACATAAACTTTATCTAATAAAATTATTTAAACTAATGAATTAAAATTACTAACACATTCAAACTAAAACATAAACTAAAACTAAACTAATGTGGAATTAAAAAAAAATATAAAATTTATCTCACAAGATTATTTAAACTAATGAATTAAAATCACTAACACATTCAAACTAAAACTAAACTAATCCAAAAAAAAAATAAACTTTATCTCACAAGATTATTTAAACTAATGAATTAAAATCACTAACACATTCAAACTAAAACATAAATTAAAACTAAACTAATCCGGAATTAAAAATATAAACTTTATCTCACGAGATTATTTAAACTAATGAACTAAAATTACAAATACATTCAAACTAAAACGTAAACTAAAACTAAACTAATCCGGAAGTAAAAATATAAACTTTATCTCATAAGATTATTTAAACTAATGAATTAAAATAAAAAACACATTCGAACTAAAACATAAACTAAAACTAAACTAATCCGGAATTAAAAATATAAACTTTATCTCATAAGATTATTTAAACTAATGAATTAAAATAAAAAACACATTCGAACTAAAACATAAACTAAAACTAAACTAATCCGGAATTAAAAATATAAACTTTATCTCACCAGATTATTTAGACTAATGAATTAAAATCACTAGCACATTCAAACTAAAACTAAACTAATCCGGAATAAAAAATATAAACTTCATCTCACAAGATTATTTAAACTAATGAATTAAAATCACTAACACATTCAAACTAAAACATAAACTAAAACTAAATAAATCCGGAATTAAAAATATAAACTTTATCTCACAAGATTATTTAAACTAATGAATTAAAATCACTAACACATTCAAACTAAAATTAAACTAATCCGGAATTAAAAATATAAACTTTATCTCACAAGATTATTTAAACTAATGAATTAAAATCACTAGCACATTCAAATTATAACATAAACTAAAACTAAACTAACCCGTAACTAAAAATATAAACTTTATTTCCCAAGATTATTTAAACTAATGAATTAAAATCACTAACACATTCAAATTAAAACATAAACTAAAACTAAACTAAACTAATCCGGAATTAAAAATATAAATTTTATCTCACGAGATTATTTAAACTAATGAATTAAAATTACAAACACATTCAAACTAAAACATAAACTAAAACTAAACTAATCCGGAAGTAAAAATATAAACTTTATCTCATAAGATTATTTAAACTAATGAATTAAAATAAAAAACACATTCAAACTAAAACATAAACTAAAACTAAACTAATCCGGAATTAAAAATATAAACTTTATCTCACCAGATTATTTAGACTAATGAATTAAAATCACTAGCACATTCAAACTAAAACATAAACTAAAACTAAACTAATCCCGAATAAAAAATATAAACTTCATCTCACAAGATTATTTAAACTAATGAATTAAAATCATTAACACATTCAAACTAAAACATAAACTAAAACTAAATAAATTCGGAATTAAAAATATAAACTTTATCTCACAAGATTATTTAAACTAATGAATTAAAATCACTAACACATTCAAATTATAACATAAACTAAAACAAAACTAATCCGTAACTAAAAATATAAACTTTATTTCCCAAGATTATTTAAACTAATGAATTAAAATCACTAACACATTCAAATTAAAACATAAACTAAAACTAAACTAATCCGGAATTAAAAATATAAATTTTATCTCACGAGATTATTTAAACTAATGAATTAAAATTAAAAACACATTCAAACTAAAACATAAACTAAAACTAAACTAATCCGGAAGTAAAAATATAAACTTTATCTCATAAGATTATTTAAACTAATGAATTAAAATAAAAAACACATTCAAACTAAAACATAAACTAAAACTAAACTAATCCGGAATTAAAAATATAAACTTTATCTCACCAGATTATTTAGACTAATGAATTAAAATCACTAGCACATTCAAACTAAAACATAAACTAAAACTAAACTAATCCCGAATAAAAAATATAAACTTCATCTCACAAGATTATTTAAACTAATGAATTAAAATCACTAACACATTCAAACTAAAACATAAACTAAAACTAAATAAATTCGGAATTAAAAATATAAACTTTATCTCACAAGATTATTTAAACTAATGAATTAAAATCACTAACACATTCAAATTATAACATAAACTAAAACAAAACTAATCCGTAACTAAAAATATAAACTTTATTTCCCAAGATTATTTAAACTAATGAATTAAAATCACTAACACATTCAAATTAAAACATAAACTAAAACTAAACTAATCCGGAATTAAAAATATAAATTTTATCTCACGAGATTATTTAAACTAATGAATTAAAATTAAAAACACATTCAAACTAAAACATAAACTAAAACTAAACTAATCCGGAAGTAAAAATATAAACTTTATCTCATAAGATTATTTAAACTAATGAATTAAAATAAAAAACACATTCAAACTAAAACATAAACTAAAACTAAACTAATCCGGAATTAAAAATATAAACTTTATCTCACCAGATTATTTAGACTAATGAATTAAAATCACTAGCACATTCAAACTAAAACATAAACTAAAACTAAACTAATCCCGAATAAAAAATATAAACTTCATCTCACAAGATTATTTAAACTAATGAATTAAAATCACTAACACATTCAAACTAAAACATAAACTAAAACTAAATAAATTTGGAATTAAAAATATAAACTTTATCTCACAAGATTATTTAAACTAATGAATTAAAATCACTAACACATTCAAATTAAAATTAAACTAATCCGGAATTAAAAATATAAACTTTATCTCACAAGATCATTTAAACTAATGAATTAAAATCACTAACACATTCAAATTATAACATAAACTAAAACTAAACTAATCCGTAACTAAAAATATAAACTTTATTTCCCAAGATTATTTAAACTAATGAATTAAAATCACTAACACATTCAAATTAAAACATAAACTAAAACTAAACTAATCCGGAATTAAAAATATAAATTTTATATCACGAGATTATTTAAACTAATGAATTAAAATTACAAACACATTCAAACTAAAACATAAACTAAAACTAAACTAATTCGGAATTAAAAATATAAACCTTATCTCACAAAATTGTTTAAACTAATGAATTAAAATCACTATCACATTCAAACTAAAACATAAACTACAACTAAACTAATCTGGAATTAAAAATATAAACTTTATCTGACAAAATTATTTAAACAAATGAATTAAAATCACTAACACATTCAAACTAAAACATAAACTAAAACTAAACTAATCCGGAATTAAAAATATAAATTTTATCTCACAAAATTATTTAAACTAATGAATTAAAATCATTAACACATTCAAACTAAAACATAAACTAAAACTAAACTAATCTGGAATTAAAAATATAAACTTTATCTCACAAAATTATTTAAACTAATGAATTAAAATCACAAACACATTCAAACTAAAATATAAACTAAAACTGAACTAATCCTAAATTAAAAATATAAACTTTATCTCACAAGATTATTTAAAGTAATGAATTAAAATCACAAACACATTCAAACTAAAACCGAACTAATCCTAAATTAAAAATATAAACTTCATCTCACAAGATTATTTAAACTAATGAATTAAAATCACAAACACATTCAAACTAAAACATAAACTAAAACTTAACTAATCCGAAATTAAAAAAAAAATATAAACTTTATCTCACAAGATTATTTAAACTAATGAATTAAAATCACTAACACATTCAAACTAAAAAATAAATGAAAACTAAACTAATTAATTCGGAATTAAAAATATAAACTTTAACACAAAGAATTAATCAAAAATTAAAATTTCAAAAAACAAATCTAGGTTAAATAAAAATACTATATAGAAAACTAACCTATGAAGCGAAAGAAAAATCCTCTCTTGATGATTAAAGTGGCAGCCCGATCTCCGTCCGAAATCCCTCGCTCTCCTCCAAAATTCTGCGTGCTCTCTCTGAAAAAAATTTCCTTAGCCTATTTTTCCCAGACAAAAAAAAAAAAAAACATTTCCCCTCTTTTATTCTTGTCTCTCTCTTATTTATATGGCAACCTATCATTTCCATGGGATACTCTGTTTCTTTTTTTAATCCCGGCAGATATATGGAAAGTGCACATGTGCAAACCGTGTCTTGTAAGTTGCAATGCTTAGGCTGTCAACGCCACTTGATGTAGAAACTATTAGGACTACCATTTTTCAGAACAATGAAACCCATCATCTAGCAATGAACAATTCTAGGATTGATATAGAGGGTAGCTCTCATTCCAAACCCAACTCCCATCAAACACGTTACACCCATCAACACCCTCTTCAAGAAACCCCAGCAGTATATCGACAATCGCCTCTAACGACAACGGGGAGGACAACTGCGACTCATCAAATCCCAACCAAGAAAGCCTCCCAGGCAATGTACGAGTGTGAAGCCTCTGACTGACAGCATGGTAATTCAAGAAAAAGAAACATCCAATGAAACATATGACAACGAAGAAGGAGCCAAAAACGCCCACAAACGACTCAAGAGGATTGAAACGCTAAATTTCTTCAAGAACTCATGTGAACAACCATATTGGGATCGTTGAATATTGTCTCGCCGTTTCTTGTACACCAAACAATTGGATCTGAGCGTAGCGACATAGGCGATGACTCCAAGCGCTATCTTGACTTTCTATCCACCTTTGAATCCACTGGATGACTCTCCCCCCTCTGAATTTACGCTCTTGGTACTCACGTGCTGCACATCCCTAACGTCAGACGAAAATGGTGTAGGAGAGGGCGTCAGCGGTGATCCAAAGTGTGGTGATGGTGAAGGAGCAGTTGGCGAGGACGGAGACAGAGCATGTAACGACAGAGCGACGTCTTCGGCGCCGCTTTTTAGGTGCCAACGTAGGCGATAACTCCAGCGATTCTATAACAGTAGTGAGCTCTATTAAGATGAGAGGAAATTGAGACTGAACGTTGGTGTAGGGGGCGGCGGTTGGAGAGAGCAGATCCAGCGATGCTAAACGAACGATAGTAGTCAGCGTGAACGGTGGCACGGTGATGGTGGACGTAGATGACCCTCCTTCATGAGGCATCGCCACTCCTTGCACTGCTGCACAAAGTCTTCGTTGTCGAGCTTTGACGCCGTACACCTCGTCAAAACACATCTTGTTTGGGAATGTACAAACAGTGCCGGAAAAGAGAAAAATATCCAAAGAGGCACCTCCGGCGGTGATAGTGGCGATTGCGACAACCATGACGGCTAGGTCGACGATCCAGAATCGAAATCTAATGCGGAGATGCGATTGAATTGAGAATTGAGAATTGAGAGTTGAGAGGTGAGAGCGCTCCAATGTCGGTGAGGATTCGAGCTGCTGCAAGATCTGAAGTAGCGAAGAAAACCTTGAACCCTTCACGAGAGAGAGATGGAGCGAAGGAGTTGGGTCATTCCAGGAGAAATGAATAGAGAGAATAAATGGAATCAAAACGAGAATTGGCACCCATCCTATGGATGACAACAAAGCAAGAGAAGGTTAAATCCTTGCATAAGAACCAGACATGGAAATTTGTGCCCCCACCACTTGGAAGAAAAATTATTGGAAATAAGTAGGTCTATAAGATCAAACATGACAGCAATGACCAAGTGGAGAAGTATTGTGCAAGACTCGTGGTTAAAGAATATGCTTAGAAAGAAGGTATTGATTTCAATGAGTGATTTTCTCCAATTGTTCAATTTACATCAATTTGAGTAGTCTTAGCTATGTGTGCTGGATTGGATTTACACTTTGAGTAGTTAGATGTGAAAATTGCGTTTCTTCATGGAGAGTTTCAAGAAGAAATTTATATGCCTGAAAGGCTTTGAAGAAAATGAGAAAGAGAACTTGGTTTGCAGATTAACTAAATCTTTGTATGGTATAAAATAAGTGTCAAAATGTGGGTACAAGAGATTTGATTCCTTCATATTGAGCCTTGGGTACAATAGACTCAATTCATATCATTGTATATATTACAAGAGGTTTGAGGGTGATGATTTTATTATTTTGTTGTTATACGTGATTACATGTTGGTTGAAAACCCCAACAAAGATTGAGTCTAAGAATTAAAGGCACAATTGGCTAAGATATTTAAGATGAAGGATCTAGGACCAACAAACAAAATTCTAGGGATGCAAATTTGCCAAGATAGACAAAACAAGAAGATTTGACTCTCACAAAAAAGCTATTTGAAAATTTTTTTACATCGTCTTAACATGCATGATTGTAAATTAACCAGTTTCTACCTTACTTCTTGTAAATTACAAATTATCCTTAAGTATGAGTCCTAGTAATAAAGCGGAGTGGATGAAACTATCTCAAACACCATATGCATCAGCAATGGGAAATGTTTTCTATGATTTGTACAAAACCAAACATTGCACAAGTAGTGGGAGTGATAAGTCGATTCATGGCAAATTTGGGGAGAGAGCATTGAAATATAGTTAAGAGGATCCTTAGATACATCAAAGTATTAGTTATGTTGATTCAGACTTTGCAGGTTATCTTGATAAGAATAAATCTACTACGAGCTATTTGTTTACACTTACAAGAGGAGTTGTGAGCTAGGTTTCAAAACTCCAAACTATTGTGGCTCTATCTATAACAGAAGCAAAGTACATGGCAGCTACACAGGCTTGTAAGGAAGCTATCTGGATTAAAAGGCTATAAAAAAAGCTTAGACACAAACAAGAGAAGATTTCTCTATTGTGCCAGTGACATATTTGGTTGCACAAGGTGACAAGTTTGTCGCAAATTGACAGTTGAAAGAAACAGACTGAGCGAAATTGGCCAGCCTAAAAAATATTATGAAAATAATTTTTTCTGAAAAACTTAATTAACACTAATTTATTCCCCGGCTACTGGTATGTTTATGAATTACAAAGCTAATCAGATAGATTCTGCTACTGAGGAACCCTTATGAGTGGAAAGCAATAATGTTATATGCACCAAATTTTTTTCCAGTTATTTCCATTGTACTTTTTGACAACATAGACTAATACTTGATCCTGTTAATGGGGAAAAAGAATGCATATGAAGTCATTCATCTAATCTTCATTTCACAGTAGTTCAAATAACAAGTAAATGCAAAGAACCATTCATCACAACCCCATTTCAAAGTTGTTCAAATAACTAGCCCAACACCCAAAACTACACAACAGAAAGCCATAAACCCTATAAGAACCTTTAATTTCTAACCTTTTGCTCTGTCCAGACTCCCTTAGTTGATCGTTTGGCAGTCCCAATCACCCTCTTATATATACAATAATACCAAACAATATCGCAAAATTTATGTCATTCCATAACCATTAATGAAATAAACAAAGGAATTAGTACCGGTCTTCATGATCTACTCTCATACGTACTTTTCTAATTTTCTAATTGGAATACACCTTACCATAACTAGGTTCAGATGCAACCAGTTTCTTTAAATACATCTAATATAAAACAATAATAACAGTCTAAACCATAAAACTTGAAATACTAAACTACATGGTATGAAGCAATCAAATTTCTTAATATTAAACTTTGCTTGGATAGTAAGAAATCATTGGAAAATAAAAGTAATCAAAATAAATCTCCACTACTTAAGTCCAGTAAATAGCCAACAACTTTTATGCAGTCAACCGTCATCTATGAATCTTAAACACCGCTTTCTGAGATCAAAATCATGAAAATATAAACTTAAATGGCATAAGCAAAAGGGAAGCAATAACAGAGCAAAAACAAAAATAGTTCATTTCCCTACATTTCTGAGTCTAAAACATTATAAATTTATACAAAAGAATCCAAAAATAAGATCTAAATAGAACATACACAAAGTAACAGAGGTTTAGGTTAGAGAAATTTTCAAAAGAAAATTTGAAGGGGAAAAAATTGAATTCCAGACTTCTCATTAGAACATTATAAAACAAACAACAGCTTTTGTGTGGGGTCCAAAAATCTCAATAGCTTTTAAGCTTCTAGTTGTTTGTGGAGGCTCACTGATTAAGGGTGAGGATGGTGAGTGTTGGTTAGGAAGTGTCAGTGAAGATTTCCTATGGTAGCTCATCGACCATTTGCATTTTGGAGTTATGAGTATGTGTAAGTGTTGGATGGTCTGCTGTTGATGCTACCCTTGAACAAGCTACTGGTTCTCCGCATAAATGAAGGCCTGCAAATCTGTAGAGAAAGAAACAAGAAAAAACACAGAGCAAAGTAAAACCAAGGCACATAAAGGCAACGTGAACTGCTACTTCTCATATTTTCAGATTTTTTTAGATACAAAAATAAGAAGCTTGCTCAACACACTTCTCTCTTCTATCCAAGCCCTCCATCTGTTAGTATTATAGCCATAGATCAAAAAGATAACTTAACCACGGTTAAAATATCAAAAAACAAACTGCAATACATTAACACATCAATAGTAAGGTCCTCAAATATCTAGGGTTTGTCAAGTCTAATGGTGGGATTTGAGGGATGAGGTTTATGAATATTTTTTAAATGGATATTGAGGGTAAATAAAGTAGAAGATAATTAACATGGCATAAAGGTTTGTGTTACTATATTGAACTTTGAAAAAGCACCAAGGTTGAATAATAAAACTAAGACACCTCCGATAAGCACTATTGTATTCCCAATTATAAGTTAAAAGGTCACATCAAATAATAACGCTTATAATAAGTATAATAATATTAAGAAAATTAAATTAAACAATGTGCTTTTAGTAAGCACCATTGTATATCCCATTATAAGCTAAATCATGACGCTTTATGAAAGTGCCATGAAATGAAGCTTCATGGTTTTGAATTTTCATTGTAGCGTTTGCAGTTTGTATAAATTCTACGAGGAATAAGAAAATTCGCGGGACCCAGATCTCTCTTTTGATTCAGAAGTAACTGCTGCTTCTGGGACCACCCAAAAGAATAAAATCGTGAAACAAGAAGATGATCAGTCACGAAAGCAAGTCTTGGTCCAAAGTACCTGAATTTTAATTATGGCGGAAGTAAAGAGTTAGATTCAGTGAGGCTCGCTTTATTCGTTTGTGAAGGGTATATAAAGGGCAAGCAGTCTGCAAAAGGAACACAAGCCATCTTCTCCTCTTCCGTTCTGCCTCAAAATCTTAGCTACTTGCCTTCTTTTGCATACCCAAAACGGTGACTACCAACAAAGCCATCTAAGGTCCATTGCAGCAAATGGCCAAAGAACTCAGTAACCCAACTCCCATGCAGCAAGTGAACAACCCATCTCCGATGCAGCAAGCGATCAACCCAGCTCCGCTGCAGCAAGTGTTGAAGCCCGCAGAAACCACCAAAATCAACCCAGTTCCCTTACAAAAACTGATCAAGCATGATAGGAGCATGATAACCATGTCTGATGACAACATGATGGTGAAACAAATTCACGCAACCCATGCTCCTGATGGCCGAGAGTTTGATGTTAAGCCTCTTTTCCAACTCGTGGAAGACATCCTGAATCGGGCTACACCGGGTGTTGATCCCTTAATTTCGGTATAACACTCCTATAACCTCTAATGTAGTAAGGGCCTAATGTTTCTGCCAGTTTCTTTTGTTCAGGCTGCTTTTAATTACTTGACCTTGTTCATTTTTTTCAATAGCCAAAACAAAAGTAAATGCACATACCAATCAAGGATTCCTTGCCAGCACAATGTCATACTAACTAGCCAACTCCTATGTTATCTACAAAATCAACACAAGAAATTTTTACGCCATATAGTCATTTATCTACATCTAAAATATTTTCAGAATAACAAACTTTTTACTGCCGAAGTCCACCTTTTTCCTACTATATGTTTTGAGGATAACATCTATTTCAAAATTTCAACTCCTTCACAATAACACTCTTCTTCTTTTTCCAAATGCTCGAGCTGCTTCCATGGGGTGAAATCATTTAATTCAAGAACATTAGAACGTCCACGTTTTAGTTTGTTGTGTTAGTTAAGAGCATATGCAATTGACAATCCTAATTAATGAAGGATACTTGAACGAAAGGGTATGCAGATACAAATTTTCTATGCATTTATAGTAGATAATCCACTCGTGATTTCATTGCAGGCTGCCCAAACACGCATTGAAACTTCTGATGATAGGACAAATCAAGCCAGTTTCATTGCTTTGCTCGAAGCACTGTCGTTTACCATTGATCGAATTTCCTGCGAGGTTATTACAAAGAACTACTGCAAAAATTCATTTCTTAGAATGACATGCAGAAAACTCATCCCTTATGCATTATACACATGGCATGATTACGTTTTATTTGTTTCTTTACAATGACATGTGATCAATCAATTATGTATTCAGATAGCATACAAGAGTTTGGGCGGAGGTGACGCTCATGCAATGACACTCTCTATATTTAACCTGTTAACAAGCTATTCATGGGAAGCAAAGCTGGTGCTAACCCTATCAGCTTTTGCTGTGAACTATGGTGAATTCTGGCTCCTTGCTCAGATCTCCTCATCCAACCAACTTGCGAAATCAATGGCAATCCTTAAGCAAGTGCCCACCATCTTGGAGCACTCTGGTCAACTAAAACCACGGTTTGATGCTCTTAACAATCTCATCAGGGCTATGGTGGCAATTACCAGGTGCATTATTGAGTTCAAGGAGCTCCCGTCCATGTATATAAGCCAGGACGTACCAGCATTAGCAACAGCAATGAAACATATCCCCACTGCTGTTTACTGGACCATCAGGAGTGTTGTGGCTTGCGCAACTCAGATTACAACCTTCACTAGCATGGGCCATGAGTATGTTATAGTCTCTTTGCTGATATATCATGCTTCAATCTTTCAACCTTAGTAAAGCAAAGTACTGCCAACTAAATATCTTTTCCATTTGCTAATTTTCCAAATACAAAAAATAAATGCCTCTGATTTTGTGGAAGAATTATATGATATGCCACTTAATCCATTGGGAATGCTGGTTAGGCAACAATCATTTTACTTATGACAATTGCAATGATTTTAGGTACTGGATATCTGCTACAAATGAGGCATGGGAACTGTCCACCATGGCTCACAAGATCAATAGCATACTGGATCTTCTGAAGAAGCAACTTACTCTTTGTTACCAATACATAGGTAAGACCACCAACCCTTTCCAAATTTATGGAAGCAAGTGTTGCACAGCTAATGTAAATACCAATGAAATGGATTTTAAATCTGACAAGGGATTGCTGTTTTGATGCAGATGATAAGCGGAATGCTGAAACTTTTCAAATGCTTCTGAATCTTTTTGAGAGTATTCACATTGACAACATGAAGATTCTCAGGGCACTGATTTCTCCCAAGGATGACGTGCAGCCACTGCTTGAAGGCTCTACAAAGAGAAGGGTTCACTCTACAAACATATCACTGCATTACTGCATTGGCAGTAGCACTATTCCATGAAACTGTCATATATAAAAAAAAATTATTACCACGACTTAAAAGTTCTAATGTGCATTTTCTTTTTCCACTTCGTTACTACTAACCTAAAGTTCTAACTTTAATGCCGCAGGTTAACATAGATGTGCTGAGGAGGAAGAATGTTTTGCTGCTTATATCAGGCCTATCCATCTCCCATGACGAGCTTTCAATTCTGGATCAGATCTATAATGAGTCTCGGGTCCACGGGACTAGGATGGAGAGTCAGTACGAAGTTGTGTGGATCCCAGTTGTGGACCGCTCAGTTGTGTGGACAGATGCCATGCAAGATCGGTTTGTGACTCTGCAGGCCACAATGCCATGGTATTCAGTCTACACTCCTACACTGATTGATAAGGCAGTCATCAGGTTCATCAAGGAGGTGTGGCACTTCCGGAACAAGCCCATCCTTGTGGTGCTAGATCCACAAGGAAGAGTGGTGAGCCCTAATGCAATCCACATGATGTGGATATGGGGGAGTACCGCCTTTCCGTTCACCAGTTTGAGGGAGGAAGCTCTGTGGAAGGAAGAGACTTGGAGGCTTGAGCTGCTGGTGGATGGCATTGACCCAACTGTACTGAACTGGGTAATTCACCTTTACCAATCTAAATACATATTTAGATGTGCATGAATGACCTCACTTTTCCCTAATACGAGACCAATCGTGAACATTTTTAAAATACCCTGGGAATGTTTTTGTTCCATCAGGTCAAAGAAGGAAAATTCATTTACTTGTATGGAGGGACTGACATGGAGTGGATCAGAAAATTCACAACCACAGCAAGGGCAGTTGCATCGGCTGCACGGATCCCCTTAGAGATGGTGTACGTGGGAAAGAGCAACAAGAGAGAGCAAGTTCGGAAATGCATAACAAGCATCACCACGGATAATCTCAGCTACTGCTGGCAAGACCTCACCATGGTTTGGTTCTTCTGGACCCGATTGGAAAGCATGTTGTTCTCCAAGATCCAGCTAGGGAGGGGCGACGATGATGACTCCATGTTGCGGGAAATCAAGAAACTTCTCAGCTATGACAAAGAAGGAGGATGGGCTGTACTGAGCAAGGGGTCTTTTGTGTTCGTCAATGGCCACAGCAGCACTGTTTTGCCCACCTTTACCGAGTACAATTTATGGAAAGACGACGTGCCTCCAAAGGGCTTCGATATTGCTTGCATGGATTTCCATAGCAAGCTTCATAGCGATTCTCAGCCCTGCTGCCGCTTTGAGTTCCCGAGCGAAGTTGGAAGGATTCCAGAGAAGATCAGGTGCCCAGAGTGCCTCCGGATCATGGAGAAGTACATCACTTTCGGGTGCTGCCATGACGAGAACGCCATAAGCGCACTCTACTAAGCCTCTGCTTCTGTTTTTCATATGATGCATGCAGGTTGCTTGCGACTGAAATAATATCATGCGTGTGTTCATTTATTTTGTTTTCTTTGTTTTCCCCTTCCTGTTTTTCCGTGTGATGTAACAAAATTTGATTGCCTCATTGCATCCACATGATGTGGAAGGAAGCCAGCTTGCAAACTTGAGGTGCTGGTGAATGCTATTGTCCATTGATTTCCATCCGGGTCCATGTACTCTATATGGTGATTGCTATTAGATGTCGGAGTGTCCTTCAAATATTATCCTTGTGTTGATTATGCTTATGTGTTCCCATGTAGTTGTCACTATAAAATTCAGAACCGAAACTGAAGACCAATAATACGTTCATATAACTCACAATATTATCATTCCCCATGTTTGAAATGATGGAATATAGAATAGAATCAGATAAAGCAAAAAAGGTTGTTTTTATACAAAGAATTTGTAAAATTTAAGTTTAATATACTAATTACCTAAAAATAATTAGGATTTTGTGCATCTTTTGATCAAAAGTATTATCTTAATTTGACCATCTAGATATGACATAGGTACTAAATTTGATCATCGATCGTAAGTATTTTTTACTTGAAAATACATAAAATTTGAATTATTTTTAGGAGTTTTTATTTTACTTGTTTTTATCTTTTATTTTTTTTTTAAATTTATGCATGAAACCCACTTTTCCACACGTCATTTTTATTACTGCATTTAGACCGTTTTCTAGAAATGAGAATAAGAATAAGAATGACAAATTGAATCTCGTGGAAATCCAAACTCACTCTCATCATTTGGATTTTACTTTTCTAGTTACCTTCATTCTTATTCAATTATAATCCCAATCCTAAATATCAAACTCAAACTAAAGAGATTAAGAGACTTGCTATCATTGCAAATACGGCTGCATGCACAAGCAGCACGGATGTAACACAAGGTGCCTATTCCATATTTGGGTTGCATTTATATAAAAATTAGTTTTTTGTTTTTTATGTTTTGAGTGGTTGTTATGCTCCCATGTGGAGAGATTTATTCAAGTTAAATTTATTAACATCTGGTTTTGTAGCTTGCAAACTATAACAAAAATAAAAAAATAAAAAAATCCAAGAGAGAAATGCGAAGTGAAAAACTATAACCAAAAGAACTTTGTTTTATGGGGGACTGTTTTACTTCTTTGTTTCCGGCTGTTACTCTTCCATTTTCTTTCAGTATCCATCCTCTGTTTTCAAGTCGAAACTATAACCAAAAGAACTAGTATCAAAGTCACCCGTTTCATGAACCCACCTTTCAATCAAAAGAACTAGTATCAAAGAACTTGTTGTTTCCAGTTTTTTGTTCCCAGATTTCAGGGTGTCTCACCAACATATATATACTATCTCTCTTTTTCAAGTCCTCTTATCTATTGCAACATGTCTCTTATGTATGGAATTTTAAGAAATATCCACTATTTTGGAGAAGGAGGATTCTAGGGTTTCTTTTCACTTGAAGACCCAAATCCAAACCCACAATATAATTGAATTGGCGGTCATTGAAGCAACAAAATTTGAAGGCAAACAAGGAAAGATAAAATGAAGAGCAAGTGTTGTTGTTGTTTTGCAAGCAGATTATGTAGCTAGAAACCCTCAACATTGAAGTAGAAGGACCAAGGATTTGAAGAGTAGATCAATGGCCAACACAAATCTTACAAGTATGAGTTTTCATGCCTCTTTCTATTCCATTATTTGAAGGAGAAAACTATGATTTTTGGTGCATAAAAATGAAAACATTATTTATGTCTCAAGATGTTTAGGATTTGGTTGAAAATAGTTTTGATGAACTTGAAAATGCAGCTACACTAACTCCAATTAAAAAAGATCAATTGAAAGATTGGAAAAAAAAAAGGATGCAAAAGCTCTCCTATTTATTCAATAGGGTGTTGGTAATAGCGTTTTCCCAAGAATTATGAGAGCTAGCTTCAAAAGGTAAAGAAGCATGGGACATCCTCCAACAAGAGTTCCAAGAATATAGAAGAACCCGATCAGTAAGGCTTCAATATTTAAGAAGAGAGCTAGAAAATATGAAAATAAGGGAGAATTAAACTCTAAATGAGTTCTCTTCTAGATTTATGGAGTTCATAAATCAAATGAAGTCACATGGTGAAGAAATTAGTGACAGAAGAATTATTGAGAAAATTTTGATCAGCCTACCTAATAAATATGACCCAATTGTGGCTATGGTTGAAAAAACAAAAGATCTCTCATAACTCAATGTACAAGAGCTATTTAGGTCTTTAAAAACTTATGAGTAGAGATTGTTGAGGCATTCTAAAAAATCAGTTGAAAGGAAACCTACAAGCAATGAAAATAGAAGTGATTTATCCAAAGGTGGTAGAACTGGGTGAGGAAGAGGAAGAGGTAGAAAAAAACTTCAACAATGGAAGAAAGTTCACTAACAAAGAAGCCTTATCACTCACAATGTGTAGTATTTATAAAAGAAGCAATCATGTTAAGAAAGATTGTTGGTTCAAAGGGAAGCCTTAATGCTTTAATTGTAAAAAAATTTGGGCATCCATTTGTATTCAAATATGCTGAAAATGTGGATTTTAGAGTGGAAAATATTGAAGTTTGGTTATGACATAGAAGATTTAGGCACTTGAACTTCAATAGCTTGAAAATGCTTTATCAAAGGAAGATGTGGTACAACGGTTGCCTAAACCATTGAAAAAAAGAATGAAATATGTGAAGGTTGTGCTATTGGGAAGCATCACAGACAATCATTTCCAAATGAAGTTTCTTGGAGAGCAAAGAAGGTATTGGAGCTAATTCAAATTGACATATGTGGGCTCATGTCTACACCTTCTCAAGGCAACAACAAGTACTTCAACAAAACTATATAAAGCCAAATCATTGCATAACAAAATCTTCTTGGAAAGAAAATTCTACACTATTTGAATGTCATAATCTACTTCGATGACTAAACACAATAACACTCTAAAATTTTTGTTCTATCAACTGTTAGCTATGGAGCATAACATAGAAGAGAAAGAATGTGTTGAACTTCTATTCCAAAGTCTACCTGACTCATATGATCATCTCATCATAAATATGGCCAATGGTGCTTTGAGGATAATGCTAGTTGTTAGGAGATAGAGTCTTGTTTAATTGTTAATAATTTTGTTTTTTTTTTAATGTTTGAATATAGAAGTCTTTTTAGATAGTGACTTGCTTTCCATTGAAGATCAAGAGTTGCCATTCGTCCAACTGGGAAGTCACAGATATGTTTAAAAATCTTTGGCTTGTGGTAGACTCTATTGAGGTATAAAGAGGATTGATAATTGTTTTGAATTTAAAATTAATTTTTATAATTTTTTTGAAAAATAGAGAATGCTTAAGCGGGGAACAACACTTAAATGATGACCGCTCAAGCGTTCCATACTACTTGAGCACTTGAAGCGTTCAAGCCACCAAAGTAGGCTAGAGTGGTCACGAATTTTCAACTAAGATTCTTTCATGCAAATATGATTTGGAAGTCTTCTAAAACCAAACCTCTTCAGGATTTACTCTTATAAATACCTCATTATAACCCCTTGAGGCTTAAAAGATCGTTTTAGAGATTCTGGAGATTGGAAAGTGATCTCAAACTTATTGAGAGGTTCTCATTGAGAAGAAAGCCTAAAGTACCACACCATTCCCAATCTCTCATTTAAGGATTTGATTTATGAATCTTGGGTTGAAGACCTTCATCCCTTTGACGAGGCTAAAGTGATCCATTGGAGCAATTGAAGGTTGCTGCATTGCGAATGTGAATCAAGTTGTAGGTACTGAAAAGAAAATCTTTAAGGTAAGATGATCAAGTAAATATGTGTAACCTAATTTCACATAATGGATTTAGATTAGTAGGTCTTAGATTTTGTGGGGGGTTTTTTTTTTTCCCTTTATAGTTAGTATGAGGGTTTTCCACATAAAAATCTCATGCCCACTGCATATCTTTTCATTTCATTGTTATATCATTGAATATTTGATTATCATTGTTACCCTAACATCTCATAGGTTATCCCTAGAAGATAAAAATCATATTTTTATACTTAAAGATTTCAAGTATAGCCTATTAGGTTATACAAGGTATCACTGGTACTTCTCAAGATAAAAATTGGGGATAATATATATAAATCTTTATTTTAAATTTTAAAATCACTCATTCACCCCCACTTTGGGTGTTTCAGTTTTTTACTAGTCTTTAATAATGTTGCGACTACTATACTTGAGGAAGAAAGTAGGCATAAAAATAAGGAATACAAATATCATCTTCTCAACAAACTGAGGCTCTAATTATTTCTAAAGGAAGATCAACAAAACGTGGTTCTAGTGGGAGTCACAAATAGAGTAAGTTAAAGCCTTAAGGTAAGAAGAATGTCAAATGTTACCATTATGGAAAACAAAGACACGTAAAAAAGAGTGTTAACCCAATGGGTTCTCCTAATCAGGTTTTGATGATAACAAACCATTGTTAAGTGACTAATTGGTTTGAATGGTAAAGAATCTCAGGTATAAATTCGGAAATTCATCAAATGACCAAATGGATACAAGATCAGGACTTTCGGAAGACTTTTAATCATAAGAAAAAAAAATGTAAGATGAATGCATGAGTGCACTTAGGGTTTACATATCTTTTTATGCATCTTTGGAAAACTCGATTTGTTCTCTATAGTTGTAATTTCATTAAAACCCGAGTTTTATCAAATGTACCTTAGGCAAAACGTTTCAAAATTGGCATATTAATTTACCTAAAGACCTTGCCTAAGTGTTAGAAAAGAAAAGAAGTGAAAAAGATAGGTTTTCGGGGCCAAAAGGCTGAACCGGTCGAGGCTCTGGCCAACCGGCTCAATTGGTTGGGGAACCAATCGACCGGTTGCCCTTGTGCGGTCGAGGTCCGGTCGAGGAGTGTCAAAATCACTCTCTCTTTTTCAGTATCCTTCCTTTCTTGGTTGAGGTTTCCTCCTTCCCGGTCGACCTCTGGCCGAGGTCCAATCGAGACAATGGTAACCTGCCAAAACATTAAATGCTCCAACGGCTAGTGAACCGGTCGACCCCCAGCTCGACCGGTTGAGGCTGTTTTTTGCTGTTCTTGGCTCCCAAGCTTAGAAACCTATAAATTGAGAGCTCTACTTCATTATGACAGAAAGACACTTGCAATCAATTGTCTACCTACTTGTTCTTGCCTTAAAAGCTCTCATTTCCTTTTTAGTGCATTAAATCCTCACTTGCATATCTTTTAGTACACCCTTGTGAGTCATCCTAGCTTTGTTTTGTATTTGAGATATCATTGAGATAGGTTGAGGGATTCATTCTTGTAAAAACTGAGTGTTAAAGCCTTCAAGAGGTTTGAATCTTGAAGAGATTGTGCAAGAGCTAATTGGAGCCGCAATCCAAGTGTAAAAAGATTGGAAGCTTGGTTGAAGCTTCAAGTTAGTGGAACTCTCACTTGGTTAGGAGATTGAGGAGAGTGGACGTAGGCAAGGAAGTGCTGAACCACAATAAAATCCGAGTTTGAAAATTTTACAAAACATAGAGCTCCATTTTTTATGGGAACCGACTATCCCTATTGGAAAACTAGAATGACTTGTGTGGACCTGCAGTTTTCACGTGATCTCCCACTCAATTGGCGAGACTCGATTTTATTTGTGAAAAAATAATTTTAGAAAAGTCGGAGTCGCCACTTATTTTATTTTATTTTAAAGGAAAAATAAAACAAGAAATAAAACCCTAAAAAAATGACTTCATAGTTTTTGGAAAAGCATGTCTTTGAAAAAACTGAGTCTAAATCCGAGGATCAGGTTACCTATTAGGAAGGTACCTCTAAAAAGTAGCACCCCTTTAAGCCCTACAAAGGTTTCTACTGACTAAGTTTAGGGAAATGTGGCAATTAATTGGTTAATTATAGATACCTAGGTAGGCTAGGTGATTTTAAAAAATAACATGCTAAATAAGGAAACCAATCACAATCATGAAGAAGATTTCGGGTGTGTACTTGGACTGCTTCTTAAGCGCTATCACAAGACATCAAATTAAGTTAGTTCAAATAGTATATTATCCAACATGCGTTTTATTAGAAATAATCGAATAATGAAACATGTATATCAAAACACTCAAGCACTATCAAACATAAGCATAATTCACAATGACGATCATATTTATAGAATTTAGAAGGTAGGTGATAGGGGGCGTACCTGGATAGCATAGATAACTCATAATACGCTTTCTTAGGACATGGGGGGTTAGATAATAAATAATAAAACAAGAAATCCTAACATGCATATCTAATTAGCATAACAAAAATTATCAAAGTATACGAAATCATCAATTATCACATACATCTTGTATATAATTCCTAAAAAATAAATAGACATGATTACAACAAATAGCAAGGGTGATAGAAAAATAAGTTTTGAAAAGATTTTCTTATGTAGGGGTTTCACCAATTCCCCAATTGATATACACGAATTTAGCCTAGAATTGTCCCATTTATTTGGGACCACAAGCTTTGATTCGTGTTTTGTTCAAAACCAAAATTTTCATTGGAAGCCGAAAAGGATGCAAACTGATCAAGATATGATTGCATTTTATTTTTAAAAAAGAGATTTTGATCCTGAGGACTTTAAATGAATTTTTTAACATAAAATTTTCAAGGGTATCTTTTGAGGAAAACATTTGATTTTAAAATAAAGGGAATTTATGTGAAAATAACAAAACATAAGAAATAAAATACCTAGCAAAACAAAAGAAAACGAATTCACAAAGTGAAAATTTGGACAATTCGAGCAAACTAAAGTGGTGAGAATGGAGACCAATCGTCACTATTTTCCAATGGCCTTTGACAAGTAAATTTTATGAGAGACCATCAAAGCAATAAATTATTCAAACTTAGATCAAATAAGCTAATGAGACATTCACCAAAAATTAAAGACTAGTATTCAAGAAGCACATAAATTGAACATAACAATCAAGAATTAACATAGGATTGGCTAAACACACAAGTACACCTAGATTAAAAAAAATAAAAATAAATTGAAACTATACTCAATTAGAATTAAAAAAACATAAACTTTATGTAATGGGATTAATTAAACTATTGGATTAAAATCATAAACACACTCAAAGTAAAAAAAAAAAACATATTAAAACTAAACTAAATTATAATTAAAAACATGAAGTTTATTTAGCCAGATTAATTAAACTATTGAATTACAACCACAAATATATCCAAACTAAAAAATAAATTATAACAAAACTAAATTGGAATTAAAAACATAAACTTTATCTAATAAAATTATTTAAACTAATGAATTAAAATTACTAACACATTCAAACTAAAGCATAAACTAAAACTAAACTAATGTGGAATTAAAAAAAAATTATCTCACAAGATTATTTAAACTAATGAATTAAAATCACTAACACATTCAAACTAAAACTAAACTAATCCAAAAAAATATAAACTTTATCTCGCAAGATTATTTAAACTAATAAATTAAAATCACTAACACATTCAAACTAAAACATAAATTAAAACTAAACTAATCCGGAATTAAAAATATAAACTTTATCTCACGAGATTATTTAAACTAATGAATTAAAATTACAAACACATTCAAACTAAAACATAAACTAAAACTAAACTAATCCGGAAGTAAAAATATAAACTTTATCTCATAAGATTATTTAAACTAATGAATTAAAATAAAAAACACATTCAAACTAAAACATAAACTAAAACTAAACTAATCCGGAATTAAAATTATAAACTTTATCTCACCAGATTATTTAGACTAATGAATTAAAATCACTAGCACATTCAAACTAAAACATAAACTAAAACTAAACTAATCCCAAATTAAAAATATAAAATTTATCTCACTAAATTATTTAAACTAATGAATTAAAATCACAAACACATTCAAACTAAAACATAAACTACAACTAAACTAATTCGGAATTAAAAATATAAACTTTATCTGACAAAATTATTTAAACTAATGAATTAAAATCACTAACACATTCAAACTAAAACGTAAACTAAAACTAAACTAATCCGGAATTAAAAATATAAACTTTATCTCACAAAATTATTTAAACTAATGAATTAAAATCACTAACACATTCAAACTAAAACATAAACTAAAACTAAACTAATCTGAAATTAAAAATATAAACTTTATCTCACAAAATTATTTAAACTAATGAATTAAAATCACAAACACGTTCAAACTAAAATATTAACTAAAACTGAACTAATCCTAAATTAAAAATATAAACTTTATCTCAGAAGATTATTTAAACTAATGAATTAAAATCACAAACACATTCAAACTAAAACTGAACTAATCCTAAATTAAAAATATAAACTTCATCTCACAAGATTATTTAAACTAATGAATTAAAATCACAAACACATTCAAACTAAAACATAAACTAAAACTTAACTAATCCGGAATTAAAAAAAAAATATAAACTTTATCTGACAAGATTATTTAAACTAATGAATTAAAATCACTAACACATTCAAACTAAAAAATAAATGAAAACTAAACTAATTAACCCGGAATTAAAGATATAAACTTTAACACAAAGAATTAATCAAAAATTAAAATTTCAAAAAACAAATCTAGGCTAAATAAAAATACTGTATAGAAAACTAACCTATGAAGTGAAAGAAAAATCCTCTCTTGATGATTAAAGTGGCAGCCCGATCTTCGTCTGAAATCCCTCGCTCTCCTCCAAAATTCTGTGTGCTCTCTCTGAAAAAAATTTCCTTAGCCTATTTTTCCCCGACAAAAAAAAAAAAAAAAAAAAACATTTCCCCCCTTTAATTCTCGTCCCTCTCTTATTTATATGGCAACCTATCATTTCCATGGGATACTCTGTTTCTTTTTTTAATCCCGACAGATATATGGAAAGTGCACATGTGCAAACCGTGTCTTGTAAGTTACAATACTTAGGCTGTCAACGCCACTTGATGTAGAAACTATTAGGACTACCATTTTTCAAAACAATGAAACCCATCATCTAGCAATGAACAATTCTAGGATTGATATAGAGGGTAGCTCTCATTCCAAACCCAACTCCCATCAAACACGTTACACCCATCAACACCCTCTTCAAGAAACCCCAGCAGTATATCGACAATCGCCCCTAACGACAACGGGGAGGACAACTGCGACTCATCAAATCCCAACCAAGAAAGCCTCCCAGGCAATGTACGAGTGTGAAGCCTCTGACTGACAGCATGGTAATTCAAGAAAAAGAAACATCCAATGAAACATATGACAACGAAGAAGGAGCCAAAAACGCCCACAAACGACTCAAGAGGATTGAAACGCTAAATTGGATCTGAGCGTAGCGACATAGGCGATGACTCCAAGCGCTATTTTGACTTTCTATCCACCTTTGAATCCTCTGGATGACTCTCCCCCCTCTGAATTTACGCTCTCGGTACTCACGTGCTGCACATCCCTAACGTCAGACGAAAATGGTGTAGGAGAGGGCGTCAGCGGTGATCCAAAGCGTGGTGATGACGAAGGAGCAGTTGGCGAGGACGGAGACAGAGCATGTAACGACAGAGCAACATCTTCGGCGCCGCTTTTTAGGTGCCAACGTAGGCGATAACTCCAGCGATTCTATAATAGTAGTGAGCTCTATTAAGATGAGAGGAAATTGAGACTGAACGTTGGTGTAGGGGGCGGCGGTTGGAGAGAGCAGATCCAGTGATGCTAAACGAACGATAGTAGTCAGCGTGAACGGTGGAACGGTGATGGTGGACATAGGCGACCCTCCTTCATGAGGCATCCCCGCTCCTTGCACTGCTGCACAACGTCTTTGTTGTCGAGCTTTGACGCCGTACACCTCGTCACAACACATCTTGTTTGGGAACGTACAAATAGTGCCGGAAAAGAGAAAAATATCCAAAGAGGCACCTCCGGCGGTGATAGTGGCGATTGCGACAACCACGACGGCTAGGTCGACGATCCAGAATTGAAATCCAATGCGGAGATGTTATTGAATTGAGAATTGAGAGTTGACAGGTGAGAGCGCTCCAATATCGGTGAGGATTCGAGCTGCTGCAAGATCTGAAGTAGCGAAGAAAACCTTGAACCCTTCACGAGAGAGAGATGTAGCGAAGAAGTTGGGTCATTCCAGGAGAAATGAATAGAGAGAATAAATGGAATCAAAACGAGAATTGGCACCCATCCTATATAAAGAAAAAAGGAAGTAATAAAAAGAAAAAGAAAAAAAAAAGGCTAAATGGCTTCCGTTTTTGTTTTCTCTGCGAGTGTATGTGGGTCCTTCCACCTTGCAGGCTGCTCTTCTTTAGCTGTGACCTCCTCTCCTTGACCACTCCAAATGACATGCAAAATTAAAAAATAAAATGGAAATAAGAAAATCCTGTGATTGGAAATAAAATAAAATAAAAATCGAAAATCAAATCACATGCCACAAAAAATCTAAGATGTTAATTAATTGGAATTAAAAAATGTATAAATAGGTGAGTAAATAGACAAATAAATTGATAAGGGTAACAAAAATAAATATTAGATGTATGCAATTAGAAAAAAACAAGAAATTAAATTAATGCGATGGATCAGAACAATTTAAGTGTCAAACTCAAACCCCCAAAAATAAAAAATATTCATTTCATGCAATATGTAGTCAACCCAATACTCATCTTATCTCAGAAAAGGAAGTAACCAAAATCAAGAACACGCCTAAGTGGACCATGCCAAAAGAAGTGTCCAAGTGACCTATTATGAAAAGGTGCCTAAGTGACCTAAGTGACCTAAGGTGAATGTGTGCAATTTAGAAGGTGTCTAGGTGGATCTAAGTAGGTCAGGGTGAATCTAAGTGGGCCTAAGGTGGTGCCTAATGGGCCAAGTGTATCTAAGTGAAGCCTAGTCTAAACTTGAAGGGTAGGCAAGGTCGTAATGTGGAACCGGATAAACCCTTCAACCAAAGTCTCCAAAGTGGCTTAGAAAAGGTAAGTTACACGAGTAGTAATGGGCCATCAAAGAAACATTGTGGAATACTGAAAGTGAACTTAAAGACATGTGCTAAAGGGACAAAATGGAGGGTCTACAACTTGGTATTTACAATCAACCGATTTAGACGTATGAGATGTCATTGAAGATGACCCAACTTTTCCTACAAAACTAGTTGATGGAGTCTTGGTTCCAAAACCCAAGCAAGAATGGAATGAGTTTGATAGAAGAAATTTTCAATTAAATGCTAAGGCCATTTTTACTTTGCAATGTGCTATGGATAAAAATGAATATAATAGAATATGTCAATGTAAATCGGCTAAAGAAATTTGGAGATTTCTTGAAATAACTCATAAATGAACAAATCAAGTGAAATAGTAAAAAATAAATATACTTGTTCATAACTATGAATTGTTTTTTATAAAAGAAAATGAGACTATTGTTGAGATGATCACCAGGTTCACTGACATTGTCAATGGTCTTGAAGCATTGGGAAAGACCTGCAAGGAATCCGAAAAGGTGATGAAGATATTGAGGTCATTCCCATCAAAGTGGCATACAAAGGTCACTACAATTCAAGAAGCAAAAGACTTGACCAAGTTACCTATGGAGGAGCTCATAGGGTCATTAATGACATATGAGATCAATTTGGCAAAGAAGCTACAAGATGGAGAAGACAAAAAGAAGAAGAACATAACTTTCAAAGCTACAACTAAGAAAAAAGAAGATGTTAAAGAAGAAAAACCAAGTGAAGAAGATGATGATTTAGCCCTCATCATAAGAAAGCTCAATAAATACATGAGGGACGAAAGGTTTAGAGGAAGAAAGTTCACCTCTAGAAGAGACCTTTCTAAAAAGGAATCTTCATCTCATGGTGACAAGGAGAAATAGGAAGAGAAAAGATATTTGGTGTGTTTCAAATGCAAAAAATCGGGACACATTAAATATGATTGTCCTCTCTACAAAAGTGAAGCCAAGAGAAGAATGAAAAAGACAATGATAGTCACTTAGAGTGAAAGTGAAGAATCCTCTGAAGAAGAAAAGGATAAAGAAGTGGCAAACATGTACTTCATGGCAATAAATGAACTTGATGAGGTAAACTCTAACTTTAGTGATGAAGATATGCAGGATGTTTTTGAAGAATTATATGAGGATTTTGAAAAACTTAGTTTGAAAAATAATTCTCTTAAAAAGAAAATTCAAGAACTTGAAAAAGAACTTGAAGAAGTAAAATAAAAAATTTCAATTGTTGAAATTTATAAAAATCATCTTGAAAAAGAAAATGAGATTTTGAGAAATGAAAATGAGATTTTGAAAAATAAAAATGAATGGTTGACATCCTCTCTTTCAATCTTCTCTTGTGGACAAAAATCTTTCGAAATGATTATAGCTAGCCAAAAATGTGTTTTTGACAAACAAAGGCTAAGATTCAAATCTTCAAAAAATCAAAAGTATTTTAAAAACTACTTTGTAAAACAATCCTCAAGTGCAAGTCCTTCTACAACTTGCAACTTTTGTGGAAGAGGAGGGTACATTAGTTGTACATGCCCCTTAAAAAATGATTCTCAAAAGAATTCAAATGCAAAAGCTAAAAATGTTTGGATTGAAAAATCCAAGGTCACTAACCCTTAAGGACCTAAAAAGATATGGGTACCTAAATCAACTTGAATTTTATTTTGTAGGGTTCAAAGAAGGATAAGTGGTTCTTCGATAGTGGATGCGTCAAATGCAAAACCTAAAAAGATTTGGATTGAAAAATCCAAGGTCACTAACCCTTAAGGACCTAAAAAGATATGGTGATTACTACTCAAAAAGTGCTATTTTGTAGCTTGTAATTAATCCTTTTAAACACTTTTGAGTAGTAGTTATTGCCTTTTAACCCAATTAACATGTTAAGGACCCTTGCAATCATTTCTAATCAAATTGTGTAAGTTTTGGTGTTTTTGTTAGTAATTTGATCACCAAAACAATCCAAGATTGAGGAGAGTTATTTGGAATCCATGGCAAAGCAATGAAGAGCTCAAATTCAAGAAGAACCAAGCTTTGGAGCTCCATAGCCCTTTGCCAAAGTCGTTCAAAGTATGCAAGGAGAGAAGCAAGAAGAGAGGAAAAACATAGTGAAGAAAACAGAGGAAAGCTAGCTGCAGTCTTCTTGCGCACTTTTGGAGCACTTCCCGAAGTCCATTTTCTAAATTCTATATACCATTTCAAAGCTCAGGAAGTCAAGAATCCAATGCTTCAAACGGTGCGCGATTCGGAGTTGAAACGAAGGAGTTACAGCCATTGCAAGCAGATCACTCCAAAGTGTTGCGAAATCAGCCTTTTGTTGCGAGAATTTCGCAGCCTTTTTGTACAGTGCTATGGAATTCCTCCTGAAGCTACCCGATACATGCCGCAAGCTGGAACGCTGAGAACCTCAAGGTGGAAGCCAATTTCGCAGCCCTGCGAGTTTAACTTGTTGTTGCGAAAATATTTCGCAGCCCTCTTGAGTGTCTGCGAAATCTCGCAGACACCATTTTCACCTGCGAAATGTCCTTAGTGCTTCCTGATATTTGTACACCGACTCTTTTGGATATTTTTCTTCAGATATTTTTGTATAAATTTCCATTCTTCTCCTTGTAATCCACCAACCATAAGATTTCTTAGTTGGGAAGGTTGGAAAAACTCCTCTATATATATTTCCTTGCATCCACTGTAAAAGAGGAGGATCATATATGTAATCCAATATATAGAATCAACGAACAGAGCACTTGCTCTGTTTTTGATATATATTCTTGTCTTCTCTTTCATTTTCATTTTCTAGCCAACCAAACTCTGAGGATTTTTCCACAGAGGATGAGAGGCTAAGCTTTTTGTCTCTTGGAGTGAGGAAAGCCGGGTAAGTTTCCACATGCATAATTGGGAAGTTTTGTTGTTTTAGTTTTTAATGAAGAGAAAGTGTAACCCGTTAGTGATTTCTATGTTTTTAGTTAACTTAAAACACCTTAGAGTCACCTGGGCCAACACTTGGTAAGGCAAGTGATTTCCAACCATGGAAATGCACTAGTTTACCCCTTGCGAGCCTTTGGGAGGTGACTTGAAGGTAGGATTTTCTAGAATAGCCAACACTTGGTAAGCTTTTGGACTCCAAGGAGACATCCATTAGTTATCTCTTGCGAGCTTTTGACGGGTAATCCAAGGTTAAAGATCACCTTGAATGGCAAGTGCTAGGTGAGAGGCATGAACCATTGCAAGTTGCATCAGTGAGAGGGATTTAGTGTTTGAACCCATTAATGGGAAGCATCTGTACAATACCGGTTAGAGAATTAACTATATGTTAATTCTCTAATGCGAGGAAAATAAACAAGTGACCGGAACTCCCTTTTTGTATGAGGAATCTGAGCCTAGTGATCTGAACTCCAAGAAACATCTTTCTTTATAAGTAAAATCAGTTACTACTTTTGGTTAGTTTAAAACCAAATTCTTTTCTTTCAAACATCTTTATGTTTTCTTTTAAAGCTAACCTTGAAATGAAAAGGCACCAATTCAGCTTTGAATTGATATCATTTGTAAAGTGAAAACCCATCCCAGTGAACGATCCTAGAGCCACTATACTATAGTAGCTTTTTCTTTGCTACCCTAGTATATGGTGTTATAGATTATAAATTTTGTTGATTACTCCCTCAATCAAGGAGCACCAGCTGGACACAAATCAGTTGAGACACCAATTGGGCACGAATCAAATGGCGCCGTTGCCGAGGATCGAACCCCGAATCAGATGGTGCCATTGCCACTGCCGCTGCTAGGGACGAATCAAATGGCGCCGTTGCCGGGGATCGAACCCCGAATCAGATGGTGCCATTGCCAGTGCCGCTGCTAGGGACGAATCAAATGGCGCCGTTGCCGGGGATGGTGCCACTTTACAGTGATATCACCCTTTTAGAGTACTTGTGATCTTCATCACAAGTTTGGTGACTTTTCTTTTCCTTTTACTAACTCTTTTTATTTCTTTATTGTTCATATTTTAGTATACCTTTTATTTAGTTTTTAGTTTACCTTAATTTTCTTTCTTTGAATTGTTTTTCTTTTGTTTTCTTTTGTGTTCTCTGTTTTTAATTCACAAGTTGCTAGTTGTGCATGCCATATTGAATACGAGATAGCAGAGGAAGCCATGAACTTCATGGGTTATGTGGCTGAAGTCTCAAGAGGATGGGATGAACCAAATGCTAGAGATATGGGAAGAATGACGTCTCAACCTAATGCTAAGGGTGAGATGTATATTTTGAATGATGGCATAGACATGAAGGCAGAGATTGCAGCTATGGAAAGGAGATTGGATGAGCTAGAAATGAACCAGATGCAAGAAGTGCAAGCCATCTCTCAGACACCATTGCAAGCTATGCCTTGTGCCATTTGTCTATCATATGAGCACTTGGTGGAAGAGTGTCCTACCATTCCAGCCGAGAGGGAAATGTTAGGTGATTGCAACACTTACAATTCCAATTGGAGGGACCATCCAAATTTCTCTTGGAAACCACAGCCACCTCAGTATCAGCAACCTGCTCAAGCACCACAGCAAGCCTCAAACCTTGAACAAACTATGGTGAATCTTTGCAAGGTCGTGGGAGATTTTATTGAAAAGCAAGAAGCCATCAATGCTCAAATCAATCAAAGAATTGACAGTATGGAGAGTACTTTGAATAAAAGGATGGATGAAATGCAAAATGATATGGCCCAAAAGTTAGATATTCTCCAAGATTCAATCTCAAGGCTTGCCAACCTCAACACAATGCAAGAGGAAGAAAACTCTCCTTCTCAACCTTATCAAAATTCCATGAGTATCCATGAAATGGAGGTTGAGGAGGGAGAACCTTCACAAAAGAGGGAAGTCAAGGAAGTGATCACTCTGAGGAGTGGTAAAGAGGTTGATTTGCCCACATGCAAGCTAGAGCATAAGGTAGAGAGTGAAACAGAGAAAGAAAAGAGGGAGGAAATCAAAGGAAAGAAAAAGGGGAAAAGCATAGAGAAAGATGGCTATGATGTTAATGTACAGAGAGAACCACAGAGGATAGTCATCAAGGAAGAATTGATGAAGAAACACATGCCTCCACCTTTTCTCCAAGCTTTGTCTGGGAAAATCATACAAACCAAGTCTCAATTGAAGGATGCAAACTTCATTTGGGATCCGGGCAAGCTAAATCAGGAGCAAATTTTTTGATGGACTTAGTCTTTTTAAAGACTAGCTAGTCCATATCTTTTTGTTTTGTTTTTTTTCTTGTTTTAATTTTGATTTCAATGCTTTAATTTTGATTTCAATGCTTTAATTCTAGTTTGTTTTGATGTAATATAGGTTTTTGGATGATCAAAATCAAGAGGAATTGCAAAGAAATTGAAGAAAAAAAATCGGAGCAAAATCGGAGCAAAATTGGAGTCAAACGGAGCGAAAACAGGGGAAAAACAAGGGTCTGCGAGATTTCGCAGCCTCTGCGAAATTGGCATTTTGTTGCCAAACCATTCCGCAACACTGTAGAAGTCTCTGCGAAAATTTTCGCAGCTGCGAAACCCATTTTGGCACACGAGTGCCACTTCGCAGCACAGGAGCATCCATTTCGCAGCTGCGAAACGCATTGCGAAGTGGTAAAGCCTGATTTCGCACCAAAAGTCCCATTCCGCAGGGTATTTCGCAATTGCGAAGCTGGTTTTGGCACATGAGTGCCATTTCGCAGCACAGTGACTCTCATTTCGCAGCTGCGAAACGGCTGCGAAGTTCCAAAATGTGAAAAATCCCAATTTCACAGCCGCACCCCCATTTCGGCAACTGTTGGAAACATTTCGATCACTTACCGAAGTTCAAATTATGCGTGCAATATCTCTTTTGAAAGCTTGGGAAGTCATGAGTCCATAGCTTCAAACGGTACTAGATTTGGATTTGAAACGGAAAAGTTATGGCTGTTTGAAGATGACTATGCAAACCATGAACGGAAATGTCGCACCTCCATTTCGCTACTGTTGGACACATTTTTGAAGCACTTCCTGGAGCTCAAATTATGCATACAATATCTTGTTTCAAAGCTTGGGAAGTCAGAAGTCCAGAGCTTCAAACGGTGCACAATTTGGAGGTGAAATGAAGAAGTTATGGTCGTTTGAAGACAAGCGCACAAAGCTGAGCGAGAATTTCGCAGCCGAGACACCATTTGGAAGGGTGTTTCGCAGCTGCGAAACCAACTTTGGCACACGAGTGCCATTTTGCAGCACAGTTCTCCTCATTTTGAAGCTGCGAAATGAACTACGAAATCAATTTTGGGCTGCGAAATCACTTTTGAGCTGCGAAATGGCTATGAAATGAGCTCCAAGCTTCAAAAATGGTCTGTGAACATGCCACTTTTCTGCGAAATGATCTCCAAGCTTCGAAATGGTTGCGAAATCACCTCCAAGCTTAGAAATGGCCTTCAAATTGCGAAATTGACTTGTGAAATGGAGGGTGATTTGCAAAAACACTTTGCAAAGCCAAGGGAAGTTGCTAAAATGCCAACAGAGCCCTGCGACCATGCATCTGAAGAGGAGAGCCCCGAGCACCTTGAGATCACACACACCAAGCCTCTCACTCCATTACTGACCTCCTTAAACCATCAAATCCCATAGCTACCAACTGAGAGCTCTAGTTGAGGAGACTATGCCACCTAAGGAGACTACCAGAATAGAGGCCAAAGTTTTGATCCAACCCACTCAAGAGGCCATCACAGACACATCAGCTCCACAGGACCTTACCATTACTTGATCATCTCTTTAATTTTTGTCTTTACATATTATATTAGTATACATAATTCCATGTTTTGATGTCTTATATTCTAGAATTGGATGTATTACTGATGATACATCATACATAGACATCATTTTTTTTGTTTAAACTTAACATTTTTCTATTTCCTCTACTCACTAACTCTTATGTTTTCTTTGAAACATGTGGTTTCTCCTACACGACTCAAACTCCATGTCACTCAGGAGGTACCACTTCCTCCCTATTTTTTAATCGCTTTTGTCACATTGAGGACAATGTTCAGCTTGGTTGGGGGGAGAGTTGAGGAAGTAAGTATTGTTAATAATGCTAAGTTATTTTGGTAATTTAGTTGCTTTTTGCTTAAATTTTAAAATTTTTGCTTTAAACTCCATGGATATTAAGGATTAACTCTCAAAAATTAAATGAGAGAAGTCGAGTTTCAACTTGATTACAGGAGTCTTAGAGTTTGTATTATGCTCTTTTAAAAGTTGATGAATTGTTGAAACTCCATTGCATGCAAACTTATCTCTTCCACCTTAAGCTATTCGCACACACATACATTAGATTCCGGTTATAAGATGTGAAACTATCTCACCCTCTAAGCTTGAGAAATCATAATTTGACACCTTTAACCTCTCTTTAATAGTGTTGGGACACCTCATAAAGACCAATGAGTCTTTGTAGAAAAAGAAAAAGAAAAAGAAAAAGAAAAAGAAAAAAAAAATAGAATAAACTTCTTTACTTGCCTTGAAACCTGAGCATGGTCCGAAGGGGTGGCGAAAGCCTTTAAAGCCTGGTGCCCTAAGCCTTTATTGGTTGGGAGTCACCGATCCTCTGCTTGTTACATGGGTGAATTGGTTAAGTTTAGTAAGTGAAAAGAATTGTGAATAAGAGGTGCGTTCCTAGCCTATCAAGAGATGGTTAATTTTGCTAAGCTTAAAGAAAGACTTAGGTTGGGGGGAGATGATAGTTATCCATACTATACTTGGAAGCTAATCACATTAACACTTAGCTTTTAGTGGAAGAATGTGATTTGGATCTTTTGAGAGTGGAAATTCTTTTGATGCTTAAACTTGCATAATATCCATTCTTTGTACTCTATGATCAAGTGAATGCTTTGACAACTCTAATTATAGGTTGAGTTTTACATCTTTATTGATCCATGGATGTCCATCATGCCACTCATATCATTTTTTGGAGTGATTTGCATGATCCCTTTTATGTATATTATTATAGTTTACTTAGTTTTTATCTCCTCCATTGCTAAGGGACTAGCAATATGTCGGTTGGGGGGAGTGATTACTACTCAAAAAGTGCTATTTTGTAGCTTGTAATTAATCCTTTTAAACACTTTTGAGTAGTAGTTATTGCCTTTTAACCCAATTAACATGTTAAGGACCCTTGCAATCATTTCTAATCAAATTGTGTAAGTTTTGGTGTTTTTGTTAGTAATTTGATCACCAAAACAATCCAAGATTGAGGAGAGTTATTTGGAATCCATGGCAAAGCAATGAAGAGCTCAAATTCAAGAAGAACCAAGCTTTGGAGCTCCATAGCCCTTTGCCAAAGTCGTTCAAAGTATGCAAGGAGAGAAGCAAGGAGAGAGGAAAAACATAGTGAAGAAAACAGAGGAAAGCTAGCTGCAGTCTTCTTGCGCACTTTTGGAGCACTTTCCGAAGTCCATTTTCTACATTCTATATACCATTTCAAAGCTCAGGAAGTCAAGAATCGAATGCTTCAAACGGTGCACGATTCGGAGTTGAAACGAAGGAGTTACAGCCATTGCAAGCAGATCACTCCAAAGTGTTGCGAAATCAGCCTTTTGTTGCGAGAATTTCGCAGCCTTTTTGTACAGTGCTATGGAATTCCTCCTGAAGCTACCCGATACATGCCGCAAGCTGGAACGCTGAGAACCTCAAGGTGGAAGCCAATTTCGCAGCCCTGCGAGTTTAACTTGTTGTTGCGAAAATATTTCGCAGCCCTCTTGAGTGTCTGCGAAATCTCGCAGACACCATTTTCACCTGCGAAATGTCCTTAGTGCTTCTTGATATTTGTGCACCGACTCTTTTGGATATTTTTCTTCAGATATTTTTGTATAAATTTCCATTCTTCTCCTTGTAATCCACCAACCATAAGATTTCTTAGTTGGGAAGGTTGGAAAAACTCCTCTATATATATTCCCTTGCATCCACTGTAAAAGAGGAGGATCATATATGTAATCCAATATATAGAATCAACGAACAGAGCACTTGCTCTGTTTTTGATATATATTCTTGTCTTCTCTTTCATTTTCATTTTCTAGCCAACCAAACTCTGAGGATTTTTCCACAGAGGATGAGAGGCTAAGCTTTTTGTCTCTTGGAGTGAGGAAAGCCGGGTAAGTTTCCACATGCATAATTGGGAAGTTTTGTTGTTTTAGTTTTTAATGAAGAGAAAGTGTAACCCGTTAGTGATTTCTATGTTTTTAGTTAACTTAAAACACCTTAGAGTCACCTGGGCCAACACTTGGTAAGGCAAGTGATTTCCAACCATGGAAATGCACTAGTTTACCCCTTGCGAGCCTTTGGGAGGTGACTTGAAGGTAGGATTTTCTAGAATAGCCAACACTTGGTAAGCTTTTGGACTCCAAGGAGACATCCATTAGTTATCTCTTGCGAGCTTTTGACGGGTAATCCAAGGTTAAAGATCACCTTGAATGGCAAGTGCTAGGTGAGAGGCATGAACCATTGCAAGTTGCATCAGTGAGAGGGATTTAGTGTTTGAACCCATTAATGGGAAGCATCTGTACAATACCGGTTAGAGAATTAACTATATGTTAATTCTCTAATGCGAGGAAAATAAACAAGTGACCGGAACTCCCTTTTTGTATGAGGAATCTGAGCCTAGTGATCTGAACTCCAAGAAACATCTTTCTTTATAAGTAAAATCAGTTACTACTTTTGGTTAGTTTAAAACCAAATTCTTTTCTTTCAAACATCTTTATGTTTTCTTTTAAAGCTAACCTTGAAATGAAAAGGCACCAATTCAGCTTTGAATTGATATCATTTGTAAAGTGAAAACCCATCCCAGTGAACGATCCTAGAGCCACTATACTATAGTAGCTTTTTCTTTGCTACCCTAGTATATGGTGTTATAGATTATAAATTTTGTTGATTACTCCCTCAATCAAGGAGCACCAGCTGGACACAAATCAGCTGAGACACCAATTGGGCACGAATCAAATGGCGCCGTTGCCGAGGATCGAACCCCGAATCAGATGGTGCCATTGCCACTGCCGCTGCTAGGGACGAATCATATGGGTACCTAAATCTACTTGAATTTTATTTTGTAGGTGTGGTTCCGCATTTTTCACGTGCGCCCCCACTCGATCGGCGAGACTCGCTTTTTGTTTGTGAGAAATTGATTTTTGAAAAAAGTTGGAGTCGCCACTTATTTTATTTTTATTTTTGAAGGGAAAATAAAACAAGAAATAAAACCCTAAAAAAAATGACTCCATAATTTTTGGAAAAGCGTGTCCTTGAAAAACCCGAGTTAAGTCCGGGGATCAGGTTACCTATTGGGAAGGTACCTTTGAAAGGTAGCACCCCTCTAAGCCCTATAAAGGTCTCTACTGACAAAGTTAAGGGAAGTGTGGCCATTAATCAGTTAATTATGGATACCTAAGTAGACTAGATGATTTCGAATATTGCATGCCTAACAAGATCAAATAACAATGAAGGAAAGTTAAGGATGCGTACCTGGATGGCTTCCCAAGCGCTATCATAAAACATGAGAGATAGTATAGAAGTATAGCACACAACATGTATTTAATCATAGCGAATCTAGCATACATCTAAGCACCTAAGGATTATCAAACATATGCATATTTCACAGTGACATGATTGTTTACAAAATTTAGAAAGTAGGTGATACGTACCTGGATAACATAGATGACTTACAATGCGCTTCCATAAGACATGAGGGGTTAGATAATAAATAATAGAATATAGGAATCCTAGCATGCTCGTTATCTAATTAGCATAGCAGAAATTATCAAAGTATATGAAAACACTAATTATCACACTCATCTTGTATACAATTCCTAAAAAAAAAAAAAATAGACATAATTTCAACAAGTGACAAAAGTGGCAACAAAAATACTTTTTGAAAAGATTTTTTTATGTAGGGGTTTCACCAATTCCCCAATTGATATACACGAATTTAGCTCAAAATTATCCCATTTATGTGGGACCACAAGCTTTGATTCGAGTCTGATTTCAAACCAAAATTTTCGTTAAAAACTGAGAAAGATGCAAACCAATCAAAAAAATGGTTGCATATTATTTTAAGAAAATAGGGTTTTGATTTTAAGAATCCTAAAGGAATCTTTGAAATGAATTTTTAAAGGGAATGGGATTTTGATTCTGAGAACTCTAAATGAATTTTTGAAATGGTTTGTTTTTAAGGAAACGAGATTTTGAGAATATTGTTATGTTTTAAAGATAAAAGAAGTTAATTTGAAAACAATAAAATGTATGAATCAAAATACCAAGCAAAAGAAAAAAAAGAACAAAATCACAAAGTAGAATTTTTGACAACCGATAAAATTGAAGTGGTGGGAATGGAGGTCAATCTTCACTATTTTCCGATAGCCTCTGAAAAGTAAATTTTACTAGAGACTACCAAAGCAATAAACTATTCAAACTTAGATCAAATAAGCTAACGAGATACCCACCAAGAATTAATGATGAATATTCAAGAAACACATCCATTAAGAATAACAATCAAGAATTAGCATGAGATCAATTAAACACAAGAACACATCTAAATTGATTAAAATGAGCCAAATTAAATCAAAGCAAATAATAAATTGTCAATCATAGAATTAACTTTATTAGTGAGCTAATATTATAGAAAATACCTAAACTGAATGGATGAGTGAAATTAAATCAGAGTATACTAAGCATAGGCACCTTCTAAATGTGGAATTGATTTTATTGATAACTTCGAATTATAAAAAAAAACACCAAAATAATTAAAATGAATCAAATAAAATGAAAGCAAACTAAAAACCAAAATATGAATTCATGGAATCAACTTCCTTTTTAAATCAATTTACATTATTAAAATGAAATCTAAACTCAAAAAAAATAAAAAAATAAAAAAATAAACGCTAATTTAGGCAAATCTAAAAATCATATATTTAACACATGAGGTCAATTATCTTAACAAACTAAAATTTTACTTAAACCTAAAATTAAATTAAAAAAAACTATCCAAAACAAATTTTAAAACTAAACTATAAAATCAATCTCATTAACAAATGGATAAATAGATAACACAATAAATAAGTATGACTAAAACGAAATATGAACTCATAGGATCAACAGTTTCAAATAAATTTACATTACTAAAATGAAATCTAAGTTTAAAAATATTTTTAACACCAATTATGGCAATCCTAAAATCAAATATTTACCACTTAATATTAACTATTTTAACGCACACAAATCTCGCGTAAATCAAAAATTAAATTAAAGAAAAATTATCTAAGACAAGTTTTAGAACTATGTCTCTAACCTATAACATAAATCTTATTAATAAATGGATAAGTAGTTAACCTATAGATATAAATATCTCAAGTTTAACAATGACTCTTAATGGCATAACAATAAATTCATAATGAACCTTTAACATGTTGTATTGATGGATTAAAAAAATAAGAGATAAACTCACCCAACCGGATAGGTGTACTGTGCTTGGTGCTAGCCGGCTGTGAAGTTATAGGAGCAAGTCTGGATGGGTGTGGCTGATTCCTCTCTCGTCTCCCAATGATGTGGCTGTAGAGGAAAGTTCCTCAAAGATGCGGCTGTTCCAGAAGTTCTCAAGGTGCGGGTGATGCTGAAAGTTCCTCAAAGATGTAGCTGTTCCAAAAGTTCTCTCAAAGGTGCGGATGATGGCTAAAAGTTCCTCAAAGACGCGGCTGTTCCAGAAGTTCTCTCAAAGGTGCGATGATGCTGAAAATGCTCCCCGTGGAGGCTCTGTAGGTACGCGGATTGTTTATTTCTCTAAGTGGCAGCCGTGTGAATGGATCTCCTTTACGTGGAGATGTGTGTTGAATCTTCCTTCAAAGGAGTGGTGCGACTGGTTCTCGATGCATGGTGCGGCTATGGTGAGTTCCTCTTCAACTTGCAGCCGTGTGGGTACCTTTGGAGAGGAATGAAATCTCAGTGCATGGTGCGGCTCCTTCAATGCATGGTGCGGTTGCCTCCACTTTCTTTCTCAATGGTTCTCCTCACGTCCCAGAATGGTGCAACTGCACCCTCTCATCTTCAGATTCAACAAGGTAGGTATGTATTCATCTTCACCATGGCAGGGTGAGTAGCCAATGAATATCAACAAGCAGTTGTGTCTCTCCGTTCCAAAACAGCAGCCCGAATCCCCTCTAAAACCTGGACTCCCTCCTCAAACAGCAGTCCCCCAAAATTCTTTCAAAACACGGATTCCATCTCTCTAAATAGCAGCCTCCAATCTCTTTTAAACGTGGATTGATCTCTTTGAAAAACAGCAGCCCGCTCTTCTCCTCTCTCTGAAAATCACAGCCTCACCCTTCAAGACACCGACTGATCACTCCTATTCTCTCTGAAAATCACAGCCTCTCTTCTTCTTTTTCTCAGTCAATCGTCTGTCTCTCCTCCTTTTCTTTTCTTTTTCTTCCTCTCTAGTACCCTGCCAACATGGGAAGACAACTCACCAGCCCGGAAAATGATCTTTCTTCCCCTTAATCACGCGGCTGCACTCTTCCTTTTTAGACCACTTTTTTTTTCTTTTTCTTGAACACAACCTCACTTCCTGTCCACATACGTGCTGCACCCTCTTTCCTTTCACTTGCCAAAACCTAGCCTTCTTAATCTTCTTCCCATAATCATCCTGTTGACTCCACCGACCACCTTCATCATGCTAATCTTCTTCCCATAATCATTCTTTTTAATAATCTTTTTTTCAATATGGAGTATGTAAAATCCCGGGCAACAAAACAAAATATAACAAATAAAAAAATAGAAAAAATAAGGGTTAGAGTAATAATAAAAAAAAATGTGACTGATAATTAAAAATTCAAACTATGTCATTTTAAAAGAAATTAAAAATATAGATCACATGCATAACTAAAACGAATTATTGACTCAAGCAATTCCTTATCAAAATAAATTAATAAATAGATAAATAAAAATGAAATGAATATGATTATTAAGCTCATGCAATTTTCTAAAAATAAGTAAATAAATGAATAAAACTAATAAATAGAGAAAGATAAAAAAACAAAAACAAAATCAAGCACATGCAAGCCATATGAGCTATGCAACCATGCAAGCCATGCAAACCATGTATCCATGCAAAAAATGATCTAAATGGGCCTAATGGTAATGACTAATGGGCCAAGTGTGCCTAAATGGGCCTAGAGTGCATAAGTGGGCCAAGGGTGCCTAAATTGGCCTAAGGTTACCTAAATGGGCCTAGGGTGCCTAAGTGGGCCTAGGGTGCCTAAAAGCTATCCTAAAAAAAAAGCAAGAAAAGCCTAAGTCTAAGTTAGGGCTGCCAAGGGTAATAATAAGAGGTCAGATAATCCCTCAACCAAAGTCTCCGAGGTGGCTTAGAAAAGATAGGCTAACATGAGTATTAATGGGCCACCAGGGAATTGCTATAAACGACATGTGCGAGGAAGACAAAATAGAGGGTCTACAGTAGGGTTCAAAGAAGGATAAGTGGTTCTTGGATAGTGGATGCGAGATGAATCCAAGTTTGCTTTTCTTACAAAGAGAAAGGGAGGATATGTTACCTTTGGAGACAATGCAAAAGAAAGAATCATTGGTCAAGGCAACATTGGTAATGGCACATCCTCTCTTATTGAAAGTGTTTTATTAGTGGATGGTTTAAAACATAACCTTTTAAGCATTAGTCAACTTTGTGACAAAGGTTTTAAAGTTATTTTTGAAGCATATCATTGCATCATCAAGGATATTCAAAATGATAAAACCATCTTCATGGGCCATAGGTGTGATAATGTTTACATTATAAATATTTCAAAATATGATGACCATGATAGATGCTTTTCAAGCATGCATGATCAAAGTTGGTTGTGGCATAGGAGGTTGGGACATGCTAACATGGACCTCATTTCCCAACTCAACAAAGATGAACTTGTTAGAGACTTTCCCAAAATAAATTTTCAAAAAGACAAAGTTTGTGAAGCTTGTCAAATGGGAAAGCAAATAAAAAACTCTTTAAAAAATAAACTTTTATTTCAACCTCTAAGCCTCTTGAGTTGTTGCATATGGATTTATTTGGTCTCTCTAGGACACCAAGTGTTGGAGGAAAATCTTATGCATATGTTATTGTGGATGACTTCTTTAGATACACATGGGTCTTGTTTTTAAGTCAAAAGAATGAAGCCTTTTATGAGTTTTCAAAGTTTTACAATAAGATTCAAAATGAAAAAGGTTTAACAATTACTTTTATAAGAAGTGATCATGGGAGAGAATTTGAAAATATTTATTTTGAATAATATTACAATGAGCATGGTATTAACCACAATTTTTCGGCTCCTAAAACTCCTCAACAAAATGGGATAGATGAAAGGAAAAATAGAAATCTTCAAGAAATGACTAGAACCATGCTAAATGAAAATAATTTTCCAAAATATTTTTAGGTCGAAGTGGTTAACAACACTTCGTGTTATGTTTTAAATAGAATATTATTGAGGCCCATTCTTAAGAAAACTCCCTATGAGCTTTGGAAAAATAAGAAATCCAACATTAGCTATTTCAAAGTCTTTGGGTGCAAATGTTTTATATTAAACACCAAAGAAAATCTTGGAAAATTTGATGCAAAATTGGATGTTAGAATTTTCCTTGGTTACTCAACTTCAAGTAAAGCCTTTAGAGTTTTCAACAAAAGAACCATGGTTGTAGAAGAGTCCATCCATGTTATTTTTTATGAATCTAACAATTCTCTCCAAGAAATAGAGAGTTTTAATGATGATTTAGGCTTGAGACCTCCATGGGAAAATTCCAAATTGAAGATAGAAGGCAACAAGAAGAAATTGGAGAGGATCCCAAGAAAGAAGAATCACCATTGACACTACCCCTTGCTCAACAAGTGCAAGGTGAATCAAGCCAAGACCTTCCTAAAGATTAGAAGTTTGTCATCAACCACCCACAAGATCAAATTATAGGTAATTCATCTAGTGGGGTAAGAACTAGATCATCTCTTAGAAATATTTGCTATAATCTTGCTTTTATCTCTCAAATTGAACCTAAAAATATACATGATGCTTTAGTTGATGAAAATTGGATGATTGCTATGCAAGAAGAGTTAAATCAATTTGAAAGAAGTGAAGTATGAGAATTAGTGCCAATACCTTCAAATCAAAGTGTTATTGGAACTAGATGGGTCTTTAGAAATAAAATGGATGAAAATGGCATAATTGTTAGAAATAAAGCAAGATTGGTAGCCCGGGGTTTTAATTAAGAAAAAGAGATAGATTATGAAGAAACCTTTGCCCCCGTAGCTAGATTTGAAGCCATTAGGATGCTACTTGTCTTTGCATGTTTTAAAGACTTTATTTTATATCAAATGGATGTGAAAAGTGCTTTCTTAAATGGCTTTATAAATGAAGAAGTATATGTTGAACAACCACCCGGTTTTCAAAGTTTTAACTTTCCTAATCATGTTTTTAAACTTAAAAAGACACTTTATGGTTTGAAACAAGCACCAAGAGCATGATATGAAAGATTGAACAAATTTCTTCTGAAAAAGGGTTTTAAAATGGGAAAAATTGACACAAATCTTTTCATAAAGACCAAAGAAAAGGACATGCTCTTAGTTCAAATATATGTTGATGATATTATTTTTGGAGCTACTAATGTCTCTCTTTGTGAAGAATTTTCTAAGTACATGCATAGTGAGTTTGAAATGAGCATGATGGGAGAACTCAATGATTACTACTCAAAAAGAGCATATTATAGATAATAATTCTCATGAGTTTCACATCTTTTGAGTAGTAATTATGTCTAAAACACTCAATTAACATGTTGTTGCCCTTGCAAGAGTTACTAAGAAGTTTTATGAAGTTTTGAAGTCATTTCAAGGTATGATTTTGATAATTTGGTGACAAAAGAGATGAATCAAATTGAAGAGAACAAATAAAGTTGACGATGATCCAAATGCATAATGAAAAAAGCAATACAATCGGTTTGGATTGGGATTTGGAGTTGATTTGGAGGTAGTTGAAGTGGAATCAAAAGAAAGAAATGGAAGAAATGACAAAAAGGAGTTGAAAAACTATGTTTTTCCATTTCGCATGAACATGAGGAAAATTTGCACAGTCGTGCGAAATGAAACAAAAAGGATTTTGGCTGCAGCTCAAAAGGGAAAAATGGAAACTGATTTCACATGACCATGCGAAAATTTTGCACAGTCATGCGAAATGTTCCAAGAAGGCGAAAATGGTGCTAATGAATTTTCCACTTCGCACAATCGTGCGAAATTATTGGAGCTCGTGTGAAATTGCACTTTTTCTAGATTTCTTGGTGAATAAGACTCTGAAAAACCTCTTAGATGATGCCAAGTGTCCACTTGACTTTGGCCTAAAATAGAAACTTGATTTACTCATTTTAGGGACTTTTATACATTTTCTAATTGTAGAATTTTCCAGATTTCCTCTTTAAGGAATTTTCTACTTTCCTTCATTTTCTCTCATTTGATATCATTTTCTCTCATTTTCTCATTAGCCAAACATGCCTTGTGAGACCAAATCTCCAAGCATGAGTGACTAAATCTCATTTTTCTCGGAGGAGAAAGGATCTAGAGGCAAGATCTATGGTGAATTAGAGAAATGAGCTTGAATTGCAAAGGTAATTTGATCCAATTGATTGATTAATTGAAATTTGGGGATTTTTCTCTTCAAATTGTCTTGAATGATTACTACAATGCAAACTAGGTAGATTCATCAAATTCTTAATACTAAATTTGATGAGATTGAATAGTTATATTGTGTGAATCATTGGAAGATAATTTAAGATGAATTGAATATATGATTTGAATTGATCTCTTGGATTAAATGACCTAATTTGAAGAGAAATTAGATCTATACCTAAAGCTAAATCAAAAATCGGTTTAGATGAAATTTAGGTTTTCAATATAACTTGATGAAAATTAGATCTCAATATCTATTCACCATGGAAATTGTTTTCTAGAAAATCCTAACTCCGAGAATTTCATTTTCTATTAATTTTCTTCTATTTTTCATTTCATTTTCCTCTCAAATTGGAATCATTGTCATTTTGAATTTTTATCATGAATTGTCAAATCATTTTCACTTGATCTCAATCATTTCTTCTCATCTCATTCAAGCCTTGATTACCAAGAATAATTCATCCTTGTGGACGATACCTAAAAACCACTATACTATAGTAGTTTGTACTAAAACCACTTTTTGATCGGGTACAATATGCTATAGAATAGTGAATTAGGTTATAAATTTTGTTTTGATCCAATAAATGACAACAATCCGAGCGATCACTTAACTTCTTACTTGGACTTCAAATCAAGCAACTAAATGAAGAAACCTTCATCAATCAAGCAAAATATATAAGAAATCTTCTCAAAAGGTTCAACATGGAAGAAGCCAAAACAATGAAGACTCCAATGAGCTCATCCATCAAGCTTGATAAGGATGAGAAAGGTAAATCCATTGACTCAACTATGTATAGAGGCATGATAGGTTCTTTGCTATATTTAACCGCTAGTAGACCCGACATCATGTATAGTGTATGCTTGTGTGCTAGATTTCAATCTTGTCCTAAAAAATCCCACTTAAGTGACGTAAAACGAATTCTTATATACTTGAAAGGGATAATGGACATAGACTTATGGTATCCTAAGAGTGATAACTTTGAATTGATTGGATTCTCGGATGCCGATTTTACTGGTTTTAAGGCTGAAAGAAAAAACACTAGTGACACTTGTCATTTCCTAGGACACTCACTTGTTTCATGGCATAGTATGAAGCAAAATTCGATACCTTTGTCAACGGCAGAAACCAAATACATAGCAGTCGGTTTATGTTGTTACAAATTCTTTGGATGAAACAAACACTTAGTGATTTTAATTTGTCTTTTCGGACGGATGGGGTGGCTGCCTATAGTGACTATTTCGGAGCCGATTTTTTCAACATTAGTGAGAACATTCTATTTGAGAGTGACATATGGACTTGGTGGACCGATTATTTCCACCGTTAGAGGTGTTGAGATCCAGTTGGACCTAGAGAGCATCTGCCATATTTTAGAAATTCCTTCATCTGGACTCAGGGTATATGAGTCCAAGACTTGGCTCACTATGCTGATCAATCGAGTTCTTCATCACATGATATGCTCCATCTTATTGCCACAAGGCGGGCATCGAGATGAGGTCTCCTACATTGAGGCATTCCTCGTAGACTCCATTCTAACAGGGAGACAGATTCACGTGGGATATCTGATGATGATGCACATGATATCATGCTGCGAGAGCACGACCCGCGTACTCCCCTATGAGCGCTTCCTCACTCGAGTATTCAAGGATGCTGGGGTTGATTTGAGTAAAGAGACAAATTTCAAGGCCCCTAGTATTTATGATACATATGATGAGTAGTCTTTGGGGCGGATGAAGTTTGAGAAGGCCCTCGATGGCTCCTGGGTTAGGAGAGTGGAGCGACCACCAACACAAGCCCAGGGATAAGGGCAGGTCCATCCCAGAGTAGAGGAGGAGACCGAGATCTGAGAGATAGATGGTGGGTTAAATCCTCAAAGAGGCTTTGAGCAGAAAGAACCCGAGCTTGACATCCCTCCACTCCAGTCTGAGGGTGTTCAGTTTGAGGCCACATTCCCTGAGCTAATGATGTCTGAGTCGGCTTACACAGTGGGACCATCTTCTCAGCCATCCTTCATCGAGCCTCCTCACACCGAGACATCACCTCATCAGACACTTCATGCTCCTGATCATGCGCCTTGGATGGATTTATCTACTCATATCAGCTCACTTGGCACTAGCATAGAAGAGCTTGCAGTAGTCAGTGATAATCGATTCTACTCCATGGATGATCGCAAGGATCAATATCAGACTAGCTTCACTTCTCAGTTTGAGTATCTGCATCAGAGATTTAAGTGTATGGAAGATCGCATAGATCAGTTGCAGGTTGCATTTGATCATCTCCAGCAGAGGATTGAGTTCATTGAGAGTCACCAGGAGAGTCAGCATGAGGACATGATGGCTTACCTCCGCTTCATGTTTCCACCTCCACCTTCTCAGCCTTGATTTCATTGAGACCCCCTTCGTTTCTTTTTTATGTTGCCAAAGGGGGAGAGATATCTAGGATCTAGGAGACCTACATGCATATCATTGTCATATATGTTTGGATTAGCTTATATGTTTATGTTTCATGTACATTTGACTTTACTATATATATATGATATGCTATTTTCATGATTTACATTGTTTCCTAGAAAATTTGCATGTCTTGATTATCTTGGTTTTACATTCATAAATTTTTATTGATTGATCCATAATTAGTTTGAGGGGGAGATTTTTTTCCTTTTCCTAGATAACCAAGGTTTGTCATCATAAAAAAGGGGGAGATTATTAGCCCAAGGGTTCTCCTAATCAGGTTTTAATGATAGCAAACCATGGTTGAGTGACTAATTGGTTTGAATGGTAAAGAATCTCGGGTATAAATTCAAAAATTCATCAAATGACCAAATGAATACAAGATCAAGACTTTCAGAAGACTTTTAATCATAGGAAAAAAATGTAAGATGAATGCATGGGTACACTTAGGGTTTACATATCTTTTTATGCATCTTTGGAAAACTCGATTTGTTATTTAAAGTTGCAATTTCATTAAAACCCAAGTTTTATCAAATGTACCTTAGGCAAAATGTTTCAAAATTGGCATATTAATTTACCTAAAGACCTTGCCTAAGTGTTATATAAGAAAAGAAGTGAAAAAGATAGGTTTTCAGGGCCAAAAGGTTGAATCGGTCGAGGCTCTGGCTAACCGGCTCAACTGATTGGGGAACCGATCGACCGGTTGCCTTTGCCCGATCGAGGTCCAATCGAAGAGTGTCAAAAACACACTCTCTCTTCTAGTAGCCTTCTCTTTTCGGTTGAGGTTCCTTCTTTCCCTATCGAGGCTCTGGCCAACCGGCTCAACCGGTTAGGGAACCGATCGACCGGTTGCCCTTGTCCGGTCGAGGTCTGGTCGAGGAGTATAAAAAACACTCTCTCTCTTCCAGTAGCCTTCCCTTCTCGATTGAGGTTCCCTTCTTCCCGATCGAGGTCTAGTCGAGGCAACGGTAACTTGCCACAGCAACGGTAACCTGCCAAAGCATTAAATGCTCCAACGACTAGTGAACCAGTCGACCCCCAGCTCGACCGGTTGAGGCTGCTTTTTGCTGTTCTTGGCTCCCGAGCTTAGAAACCTATAAATTGATAGCTCCACTTCATTTATGACAGAGAGAACACTTGCAATCAATTGTCTACCTACTTGTTCTTGCCTTAAAATCTCTCATTTCCTTTTTAGTGCATTAAATCCTCACTTGCATATCTTTTAGTGCACCCTTGTGAGTCATCCTAACTTTGTTTTGTATTTGAGATATCATTGAGATAGGTTGAGGGATTCATTCTTGTAAAAACTGAGTGTTAAAGCCTTCAAGAGGTTTGAATCTTGAAGAGATTGTGCAAGAGCCAATTGGAGCCGGAATCTAAGTGTAAGAAGATTGGAAGCTTGGTTGAAGCTTCAAGTTAGTGGAATCCTCACTTGGTTAGGAGATTGAGCATAGTGGATGTAGGCAAGGAAGTACCGAACCACTATAAAATCTGAGTTTGAATTCTCTAACTCTATCTCTTTATTTTTTATTATATTGTGCTTGAATTTGTTGTGTTGAAAAAGTTTTTGAAAAACCCAATTCACCCCCCTCTTGGGTGTTTTTCTTATTTAAGCATAACCTTTAATTTCTCAAAGAGTATTGACACTACAAAGGAAGGGTAGAGAAAAACGTGAAAAGGAAAAAAATTGCATCATCAAATACTCAGAGTTGTGAAATAAGTACTTTGGTTGAAAACAAAATCTTGTACAGTGATGCAACAACAATTGCAGAAGACAAAGATTTGTTAGAGTTTGGTTAATGAACTCAACAACAACATTACACATGACTTCTTATAGAGAATGGTTTCACCAATATGAACCTAGCTATCTTAGGAGGATTAGTGTAAATGGGTAATAATCATGCCTTAGATATTGTTGACATTAACTTTACCAAAGTAAAGATGGATGATGGTATGATTCACATTATTCTAGAAGTACGACATGTGAAGGGCTTAAAGAAGAATCTGCTATCAATGAGACAATTGGATGACCTTGGATATGAATTCCATGCTAAAAGGGGAATCATGAAGGTTATCAAAGGTGCTCTTGTGATGATGAAAGTAGATAAGATTGCTGTAAATTTGTACATGTTGCATGAGAGAACATATAAAGAGATGGAGACTTCTGTTGCAAACTCTAGAGAAGAATTGACAATAAGGTGACATCACAAACTTGGTCACATGTCAGAAAAAGAATTGAAAATTCTCTTTGATAAAAAATTGCTTTTTGGACTCAAAACTATAACCTTTTGTGAGTACTGTGTTATCAATAAGCAACACATTATGATTTAGTAGATCTATTATAAGAAGTAAGGGCATTTTAGACTTGATTCATTCTAATGTTTGGGAGTCACCGGTCATATTTCCTAGGGGCACAAACCATTTGGTGTTGTTTGTAAATGACTACTCCATAAGATGTTGGGTTTACCCCATCAACAAAAAGTTAGATGTCTTTCCACTAATCAAAGCCTTTAAAGCGTAGAGGGAGCTTGAAAGGAGAAAAAATATTAAATATTTGAGGATAGACGATGAAGGAAAATTTTGTAACCAGGAGTTTGATGTATTTTGTAGTTAAGAAGGCATACAATGATAGAAAACTATTGCTTACACTCCACAACAAAATGACATAGTAGACCAAACAAATAGAACTCTAGTAGAAATAATGAGAGCTATGTTAAAGATTGTAGGACTACCCAAAACATTTTGGGTTGAAGTAGCCAAAACTTCTTACTATATAATTAATAAATCTCCATCAACAATAATTGAGATGAGGACACCTATGGAGATGTGGACTAATAAGCCAACAAACAGTTTCTTCTTACACATATTTAGGTGTTTTGCTTATGTGATGTATAATGACCAAGATAGAACAAAGCTAGCTCCAAAATCCAGAAAATGCATATTCTTGGGGTATTCTAATGAAGTAAAGGGATATTGTTTGTGGGATCCTATTGCCTGTAATGTTATCATCAGTAGAGATGTCATTTTTATAGAAAACATGTTACAAAGTGAAGAATGAGATAACACACTAATGAAGAAGACATATACTATAAGTTTCATTGGAAACAAATAGTCAGAACAGGAATAGCCAGAACCTTTTGAAGTAGTTCCAAAGCATAATGAACAAATACTAGTTGAGGTTTAGACACCTAAAGTGCAGTAATCAATCCAAGAAAGAAGAGAACCTTCTTGGCACTTAAAGTTTGGTATAGTAATTAATGTTGCATATTGTCTCCTTTAGAAGATAAAGAGCCTTCAAATTATCAAGAGGTCATAAACAGTCCATATTCATTTTTATGGATGACAACAAAGCAATAGAAGGTTAAATCCTTGCATAAGAACCAGACATGGAAATTTGTGCCCCCACCACTTGGAAGAAAAATTATTGGAAATAAGTAGGTCTATAAGATCAAACATGATAGCAATGACCAAGTGGAGAAGTATAGTGCAAGATTGGTGGTTAAAGAATATGCTTAGAAAGAAGGTATTGATTTCAATGAGTGATTTTCTCCGATTGTTCAATTTACATCAATTTGAGTAGTCTTAGCTATGTGTGCTGGATTGGATTTACACTTTGAGTAGTTAGATGTGAAAATTGTGTTTCTTCATGGAGAGTTTCAAGAAGAAATTTATATGCCCGAAAGGCTTTGAAGAAAATGAGAAAGAGAACTTGGTTTGCAGATTAACTAAATCTTTGTATGGTATAAAATAAGTGTCAAGATGTGGGTACAAGAGATTTGATTCCTTCATATTGAGCCTTGGGTACAATAGACTCAATTCATATCATTGTATATATTACAAGAGGTTTGAGGGTGATGATTTTATTATTTTGTTGTTATACGTGATTACATGTTGGTTGAAAACCCCAACAAAGATTGAGTCCAAGAATTAAAGGCACAATTGGCTAAGATATTTAAGATGAAGGATCTAGGACCAACAAACAAAATTCTAGGGATGCAAATTTGCCGAGATAGACAAAACAAGAAGATTTGACTCTCACAAAAAAGCTACTTGAAATTTTTCTTACATCGTTTTAACATGCATGATTGTAAACCAGTTTCTACCTTACTTCTTGTAAATTACAAATTATCCTCAAGTATGAGTCCTAGTAATAAAGTGGAGTGGATGAAACTATCTCAAACACCATATGCATCAGCAATGGGAAATGTTTTCTATGATTTGTACAAAACCAAACATTGCACAAGTAGTGGGAGTGATAAGTCGATTCATGGCAAATTTGGGGAGAGAGCATTGAAATATAGTTAAGAGGATCCTTAGATACATCAAAGTATTAGTTATGTTGATTCAGACTTTGCAGGTTATCTTGATAAGAATAAATCTACTACGAGCTATTTGTTTACACTTACAAGAGGAGTTGTGAGCTAGGTTTCAAAACTCCAAACTATTGTGGCTCTATCTATAACAGAAGCAAAGTACATGGCAGCTACACAGGCTTGTAAGGAAGCTATCTGGATTAAAAGGCTATTAAAAAAGCTTAGACACAAACAAGAGAAGATTTCTCTATTGTGCCAGTGACATATTTGGTTGCACAAGGTGACAAGTTTGTCGCAAATTGACAGTTGAAAGAAACAGACTGAGCGAAATTGGCCAGCCTAAAAAATATTGTAAAAATAATTTTTTCTGAAAAACTTAATTAACACTAATTTATGCCCCGGCTACTGGCATATTTATGAATGACAAAGCTAATCAGATAGATTCTGCTACTGAGGAACCCTAATGAGTGGAAAGCAATAATGTTATATGCACCAAATTTTTTTCCAGTTATTTCCATTGTACTTTTTGACAACATAGACTAATACTTGATCCTGTTAATGGGGAAAAAGAACGCATATGAAGTCATTCATCTAATCTTCATTTCACAGTAGTTCAAATAACAAGTAAATGCAAAGAACCATTCATCACAACCCCATTTCAAAGTTGTTCAAATAACTAGCCCAACACCCAAAACTACACAACAGAAAGCCATAAACCCTATAAGAACCTTTAATTTCTAACCTTTTGCTCTGTCCAGACTCCCTTAGTTGATCGCTTGGCAGTCCCAATCACCCTCTTATATATACAATAATACCAAACAATATCACAAAATTTATGTCATTCCATAACCATTAATGAAATAAACAAAGGAATTAGTACCGGTCTTCATGATCTACTCTCATACGTACTTTTCTAATTTTCTAATTGGAATACACCTTACCATAACTAGGTTCAGATGCAACCAGTTTCTTTAAATACATCTAATATAAAACAATAATAACAGTCTAAACCATAAAACTTTAAATACTAAACAACATGGTATGAAGCAATCAAATTTCTTAATATTAAACTTTGCTTGGATAGTGAGAAATCATTGGAAAATAAAAGTAATCAAAATAAATCTCCACTACTTAAGTCCAATAAATAGCCAACAACTTTTATGCAGTCAACCGTCATCTATGAATCTTAAACACCGCTTTCTGAGATCAAAATCATGAAAATATAAACTTAAATGGCATAAGCAAAAGGGAAGCAATAACAGAGCAAAAACAAAAATAGTTCATTTCCCTACATTTCTGAGTCTAAAACATTATAAATTTATACAAAAGAATCCAAAGACAAGATCTAAATAGAACACACACAAAGTAACAGAGGTTTAGGTTAGAGAAATTTTCAAAAGAAAATTTGAAGGGGAAAAAATTGAATTCCAGACTTCTCATTAGAACATTATAAAACAAACAACAGCTTTTGTGTGGGGTCCAAAAATCTCAATAGCTTTTAAGCTTCTAGTTGTTTGTGGAGGCTCACTGATTAAGGGTGAGGATGGTGAGTGTTGGTTAGGAAGTGTCAGTGAAGATTTCCTATGGTAGCTCATCGACCATTTGCATTTTGGAGTTATGAGTATGTGTAAGTGTTGGATGGTCTGCTGTTGATGCTACCCTTGAACAAGCTACTGGTTCTCCGCATAAATGAAGGCCTGCAAATCTGTAGAGAAAGAAACAAGAAAAAACACAGAGCAAAGTAAAACCAAGGCACATAAAGGCAACGTGAACTGCTACTTCTCATATTTTCAGATTTTTTTAGATACAAAAATAAGAAGCTTGCTCAACACACTTCTCTCTTCTATCCAAGCCCTCCATCTGTTAGTATTATAGCCATAGATCAAAAAGATAACTTAACCACGGTTAAAATATCAAAAAACAAACTGCAATACATTAACACATCAATAGTAAGGTCCTCAAATATCTAGGGTTTGTCAAGTCTAATGGTGGGATTTGAGGGATGAGGTTTATGAATATTTTTTAAATGGATATTGAGGGTAAATAAAGTAGAAGATAATTAACATGGCATAAAGGTTTGTGTTACTATATTGAACTTTGAAAAAGCACCAAGGTTGAATAATAAAACTAAGACACCTCCGATAAGCACTATTGTATTCCCAATTATAAGTTAAAAGGTCACATCAAATAATAACGCTTATAATAAGTATAATAATATTAAGAAAATTAAATTAAACAATGTGCTTTTAGTAAGCACCATTGTATATCCCATTATAAGCTAAATCATGACGCTTTATGAAAGTGCCATGAAATGAAGCTTCATGGTTTTGAATTTTCATTGTAGCGTTTGCAGTTTGTATAAATTCTACGAGGAATAAGAAAATTCGCGGGACCCAGATCTCTCTTTTGATTCAGAAGTAACTGCTGCTTCTGGGACCACCCAAAAGAATAAAATCGTGAAACAAGAAGATGATCAGTCACGAAAGCAAGTCTTGGTCCAAAGTACCTGAATTTTAATTATGGCGGAAGTAAAGAGTTAGATTCAGTGAGGCTCGCTTTATTCGTTTGTGAAGGGTATATAAAGGGCAAGCAGTCTGCAAAAGGAACACAAGCCATCTTCTCCTCTTCCGTTCTGACTCAAAATCTTAGCTACTTGCCTTCTTTTGCATACCCAAAACGGTGACTACCAACAAAGCCATCTAAGGTCCATTGCAGCAAATGGCCAAAGAACTCAGTAACCCAACTCCCATGCAGCAAGTGAACAACCCATCTCCGATGCAGCAAGCGATCAACCCAGCTCCGCTGCAGCAAGTGTTGAAGCCCGCAGAAACCACCAAAATCAACCCAGTTCCCTTACAAAAACTGATCAAGCATGATAGGAGCATGATAACCATGTCTGATGACAACATGATGGTGAAACAAATTCACGCAACCCATGCTCCTGATGGCCGAGAGTTTGATGTTAAGCCTCTTTTCCAACTCGTGGAAGACATCCTGAATCGGGCTACACCGGGTGTTGATCCCTTAATTTCGGTATAACACTCCTATAACCTCTTATGTAGTAAGGGCCTAATGTTTCTGCCAGTTTCTTTTGTTCAGGCTGCTTTTAATTACTTGACCTTGTTCATTTTTTTCAATAGCCAAAACAAAAGTAAATGCACATACCAATCAAGGATTCCTAGCCAGCACAATGTCATACTAACTAGCCAACTCCTATGTTATCTACAAAATCAACACAAGAAATTTTTACGCCATATAGTCATTTATCTACATCTAAAATATTTTCAGAATAACAAACTTTTTACTGCCGAAGTCCACCTTTTTCCTACTATATGTTTTGAGGATAACTTCTATTTCAAAATTTCAACTCCTTCACAATAACACTCTTCTTCTTTTTCCAAATGCTCGAGCTGCTTCCATGGGGTGAAATCATTTAATTCAAGAACATTAAAACTTCCACGTTTTAGTTTGTTGTGTTAGTTAAGAGCATATGCAATTGACAATCCTAATTAATGAAGGATACTTGAACGAAAGGGTATGCAGATACAAATTTTCTATGCATTTATAGTAGATAATCGACTCGTGATTTCATTGCAGGCTGCCCAAACACGCATTGAAACTTCTGATGATAGGACAAATCAAGCCAGTTTCTTTGCTTTGCTCGAAGCACTGTCGTTTACCATTGATCGAATTTCCTGCGAGGTTATTACAAAGAACTACTGCAAAAATTCATTTCTTAGAATGACATGCAGAAAACTCATCCCTTATGCATTATACACATGGCATGATTACGTTTTATTTGTTTCTTTACAATGACATGTGATCAATCGATTATGTATTCAGATAGCATACAAGAGTTTGGGCGGAGGTGATGCTCATGCAACGACACTCTCTATATTTAACCTGTTAACAAGCTATTCATGGGAAGCAAAGCTGGTGCTAACCCTATCAGCTTTTGCTGTGAACTATGGTGAATTCTGGCTCCTTGCTCAGATCTCCTCATCCAACCAACTTGCGAAATCAATGGCAATCCTTAAGCAAGTGCCCACCATCTTGGAGCACTCTGGTCAACTGAAACCACGGTTTGATGCTCTTAACAATCTCATCAGGGCTATGGTGGCAATTACCAGGTGCATTATTGAGTTCAAGGAGCTCCCGTCCATGTATATAAGCCAGGACGTACCAGCATTAGCAACAGCAATGACCCATATCCCCACTGCTGTTTACTGGACCATCAGGAGTGTTGTGGCTTGCGCAACTCAGATTACAACCCTCACTAGCATGGGCCATGAGTATGTTATATTCTCTTTGCTGATATATCATGCTTCAATCTTTCAACCTTAGTAAAGCAACGTACTGCCAACTAAATATCTTTTCCATTTGCTAATTTTCCAAATACAAAAAATAAATGCCTCTGATTTTGTGGAAGAATTATATGATATGCCACTTAATCCATTGGGAATGCTGATTAGGCAACAATCATTTTACTTATGACAATTGCAATGATTTTAGGTACTGGATATCTGCTACAAATGAGGCATGGGAACTGTCCACCATGGCTCACAAGATCAATAGCATACTGGACCTTCTGAAGAAGCAACTTACTCTTTGTTACCAATACATAGGTAGGACCACCAACCCGTTCCAAATTTATGGAAGCAAGTGTTGCACAGCTAATGTAAATACCAATGAAATGGACTTTAAATCTGACAAGGGATTGCTGTTTGATGCAGATGATAAGCGGAATGCTGAAACTTTTCAAATGCTTCTGAATCTTTTTGAGAGTATTCACATTGACAACATGAAGATTCTCAGGGCACTGATTTCTCCCAAGGATGACGTGCAGCCACTGCTTGAAGGCTCTACAAAGAGAAGGGTTCACTCTACAAACATATCACTGCATTACTGCATTGGCAGTAGCACTATTCCATGAAACTGTCATATATCCACTTCGTTACTACTAACCTAAAGTTCTAACTTTAATGCCGCAGGTTAACATAGATGTGCTGAGGAGGAAGAATGTTTTGCTGCTTATATCAGGCCTATCCATCTCCCATGACGAGCTTTCAATTCTGGATCAGATCTATAATGAGTCTCGGGACCACGGGACTAGGATGGAGAGTCAGTACGAAGTTGTGTGGATCCCAGTTGTGGACCGCTCAGTTGTGTGGACAGATGCCATGCAAGATCGGTTTGTGACTCTGCAGGCCACAATGCCATGGTATTCAGTCTACACTCCTACACTGATTGATAAGGCAGTCATCAGATTCATCAAGGAGGTGTGGCACTTCCGGAACAAGCCCATCCTTGTGGTGCTAGATCCACAAGGAAAAGTGGTGAGCCCTAATGCAATCCACATGATGTGGATATGGGGGAGTACCGCCTTCCCGTTCACTAGTTTGAGGGAGGAAGCTCTTTGGAGGGAAGAGAGTTGGAAGCTTGAGCTGCTGGTGGATGGTATTGACCCAACCATACTGAACTGGGTAATTCACCTTCACCAATCTAAACACACAGCTAGCTTTACATGTGGATGAATGACTTCACTTATCTGGAGATTTTATTTTATTTTTTTATCAGATCAAAGAAGGAAAATTCATTTACTTGTACGGAGGAACTGACCTGGAATGGATCCGAAAATTCACAACCACCGCACGGGCAGTTGCATCGGCTGCACGGATCCCCTTAGAGATGGTGTACGTGGGACAGAGCAAGAAAAGAGAGCAAGTCCGGAAATGCACAACTGCCATTACTGTGGAGAAACTCAGCTACTGCTGGCAAGATCTTACCATGGTCTGGTTCTTCTGGACCCGACTGGAAAGCATGATGTTCTCCAAGATCCAGCTAGGTAGTACTGTCGATGTCGACCCTATGCTGCGGGAAATCAAGAAACTGATCAGCTACGACAAGGAAGGAGGATGGGCTGTACTCAGCAATGGATCTTTTGTATTCGTCAATGGCCACAGCAGCACTGTTTTGCTCACCTTTACCGAGTACAATGCATGGAAAGACGACGTGCCCCCAAAGGGCTTCGACATAGCTTACATGGATTTCCATAGTAAGCTTCATAGCGATTCTCGGCCCTGCTGCCGTTTTGAGTTCCCTAGCGAAGTTGGAAGGATTCCGGAGAACATCAAGTGCCCAGAGTGCCTCCGCATCATGGAGAAGTACATCACTTTTGGGTGCTGCCATGACGAGAACGCCATAAGCGCACTCTACTAAGCCTCTACTTCTGTTTTGCATATGATGTATGCATGTTGCCTGTTACTGAAATAATTCCATGCGTGTGTTTATTTGTTTTGTTTTCTTTGTTTTCCCCTTCCTGTTTTTCCGTGTGATGTAATAAGATTTTATTGTCTCGTTGCATCCAGATGATGTGGAAGGAAGCACCTTGTATACTCCATGTCGTTATTACTATTAGATGTTGGAGTTTCCTTTAAATATTATCCTTGTTTTGATCAGGCTTATGTGTTCCCACGTAGTTGTCACTATAAAATTCAGAACCGAAACTGAAGACCAATAATACGTTCATATATAACTCACAATATTATGATTCCCCATGTTTGAAATGTTGGAATATAGAATAGATTCAGATAAAGGGAAAAAGTTTGTTTTTATACAAAGAATTTGTAAAATTTAAATTTAATACACTAATTACCCAAAGATAATTAGGATTTTGTACACCTTTTGATCAAAAGTATTATCTTATTTGTAACGTTAATTAATTATTTGACCATCTAGAAACAAAGTGGGTACTGATTAATTTTGATCATCATAAGTATTTTTGACTTGAAAATACATAAAATTTGAATTATTTTTAAAGGTTTTCATTTTATGTATTTTTTTTTTAAATTTGTGCATGAAACCCACCTTTCCACACATCCTCTTTATTACTACATTTAATTCACTATAAGACAAAATGTTAACCATGACGTTTTTTAAGTGTCAAGAAATATATTCAATGGCGCTTCCCCAAAGCGTCATCTACTAGCCTGTTATAATAAGTATTTGCCTATAATGACGCTTCTAGAAAGTGTCATTAAAGAGAACCTGGACGCTTTAAAAAAGTGTCATAATTGGTTATATCAAACTACATTGACACTTTTATAAGCGCCATTGTTGAGTAGAAGAAACCTTGACACTTTCTATAAGTGCCATTGTTTAGCAGTTTCAAATATCGAACTATAAGGACACTTTTAGAAAGCACCACTAAAGAGAACCTTGACACTTAAAAAGTGTCATTGTTAGTTGTTCACACTACATTGACATATTTATTAGTGCCATTATTGGATTGTATAAATGTTACTGGTGGTTACTCTCATTCCTTGACACTTAGTAAAAGCATCAAGGAAGAAAATTTTTTAATTTTAATTTAATAATTGTTGCACCTAATTTTTCACCTTCTATTGAAATAATGCATACACATAAGAAAAAAAATTATGTACCAATGAAATTAGTTGTTGCACCTAATTTTTCACCTGGTAATACATTTCCAAATTGCAGTATTTAATCACAAATAGAGAACTTGTATTTCATAAATAAGAAACACAAAAAAGCTAAAATATATTTAAAAAAAAAATCATAACTTTAATGTTTAGTTCCTTAACATAGTTCATTTTTTCTTTACATGCAACCCATTTCTTTACATGCAACCCAATTGTGCTTTGGTCTTTAACATACTCCTTCATGCTAGCTTATCCAACTACAAGGTTAATTTCACAAAAAGCTGGCCTACATGCACAAAAAACTAAAATCAATTACAATTTCAGAAAAAATATATATAAGTGAATACTTCTAGAAATAGAGAGAAAGAAATATATGAATTAAATAGAAAATAGGGGATATTGAATAACATTTAGATTCCCCATTAAATAGTTATAACTAATTATTTATATTCAAATATGAGATTATAGTTCGAAATTCATATTTTCGAACATATTTTCAATTACTAAGAGTTCTACAACAAAATTAATTTACTCTCTGAAGCTTTTGCTCTAAGGCACATATTTTCAAACCTAAAATGAGTTTTGTTCCCCCTTTTCCCATCTCCATCTAACAAAATTGGGGCAAGATCAAACATTGATCCAACTAGAATGCTCAGTAAAATATCACCAAAATGACTATTCTAATCTTTCAAAGCAAGGAACCAATCTAATCTTGAAGCAAAATGATTATTTATACCTCCTCACCAAGCACAGGGTCCTCTAATTAGAGTTAGATCATGCAAATTAATCTCCTTAGTTATGTCCAAGAAACACCTCATGGTAGATGAACACTTGGGACAATTCCTCTTTTTCCCTCAAAATCTTAGCATATTGACACCTTCATGGACACACCAAGGATCAGTCCAAAACCCTCTAATGTCAGTCAATTCTTCCCAAAAGTCCTCTCTCTACCCCCTAAGAAAAGGCCCATCCTCCTTAGTAAAAATTAATACAAAATTATCCTCATAGCTCATAAATTGGCAAGAAACGGAAAAAGCACACACCTCCATCTCAATAACCTCTAAAACCCAATATTTTTTGGTGAACTATTTTACTCCCTTGTTTCTAGGTGTTACTTTTCAATTTTCTTTCAATATCCCTTCTTTGTTTTAGGTTGAAACTACAGCCAACAAGCGATATTTTTCTGGGGGTGGGTTCTTTGGGAAAGAGCAACTTAGAGCAAGGAGTGAGCATGAAAATTGCAACTATGGCTCTCACTAGAAGACCTAACTCTTAATTAGTGAATAGTTCTGGGTTATGATGGACCATCAGAATTTAAGGCTAAAATGTAGCTAAGAAATAAAATTAAATAAGAATATTTGGAATGTTTTATGTAGATTAAACTTAAAAATAATCAATTAAGATTTGAACTAGACTTCAACTAAAATTAAAATTTGATTCCTTGCTTGTGTAAAAACTAAAATAAGAAAGATTGAATGTCATGATGAGTTACTGAGAGGTTTCAATACTTTACATAGACTTTTGATTCACCCCACAGGAAATTTTATCATTTCTCTTATAGTTTGATTGGCATAATTTACTTATAACTAGTCTTCAACATTTCATAAAAGTATCATAAGCATTTCATTTTTGTTCTTTTTTCTTCTTAATATTTTCTTGGCCAAAGAAGGATTTTGCTTTTATGGAGCTTTAAGATTTGCCATATATGTAAATAAGTCTCAGCTATACACCGATTAGATTGGGTTGTTATATCTTAGAAAAGATAAGAAAATTTAGTAATGCATTTCTAACATTAATTATCAAATCATTGAGATTTTGAATCTCTTTAGAGAAATCACGATTTTTGTTCTCTTAACCAAATTGTTCCTGTATACTACTCAATTAATGTTATTGTATTTTTATTATTATTTGAAAGTCCTATAGCAACAATTTTAAGGAAAGTAAGAAAATTGGAACCCATTAATACAAAAATCTATGTGAATATTGGAGATCTCAAAAGGCCTTTTTGTTTCAAAGGAGTACGTGAAGTGAGAAAGAAAAGTTCTATCTCAATCTTCTCAGTCACTTACTAAGAACAACACAAAAAGTAATCCCTACTAATTCTAGGAATAAAGATGAGCTCTATGAGCAAGAAATAGAGATTGAGAGATATGAAAAAGATGAATGTGATTGTTGATATTATCTCTTGGATTGTGTTTTGATGAACATTTTTATGATTATTATGACACTACCTATTTTCCTTTGAAAAAAATTGGAAAGCCTTGCAAGTGGAAACAACATCATTAAAGCAAGTGCAAATAAGTAAATAAGTATTAGTCAACTTTTCCATAATTAGATGTTTGGAGGGAAATCCATTGTAAACTAAAGTTCAAGACTTCTGAATAGTAGTACTCTTATTTTCTGAATCCATTTCTAAAGGAATAATCAAAATTGGTGGCAGCCTTATTTTCTTTGTATCATTTACAAATTACCACCATTATGGAAGGAATTTGAGGAAAATGTGTGCCATAAACATAAGGAAATGTCCTTAGAAACTTTATTCACACTTGTCCATAATGATTATCAAGGATGAACCCTTTCTTATCAAGGATTTCTTTCTATCTTTTCAACAACTAAGGAGTCATTTATGACTATGATTACTAAAATGTTTCAAAGTGTTGAAGGATTTAAGGGTAGAATCTGGTACTAATAGGTATGTCTACCATTTGATAGGTTAGTTCAAGGTATACACTTCTTTTAAGGAGCCTAAGACAATCATGATCAATGATTCACACACTACTCAAATATTTGGAAGCTGTAAGGTTAAGTTAAAATTCACCTCTAGAAGGATGTGACCTTTAAACATTATGTTTGTACTCATTCCATAATCAAGAATCTTATATTAACTTAATCAACCAAGTTTAAGCAAACAATGAAATCTAACCAGGGAGATTTTTGTAGGCAATGGTAATGCTTACGATGAAATGTTTAAATTGAATATCGAAAATAAAACATCTTCTAGTTTTGTTTGTATGTGTTTTTCTTTAAATGTTTGTCATACCCGTATTTCCTGATATAAGTAGAAAATTTAAGAGAAACATGAATAGTTTGGAATTAATTCTTAATGTCAAAAAAGGACTTCAAAAAATATGAGACATTTTCTATGACCAAAATCACCAAAAAAAAAAAGGCATCTTAAAAGTGTTAAGAAGACAATAAAATTGTTAGGTTGATACATACAAATTTATGTGATTTTAACTTATGGAGGAAACAAATATTTCATCCCTTTTATCAATGATTTTACAAATTATACTCACATTTACTTATTGAAAAATATTAAATATTTTCTCAAAGTAGAAAACCGATTTGATAGAAAAATTAAAAGAGTTAGAAGTGATAGAAGTTGATAGTTTGAATATTTTGAATTCAACTCTTTTGATTGCTTAGTTTTTTTAGAAAAATTCATAAGAATTTTCCATCATATGATTGATTATTTTAGTTGAATTCTTGGTTCATCACACTACTGCTCAGATGGTCTTCTCTCATGGAAAGCAAATTTGCATTGCAACCCTTCTATGCTATTTTCCTAGGTAATGTACAATATTCTTTTTTATTCTCTCGAAACACTTACAAAAGGATTATCTAGCACTACAAAGCATCAAATAAGTTGAGGATATCAAGTTAGCACAAAATTAGGTCATTATGAAGCATGAAAAATATGAAAATCTTGGATTGGGTTTGACCATTTTATCTAAGAGTATGTCAAATTAATCTTTTATAGCATTTGACATCACCATAATTTAGGTGACTTTTGCACACTAATAGATAATGCCTCTAAACTTCCTCAAAATCATGTAGTGAAAGAAATTTCTCGATGTTTATCAAAACCTAAATTAGTTTGGTGTAAAACAACCATGACAGTTCACCCATCAAAGAGCCATCTTCCTAGTACAACAAAACTAATCAAACTTGATAAACATTAATATATCCATAAACAAAAATATTGAAGTGCCAAAATGCATAGAGGAAATGTAAAGAAACACACAAAAATAATGTGCAAGAACGATGGAATATATACAAATCTAAATTCAAGCTAAATTCTAAACTAATTCAAGCTAAAACAAAAAGAATGAATGAAGAAATCTAAACCCTTGAATAGAGAATGGAAAAAAAGGGCCTCTAAAATAGAAGAGTTAAGTTTTTTAGTTGCAATATAGGTACTTATATCCCTAGTCACAAGCTCAACAATACTAGGTGAGGTGATAAATTTTTAGAGCTTTGAATATACCCAACAACTAAAAATATTGGAAATCGGCAAAGCAGTCTATACATCTTCGGAAAGGATGCCAATTTCTATATCTTACTCTACACTAGTGCTATAGGGATGCTAATTTTTCTAGACAAATTTCGTGCATGTTTGTTTTTTTGCACACTCATCCACGAGAGTGCTAATTAGGTGTGGATTCTATGAGGTGATCCTCACTCTTAATTTCATGGCTTATAGAATCTCGTTACTTTGAACACTTCCCTTGCGACTTCAACTTTCAATTGGAACTCGGAGAGTAGCACTATAATGACCATATAAGTACCAAAAACTAGAGCGAAGGGCAAACATTCGATTTTCCAAAGGTTGGCTCAAAATCTGATTGAAAAAGGTATTATAATCATCATATGCTAATGTCGAAATAGAAGAATGCATTTAGCCTCATTAAAATGATATTACTTGAGGATTATCAGTTTTGTTTACATAATAAACATCATATGTTCGAATCTTAAGACATAAAGTATTCCTTTGATGCAACTCGTTATACTTCCTCCTGGAGAAGTGCATAGGCATCCTTGGAGGTTGAGCTCTAGTAAAAGCCTCTATTCTTTTGGTATTAGAATACAAAAATTAAAAATACAATAAATTAAAAGAAAAAATATTGAGGAACATATGAACAAGAAAAGAACATATCTTAAAGCTATATCTTAAAGCTTCCACCTACGATGTACTACCACAGTTTTCTGCATATGCTATTTAAGTTTGTTCAACAAGAAATTATAATCAGACAAATAATAAACTAATCTATTGTGTGATTGAATACCCTAAAACAGTCATCAAAATGAAGGTCAAAAGGTCACTTGATTCAATTATCAATGTCAAATACCCTAAAATTTAGACAAAATATAAGTTTTATGAAAAATAGTTTCAACTTAAACCTCCAAAAAGCTAATTAACATAAAATTCATGTGAAAAAACATATTGTTTATCATTGAGAAATAACCAAGATCTTTAATTGATTTAAGGCCCCTATCATACAAAGAAAAACATAGATAGTACTTTAACTTTTTTAACATTAGAAAATTCAGAAATATTATTACTACATTTTTTTTTCTAAATCAATATCATGATATACATACTAATTATTACATATGTTTCATTTAAAAAGTAGTTTAGATCATTCAAGATAAAATTAAACCAAGTATTGACTAAACTAAAAGATACTAACATTCACAATAGGTGTCATGAACTCAACTAAGAAAGATGAAATTTTTAGCAATGATGACCAAAATGAATGAATGAAATTCATGCATCAAGAGTTCCAAAATGTAAGAGCCATCAAGCCAAAAAAAAAAAGTCATTTGGCAAAGGATAATAACACTCACAACATAAAGTAGGAAAAATGCAATTGTTTCGCAAAGGCAATATCATGATTAATCAATTAGCATAGGCTAATGACATTTACAAAAGAACTAATTTACCTAACTCAACACTTGGGAAACTACTATAAAATTTTCTCATATTATTTTTTTAAATGTAACAAGATAAAAAAATAAAAAAAATAAAAAATAAGAAGAGAAAAAAACTATAGAAAAAAATCACATTGTTCATCTATTAATCCCTTTTATCAATAACTTTTTTTAATATTTCTTTTTTGGATTTTGCTTATACATATATATAGTCATAAGAAAAATAGAGAAAATAAAATCTTTAATTCTTAATAGTTTAAATCACGCCAACATCTTTTCTCATGCATGTTGGAATTTCATACTTCTCCCTTTGAAAAAAAAAAATTATTCTACAATAAAGATAACTTATAAATAAATAAATTAAATCTACATAAGTTTTTATTTTCTTACTTGTGTAGCAACTCTTATAAACACAAATTATTAATCTCTTATTGATTGAAAACTATAATTTTAAAAGAGAAAATAAAAACCAAATTAATAAATTTTCATCTATACAAACATAATATAAAATTTTAATTATATAGATAAATAATATTATTTCTATACTCCTATAAGCCCCCGTATAAAGTGGATCTATCAAAGCACCATAGAATGAGACCGTCAAGGTTTTGAATTTTTGTTGTTGCGTTCGCAGTTTGTATGTTTTGATGAAGAATTCTACAAGGAATAAGAAAATTCTCTGGTGCCAAATTCGCGGGACCCAGAGCTCTCTCTTGATTCAGAAGTAACTGCTGCTTTCGGGACCACCCAAAAGAATAAAATCGAGAAACAAGAAGATGCGTCACGAAAGCAAATCTTGGTCCAAAGTTTTTGAATTTTAATTATGGAGGAAGTAAAGAAGTTGATTCAGTGAGGCTCGCTTTATTCGTTTGTGAAGGGTATATAAAGGGCAAGCAGTCTGCAAAAGGAACACAAGCCATCTTCTCCTCTTCCGTTCTGCCTCAAATCTTAGTTACTTGCCTTCCTTTGCATACACAAAATGGAGACTACCAACAAACTCAGTAACCCAAATCCAATGCCGCAAGTGATCGACCCGACTCCAACGCAGCAACTGATGAAACCATCATCAATGCAGCAAGCGAACCCAGGTTCGCGGCAGGTGATCAACCCAACTCCAATGCAGCACGAAGTAACCACCAAGATCAACCCAGTTCCCTTACATCAACTGACCAGGCATGATAGGAGCATGATAACCATGTCTGATGACAACATCATGATGAAACAAATTCACGCAACCCATGCTCCTGATGGCCGAGAGTTTGATGTTAAGCCTCTTTTCCAACTCGTGGAAGACATCCTGAATCGGGCTACACCGGGTGTTGATCCCTTAATTTCGGTATAACACTACTATAACCTCTTATTTAGTAAAGGCCTAATGTTTTTGCCAGTTTCTTTTGTTCAGGCTGCTTTTAATATCTTGACCTTGTTCATTTTTTTCGATAGCCAAAACAAAAGTAAATGCATATACCAACCAAGGATTCCTAGCCAGCACAATATCACACTAACTAGCCAACTCCCATGTTATCTCCACAAAATCAACACTAGAAAGTTTGACGCCATATAGTCACTTATCTACATCTAAAATATTTTCAGAATAACAAACTTTTTACTGCCGGAAGTCTACTTTTTTCCTATTATATGTTGTGAAGATAAAATCTATTTCAAAATTTCAACTCCTTCACAATAACACTCTTCTTTTTCCAAATCCTTGAGCTGCTTTTATGGGGTGGAATCATTTAGTTCAAGAACATCAGAACCTCCACATTTTATTTTCTTGTGTTAGGTGAGAGCATGCAATTGACAGTCCTAATTACTGAAGGATACTTGGACGAAAGGGTATGCAGATACAAATTTTCTATGCATTTATAGTAGCTAATCCACTTGTGATTTCATTGCAGGATGCCCAAACACGCATTGAAACTTCTGATGATAGGACTCATCAAGCCAGTTTCATTGCTTTGCTCGAAGCACTGTCATTTACCATTGATCGAATTGCCTGCCAGGTTATTACAAAGAACTACTGCAAAAATTCATTTCTTAGAATGGCATACAGAAAACTCGTATCTCGTATGCATTATACACATGGCATGACTACGTTTTATTTGTTTGTTTACATTGACATGTGGTCAATCAATTATGTATTCAGATAGCATACAAGAGTTTGGGCGGAGGTGACGCTCATGCAACAACACTCTCTATATTCGACCTGTTAACAAGCTATTCATGGGAAGCAAAGCTGGTGCTAACCCTATCAGCTTTTGCTGTGACCTATGGTGAATTCTGGCTCCTTGCTCAGATCTCCTCATCCAACCAACTTGCGAAATCAATGGCAATCCTTAAGCAAGTGCCCATCGTCTTGGAGTACTCTGGTCTGCTGAAACCACGGTTTGATGCTCTTAACAATCTCATCAAGGCTATGGTGGCAATTACCAGGTGCATTATTGAGTTCAAGGAGCTCCCCCCCATGTACATTAGCCAGGATGTATCAGCATTAGCAACAGCATTGACCCATATCCCCACTGCTGTTTACTGGACCATCAGGAGTGTTGTGGCTTGCGCAACTCAGATTACAACCCTCACTAGCATGGGCCATGAGTATGTTATATTCTCTTTTCGGATATATCATGCTTCAATCTTTCAACCTTTAGTAAAGCAACGTACTGCCAACTAAATATCTTTTCCATTTGCTAATTTTCCAAAGATAAAAAATAAATGCCTCTGATTTTGTGAAAGAATTATATGATATGCCACTTGATCCGTTGGGAATGCTGGTTAGGCAACAATCATTTTACTTAAGACAATTGCAATGATTTTAGGTACTGGATATCTGCTACAAATGAGGCATGGGAACTGTCCACCTTGGCTCACAAGATCAATAGCATACTGGACCTTCTGAAGAAGCAACTTACTCTTTGTCACCAATACATAGGTAAGACCACCAACCCTTTCCAAATTTATGGAAGCAAGTGTTGCACAGCTAATGTAAATAACAATTAAATGGATTTTAAATCTGACAAGAGATTGCTGTTTGATGCAGATGATAAGAGGAGTGCTGAAGCTTTTCAAACTCTTCTGAATCTCTTTGAGAGTCTTCATATTGACAACATGAAGATTCTCAGGGCACTGATTTCTCCCAAGGACGATGTGCTGCCACTGCTTGAAGGCTCTACAAAGAGAAGGGTTCACTCTCCAAACACATCACTGCATTACTGCATTGGCAGTAGCACTATTCCATGAAACTATCATATATAAAAAAAATTATTACCACGACTTAAAAGTTCCAATGTGCATTTTCTTTTTCCCCTTCGTGACTACTAACCTAAAGTACTAACTTTAATGCCGCAGGTTAACATAGATGTGCTGAGGAGGAAGAATGTTTTGCTGCTTTTATCAGGTCTATCAATCTCCCAAGACGAGCTTTCAGTTCTGGAACAGATCTATAATGAGTCTCGAGTCCACGGGAATAGGATGGAGTATCAGTACGAAGTTGTGTGGATCCCAGTTGTGGACCGCTCAGTCGTGTGGACAGATGCCATGCAAAATCGGTTTGAGACTCTGCAGGCCACAATGCCATGGTATTCAGTCTACACTCCTACACAGATTGATAGGGCAGTCATCAGGTTCATCAAGGAGGTGTGGCACTTCCGGAACAAGCCCATCCTTGTGGTGCTAGATCCACAAGGAAAAGTGGTGAGCCCTAATGCAATCCACATGATGTGGATATGGGGGAGTACCGCCTTCCCGTTCACCAGTTTGAGAGAGGAAGCTCTGTGGAGGGAAGAGAGTTGGAAGCTTGAGCTGCTGGTGGATGGTATTGACCCAACCATACTGAACTGGGTAATGCACCTTTACTAATCTAAACCCAGCTTTACATGTGTATGAATGACTTCACTTATTTGGGGATATTTTTCTTTTTTCTTGATCAGATCAAAGAAGGAAAATACATTTACTTGTATGGAGGAACTGACATGGAATGGATCCGAAAATTCACAACCACCGCACGGGCAGTTGCATCGACTGCTCGAATCCCCTTAGAGATGGTGTACGTGGGAAACAGCAAGAAAAGAGAGCAAGTCCGGAAATGCACAACTGCCATCACTTTGGAGAAACTCAGCTACTGCTGGCCAGATCTTGCCATGGTCTGGTTCTTCTGGATCCGACTGGAAAGCATGATGTTCTCCAAGATCCAGCTGGGGAGTACTGTCGATGTCGACCCTATGCTGCGGGAAATCAAGAAACTGCTCAGCTACGACAAGGAAGGAGGATGGGCTGTACTAAGCAAGGGATCTTTCGTATTCGTCAATGGCCACAGCAGCACTGTTTTGCCCACCTTTACCGAGTACAATGCATGGAAAGACGACGTGCCCCCAAAGGGCTTCGACAGAGCTTGCATGGATTTCCATAATAAGCTCCATGGCGAATCTCAGCCCTGCTGCCGCTTTGAGTTCCCGAGCGAATTTGGAAGGATTCCAGAGAACATCAAGTGCCCAGAGTGCCTCCGAATCATGGAGAAGTACATCACTTTTGGGTGCTGCCATGACGAGAACGCCATAAGCGCACACTACTAAGCCTCTACTTCTGTTTTTCATATGATGCATGCATGTTGCCTGCTACTGAAATAATTTCATGCGCGTGTTTCTTTATTTTGTTTTCTTTGTTTTCTCCTTCCTGTTTTTCCGCGTGATGTAATAAAATTTGATTGCCTCATTGCATCCACATGATATGGAAGGAAGCGACCTTGTAAACTTGAGGTGCTGGTGAATGCTATTATCCATCAATTTCCATCTATACTCAACCATCATTAATATTAGCTGTTGCAGTGTCCTTCGATTGCCATCCTTGTGTTGATTATGCTTATGTGTTCCCATGTAGTTCTCACTATAAAATTCAGAATCAAAACTGAAGATCAATAATTCGTCCATATAACTCACACAATATTATCATTCCCCCATGTTTGAAATGTTGAAATATAGAATAAATACAGACCGAGGAAAAAACTTGTTTTCATAACATCCAGTTTGGAAAAAAAAAATACAAAATAAGAATTTAAATTTGTAAAATCTAAATTTGATATAATTAGTTAAAAATAATTAGGATTTTTGTGCATTTTTTTTATCAAGGATATTAACTTTCACCATCAATATATGATTTATGTACCATCTTTAATCATTTTAAGTACTATCTTTGATTTGAAAATAAATGAAATTTGAATTACTTTTAAAGGGTTCCATTTTGTATTTCTTTCAAATACGTGCATGAAAACCCGCTTTTCCAGTGGGGAGATCCATTTCATGTCCTATTTATTACTACATTTGGATGGTTTTCTGGAACTGGGAATCAATAAGAATGACAAATTCAATATCATGAAGATCCGAACTCACTCTAGTGATTTGAATTCTACTCTTCCATCAAATATTGTGATTTACCTTTACTATTCTATCATACCAAACTCAACCTAAAGAGATTCAGAGACTTGTTATCACTGGGAAAGAGCAACCTAGAACAAGGAGTAAGCATGAAAATTCCAACTATGGCTGTCACTAGATGGAGTACTAATGTCGGTGTATAAGGCCAAAATGTAGCTTAGAAATAAAGTTAAATAAGAATATATATTTCGAATGTTTGTACTGTATATTAAACTTAAAAATAATCGATTAAGACTTTAACTAGACTTCAACTAAAATTAAAATTTGATTCCTTGCTTGTGTAAAATTAAAATAAGAGAGATCCAATGTCATGATGAGTTATTGAGAGGTTTCAATATTTTACAGAGACTTTTGACTCATCCCACATAAATTTTATCATTCCTCTAATAGTTTGATTGGCATAATTTACTTAGAACTAGTCTTCAACATTTCATAAAAATGTCTGTAACCATTTTATTTTTGTTCTTTTTTCTTCTTGATCTTTTCTTGGCCAAAGAAGGATCTTTCTTTTGTGGAGCTTTAAGCTCTTCCATTTATGTAAATTGGTGTCAGCTATACACCGATTAGATTAGATTGGGTTGTTATATCTTAATGCTCTAATTCCCAAAGTCATCTTTGATAGGTTGGGGGCTTGAAGTAAAAATATCTCATTCAGCATTTTTGCCCTTTGACTCTACACCAATTGTGAGAGTAGAATCCAAACATACAATGAAAACAATAAAAAATAAAAAAATCATTAGCTATATCTTTAAAATTCTCGTGTATTACTTATGCTAAATCCCTAATATTTTTAGGATTAATTTCTTTCACTTCTCCTGATATTTTGGTTAAATATATCTAACCTTCATGGGTTTGAAATTTTATCAAATACCTTTCTTAACTATCATTTTCATTTTTCATTTTCACTTAGCTTATCTTTCATTCAAAATAAAGGTGGTGTGTGATAAAGTTTCAAACCTATGAAAGCTAGACATATCTAAACCAAAACCTCATAGGAAACGAATGAAATTAACCAATTTTTTTATAATTAAACGTTACAAATATTTCAAGTGATTTCAAATTTCTAATTTAAAGTAAACAGAAATTTCTAATTTGACTCCACTCCCAATAAATGGCTTTATACATTCAATTATGTCGCACAGTTAAATGTAATACCATCCCTTGTAGCCACGGGATTTACAAGATTTGATAAGGTTTGGTCAAGATTCCAAAGGTTGTTTGCATTAAAATGCTGCCCGTTGTGATGGGATATAAAGGCAAATATAATTTGCCCAACTGTCAAATCTTCAACAATGGTCATTTTGTTGGATCTTGCCTCTGCTTTTCGTAGCTTCTTTATTGCTCACTATTTCTCACAGTTCGAGCTATTCCGCTGGTTAACGACTGTGTATCATTCCATGAGTGAACATTTATTTCCATAAAAGGAAGCAAGGAACAAACATATTAATCTTTTTCTTTTCACTTTTCTTCATAGTTTTTGGGTAAATTAATAATATTCAAGGATGTCAATATTCGATTGCTACCATCATCCTATCATGTAGCATTTGTATATCCTCACTTTTGTATATCATGTTACAAATGTAACATTTGTAACATTTGTAATCAAGAAGAAACTGCCTCTCTTCCGGATCAATTCGAGAAGAATAAAGTGATGGGGACAAGGGATGGGGGCCCCAAAGTCAGTCTTGGGACAGGCCTTCTTTGATTTATTAATTACAATGGAAGCAAAGAATGATTCAACTGTGATAGCTTTATTCCATTTGTGAAGGGTATATAAAGAGTAGGCAGTTGGAAAGAAAAACATTATCCATTCTCCCCTCTTCTGCCCGAACCTTGAGCTTCTAAGCTTTCTTTTCTCACCCAATATGGCCAGCAGAATCGCAGCACCTTCACTAACTCAATTAATCAGGGGTGAAAGGGGCAGGATAAAATTGTCCGATGAAAACGCGATGATGAAGCAAATTTATGCAACCCATACTCCTGATGGCCGAGAGGTTGACGTTAAACCTCTTTTCCAGCTGGTAGAGGACATTCTGAGTCGTGCTAGCCCTGCAGTTGATCCCCTTTTTCTGGTATAACAGCTAGTACTGAACATTTCTTTGTTGTTTTGAAAGAATTGTTTGCATTGAAGTGATTTGATTCAAATCACCATGGTAGAGGCCTATAAATTTTTTTATTTATATATGCTAATACACTTTTGATTTTATCACAGACTGCCCAAACCCGTGTGGAAACATGGGATGATAAGACTCAGCAGGCCAGTTTCATCGCGATGCTGGAAGCACTGTCATTTACAATTGATCGAGTCGCCTGCGAGGTAATTACAAAGAACTAATTCAAAAATTCATCTCATAAACATCCTTTTTTTGTTTATTTATATTGACATTCTCCTTAATGAATCATGTATTCAGATAACATACAAGAGTAGTAGTGGAGAAGATGCTCATGCGACCACACTGTCCATATTCAACCAGTTATCTTACTTTCCCTGGGAAGCAAAGCTGGTGATAACCCTAGCAGCTTTTGCTTTGAGCTATGGGGAATTCTGGCTGCTTGCTCAGATCTACTCGTCCAACCAACTTGCCAAATCCGTGGCAATTCTTAAGCAAGTGCCTGTCATCTTGGAGCACTCGGCCTCACTGAAACCCCGATTTGATGCGCTAAACAATCTCATCAGGGCTATGACGGATGTGACCAAATGCATAATTGAATTCAAGGGACTACCATCTGTGTATATTTCTCACGATGCAGCACCACTAGTCACAGCAATGGCACATATCCCCACTGCTGTTTACTGGACCATCAGGGCTGTAATAGCTTGCGCATCTCAGATTTCAAGCCTCTCTAGCTTGGGCCATGAGTATGTCTTCCCTATCCATTTATGCTAACATATCACGCTAGAACTCTTCGGCCTTTATTACCAATATGCCAATACTAGTTAGTACATTTCCATCTGTCTCCTGATAAATAGAATGAACATATTCCCCTGATTTTATATTAAATTATATAGCATGCTAGTGAATCTGTTTTAGGGTTGTTCGTGATTTCCTTATTACATTTGGAATGATTTCAGGCATGCGCTCATGTCCAGCACAAATGAGACATGGGAACTATCCACCTTGGCTCACAAGATCAAAAACATACTGGACCTTCTGAACAACCAACTTGCACTTTGTTATCAGTACATAGGTCAGAACACTAAGCCATTCTAATTTTATGGAAGCAAGCGTTGCACAGCCCATGAAAATCATAAAAATGAACATTAACGCTGATGAGAGATTGCTATTTGATGCAGAGGAGAAGATGAATCTTGAAACTTATCAAATGCTCCTGAATCTCTTGGAGGGTGTTCAGATTGACAACATGAAGCTTCTCAAGGCACTGATTTATGCCAAGGAGGATCTGCAGCCCCTTCTTGATGGCTCTACAAAGAGACGGGTTTGCTCTTCAAACACATTACAGCATCACCATTGCACATCGGGGACAATCACATTTAGACAAATCACTAATACCACTAACGCTACTATTAGAAATGATTTACACCCGGCCTCATATATTATAATTGAAGTTCTAATATGCATTATTTGTGCAAAAACAGGTAAACTTAGACGTGCTGAGGAGGAAGAATGTGCTGTTGCTCATATCAAGCCTAGACTTCCCTCGTGACGAGCTCTCAATTCTTGAACAGATTTATAATGAGTCCCGGGTCCATGCAACTAGGATGGAGTATGAGATTGTGTGGATCCCAATTGTGGACCGTTTTGCTGAGTGGACAGATCCCCTGCAAAGCCAGTTTGAGACTCTGCAGACCACGATGCCATGGTACTCGGTGTACTCACCTTCACTAATTGAAAAGCCAGTCATCAGGTTCATCAGGGAGGTGTGGCACTTCCGGAATAAGCCCATCCTTGTAGTGCTAGATCCACAAGGGAAAGTGGTGAGCCCTAATGCAATCCACATGATGTGGATATGGGGGAGTACCGCCTTCCCGTTCACCAGTTTGAGAGAGGAAGCTCTGTGGAGGGAAGAGAGTTGGAAGCTTGAGCTGCTGGTGGATGGTATTGACCCAACCATACTGAGCTGGGTAATTCACCTTTACCCATCTAAATACACAGCTAGCTTTACATGTGTATGAATGACTTCACTTATCTGGAGATTTTTTTTATTTTTATTTTATCAGATCAAAGAAGGAAAATACATTTACTTGTATGGAGGAACTGACATGGAATGGATCCGAAAATTCACAACCACCGCACGGGCAATTGCATCGACTGCACGGATCCCCTTAGAGATGGTGTACGTGGGAAAGAGCACCAAAAGAGAGCAAGTCCGGAAATGCACAACCGCCATTACTGCGGAAAAACTCAGCTACTGCTGGCAAGATCTTGCCATGGTCTGGTTCTTCTGGACCCGACTGGAAAGCATGATGTTCTCCAAGATCCAGCTGGGGAGTACTGTCGATGTCGACCCTATGCTGCGGGAAATCAAGAAACTGCTCAGCTACGACAAGGAAGGAGGATGGGCTGTACTCAGCAAGGGATCTTTTGTATTCGTCAATGGCCACAGCTCCAGTGTCTTGCCTACCTTCAACGAGTACGACGCATGGAAGGAGTATGTGCCTTCAAAGGGTTTCGATATGGCTTGCTCTGACTACCATAATAATCTTCGTCCAGATGCTCGCCCCTGCTGCCGCTTCGAGTTCTCCAGCACTGTTGGAAGGATTCCAGATACGATGAAGTGCCCGGAGTGCCTCCGCAACATGGAGAAATACATGGCTTTCCTTTGCTGCCACGATGAGAGCACTATCAACGCACTCATCTGAAGTACTCATGTCGCGTTTCTTTTTACTGGGCATGCACGCATGCTACTGAAATAACTTTGCAGTGTGTTTTCTTTTTTCCTTCTGTTTCTGTTTTCCGCGTGATGTAATAAAATTTGAGTTCTTAATTAAGCTTAATATGATTTCAGTTTCCAAACATTACTCTATATGATGTTGATTTGGAGAGTTGAGGCCTTTCCTTTCACTGTCCAAAGAGGGAATATGCTGATGCCAACAAAATTAATGGTGAAGCAGTAGGTAGTACATGAGGATACCCATAGGATATATCAACTCCTTTGTTACCATTACAATAATTGGATAATATTTTTGTTGAATGTTGTATAAGCCAAGGTAAATAATGTGTTAAAAGTTTGGGAGAGAAGAGAAGCCAAGTTTTGCATCCCCTTCTTGGTTTTCACAAGTAGAGGTGATCACAAGATTGCACATGTGTCTTTCCTTGCTAGTAGTTAAGGACCTGTTAGAGCAGCGCCACCAATTGGTTTGATGCCCCATTGATGGTACACCACCTCCTAATTTAAGGGATGACTTATCTTAGCCATTAGGATGAGTTTCCCATGGTGAGTGTACTCGTGTATGTGATGCACACTGAATAGAACCTATGGTGAATCATGATGCAAGGCTATCAATTGTCATGATTCACCAACCTACTATATTGCATGGACTCTCAACATTGAGAAGATATTGAGTTTGTACCAAAATCAATAAGAGACTTCAGCCTATGGATGAGATCTTAAAGTGGTCATATATCCCTATGGATTGGATCACAATTGATGAAGATTGGTGGCAACATGTATTAGTAATAAAGACACTATGATATCTCATGGGATTGAAACAACGTGTCCCATTAAGTAGTCCAAAGGACATATGATTATGAAATCTCTAATGCTACAATAATTCCTTTAATGGAATTTGACATATGTTCCTTAGAATTAGAGTATATCAGTTGATCACATAATAAGTGGGATATATAATTCAAGGATTGGAGAGATAATTTTGATAGGTGATAGCACTACCTTGTTAGATTACAAACACTAATTCATAGGAAGTCTACATGCAGTGGATAGTAGGTCACGAATCCTGAGCTTCGTATCGTTGTTATTTACATAGGATATTGGAGTGCAGTTGATTTTCTTTAGTGAAATTTTGAATCAACTTCAAAATTGGATTCTAAGGGAGCATGTACTCCTATGAGTCTTAGTGGTCCCCACTCTAAGCTCATATACCATGATGACATGGTTTATGAGGGTTAAATTAACTCTAAGTTCATTCTTGTGCATAAAAGCGTTTTGATAATTACGCAAGGTTGCAAAGGGGATAATGAACAAGGTTTTTATATTAGACTAATTGATTAATTAGATGGCCTTATGTGATTAATTAATCAATTAGGACCTGTTTTAGGCTGGATTAAGTTACCTAAGTTTTGATGGGTTCAAGTCACTTAAGCCCAATGGGCAATCCTATAAATACCCCCTTATGGGTTTGGGTTTCCTAATGACTTTAGTTAGTCATATTCCACATCGAATGAGAAAGAGAGAGAGAGAGAGAGAGAGAGAGAGAAAGAGTCAAAGTTTCCACTCTTCTAAAGGCCACACTTTGAAGTGTCAAGATCATAGTTCGAGTCATCGGGCAGAAAATCTTGGGTATACGAGACCTCTAGACTATTCAAACATGTTCTTCACCACAAAGAATTAATCTAGGAACATCTAGATCCAGGTGTGGGGTTCAAATCTCTAAATCTTTATTCTAAAATGGTTTTTATTATCATTTTATTCCGTTACAATAGATTTAAAGATGCCTAAGGATATAGATGCATGCACCCTATGAGATTTAGGGCATGGGAACGAAGTAATCCAAGGTTCCCAACAATAGGTTCCTTGATTTGGGGATAAGGTCTTACACATGCCATAAATATGAGGGTGGTGTTTAATCAAATTAAATATATATCTTATCACATTAAATGTGTTTACCATGGCTTGTGAGGTCAACCCATATATGAGGGATTGATTTAGCATTTATCCCTTGCTTGCTCTTCCTAAATTGTATGTCCATATTTGTGTTGACACATGCTCTTTGAATGACATGTGTCATACATTTGTAGTGTCCCACATTCATAATCCTTATAGTTCCTACTCTTCTTCTCCCCTTTATTTTCATACATGGGGAAATTTCTATACAGGAAAATCTTAAGGTAACATGGCAGCAAATGTACTTTTGTTCTTCAATTTTAGGTTATTTTTCCTCTACATATAAAGATTCTTCCTCATTTTGGTTGTTATTCTCATTTATATGTTCATCTCTCTTTTTTCTACTCTTTGTGTTCTCACTCTTTTTATAGTCCTTCCATTCTTTGTCTTCATCCTTTTCTTAAGGTTTCATGACCTATGATGATGTCGTTATGGTCTATTGTTTTCATATTCCTCTTGTTGGAATATTTGGAAAGACCATTTTAAGCCCTAAATCATAAGAACACATGCATCTAAATGTCCTAAAGATCTAAATCTAAATACAGAGGGAGTATTCATAATTAAAAAACTTAGATATAGGGGTTTAAAAGCATTTTACCTTTGATTTAGATGTTCCTAAATCAAAATCTAGATAATAAAGAAGATCTTAATCACCTTATGATCTTCCACCTAATCATGTCTTCCTTGAATTTTGATTGTGTAGAGTGGCGACACATTTTTCAAGGGTGAGAGAAATGGAGGCTCTTTGGGAGACAATGACTAAGAGTATGTCTAACCTTAAACTCCGAAGGAAGTTTATATAAAATTTTTTGTAGGTTTAAATGACTTTGTCCAACTTGGGCTTGGTTCACTTAATTTAATTCATTAGGTTCTAATTAATTAATTAATTAGTACTATTGAACTCCAATTAATTAATTAACCTAATTAAAAAAGACAAAACATAGGTATAATCATAAAATCCTTTGCAACCTTGCATTTTTGCCAAAACGTCTTTATGCATATAAATATTTAATTCTCCATAAACCTTAATATTTTATGCTAACAAAGAGTATGAACTCAAGTGGAGACTACTAGGACCCAAAGAAAAATACTAACTACTTTATAATTTAATTTTAAAGTTGACTTAACACTTCACTAAATTGAATCAACTCTACTCCAATACCCTATGAAACTACATCAAGATGAAATTAATTAAATTAAATTAAATCAATTTCTCATGCCTATGACCTACTATCCACAACATGCATGCAAACTCCTCATGAACTGGTGTTTGTAATCTATTGAGATAAATGTTATCAACCTCTTAAGATTACCTTTACTATTCTTAAGTATCATATCCTTCTATTTTGTGATTAACTGACATACTCTAGTTTACAAATAATATATTTCAAACTTTAGTTAAGAAATTATTGTATCCATAAATTATATGATCACAAGTACTTAGGATAACCTTAGGGGTTAAATCGTCTCAATCTTATGAAATTTTATGATGCTTATCTTAAGAATACTTGTCACCTACTTTAATTAATAATGATCCAATTGATAAATAATATGACCACCTTAAGGTCTCACCCACAGGTCAAAACCATTGAAAACTTCAACACTAATTCAATATTCTCTCAAAGTTAAAAACTCATGCAACATAGTAGTTTGGTGAAGTTATGATTACTCAAAAACTAATATCACATCATAGGTCTTATTCAATGTATAATTATGCATATTAGTACATTCACCATGGGAAACTCATCCTAATAATTAAGATAAGTTATTCCTTTAATTAGGAGGTAATGCATTATAATCTCAAATGAATTGTTCAATTCCATGAACTGACCATGAACAACTTATCATTTTGCAAGAAACTTAAGACTTAGGTTTTCTATACAATTTCTAATGCACTCAAGTCATGTACAATGCAAGTAATATAAGCGTGAATGCTCGGATAAGAATGCAATGATAGATAGAAAAATGGAATTAGAAATCATTTTATATATAAACATATTAATGGAACTTATCTTATTACATTATGTCATACTTTTAAGAGTTTTATCCTAACAACTAGAGTATAAATAGATGTTTGAAAAATTTAGCAAGAGAATTAGATGGTGTAAAACTTAAAAAAACTGAGAAATATCAGGTAACACAAGTAGCATGACTAAATACCCTAAATTTATCTAAGGGACTGAAGAAACAATTGGTGGTTGTTTCAATTTTTGAAAAAGGAAAAGAAAATTCATCAAGTATGACATCTCTTTAAATAAATAGCCTACCATTAGGGTATAAATAGTTATAACCCTTGTGATTTAAACTATAGACTGTAAAATGCATTAAACACTCCTAAATTGCATATTATGTTTATTATAGGGTCTAAGGTTTGGGTAACAAGCACATTCAAAGACTTTAAAAGTGTTATAGGCAGGTTTAGTCTTGTTTTAAGGTCTCTAAAGGAGATTTCATACCAAGCATAGGAGTTGGAAGTCTATTTATGAGGTACACAATCGCTTTAAAAGCCTTATACCAATATTTCAAGGGAAAAAAAACATTTGCTATAAGAGTAAGCCTATTTACCACTATATGCCTATGTTTTTGCTTAGTAGCCCCATTTTGTTCTTATGTATAAGGGTAAGAAACTCTATGTAATATCTCTTTAGTAGACAACTAATCTTGAAAAACTCGAAACTCTTCTTCTTAGTCTGTCTATATGGCTTTAAGTTTGGTATTGAATTGTAGTTCTACTTGAGTTTTGAAATTGTTAAAAGTTTGAATATCATCTAATTTATTTCTAAGCAAGTAAATCTAAGGGAATCTAGAGTAAGAAAAAAAAAGTGGATGTAATATTTATATCCACTACTAGACTAAATAGGTATTAAAATCCATAAATCAAAATGTATGATATGAAGAGGAGCAATATAGATTATATCAGACAAACTAAATTTAAATTTATTAATCCTACCTAGGTAATAAGATTAATAGAAAAAAAAAGTTTCATTTTATTAAAATTAGGCATATTACAATGAGAGAGTACACATTTGACAACTTTCTCAAATGGATAATGTAACCTATTATGCCACAAATCAAACAAATAACTTTTGGAACTAGTTGAACAACTAGTATGTGATGAATTGTCTATACTACAAGAGGTTGATAGCACTTGAGTTGAGCCACTAGAAATTAAAAAAGTAGAATGAGATAGCAATAGTGTTAGATTGAATATCATGTGTGGAGAGTCAAAGGTATAGAAACCATCTTTAACCTTCTTTGCCATTAAAATTGCCTTGGAAGCCTAATCTTTAATAGAACATGTGTTAGGATGAAATTCAAAGAAAACACTATTATCTCTTGTAAATTTAGGCACACTTAATAGAATTTTATTTGGAACATGTAAAAGATGCTTTAGAGTGAGAATTTTAGAATTATACGTGTTGGGATTGAGCCTAAGAAAGCATGACATGATGTAACATATTAAAATACATTTATAAATTTTATTTATTTATATTTCTTGGTTTCCCATTTATTATCCTATATGCATTAATTGGTTATTTAATATGTGTGTCACATCACTTGCATTATACGTAACTTGGGTGCATTAGGAGTTATACGGAAGATCTAAGTTATGGGTTCCTTGTAGAGTGATGAGTACTCCACAGTCGGTTCATGGATTTAGGCAATTTATCTGAGAATGTAGTGTACTACCTCCTAATTGGTGAGACAACTTGTCTTAATGGTCAGAATGGTTTTCCCATAGTAAATGCACTAGTGTATGTGATACACATTAGACAAGACTTACAATGAATCATGATGTAAGGTTATCAACTATCATGATTCATCAAGTTACTATAGTACATGGACTCTCAAACTTGAGAGAATATTGAGCATGTGTCAAAGTCAACAAGAGGCTTTGACATAGAAATGAGACCTTAAAGTGGTCATATATCCTTATAGATCAGGTCACTATTGATGGAGGCTGATGACAATAGGTATTCTCAATAAAGACGCCATGATATCTCATGAATTGAGATAATGTGTTTCCTTGAGTGATTTAGAAGACTATGGTCATAGAATTTCTTTTAATAGAAATTGGCATATGGTAATTGGAACTAGAGTATGTCAATTAATCACACAATAAGTGGGATCTGTAACTCAAGAATTGAAGAGGTAATCTTGATAAGTGATAAGATTACCTTATTAGACTACAGACACTAGTTTATAGAGAGTCCACATATAGTAGATAGTAGGTCATAAACTCAAGGTTTGTCTCGTTGTTATTTGCATAAAGTATTAGAGCATAGTTGATTTTTTTATTTTTTTTGTGGAATATTGAATCAACTTTAAAATTGGATTCTAAGATAACCAATACCCGTATGGGTCCTACCACTCTAAACTCATATACCAAGATGGCATGCTTTATGAGGGTTGGATTGACTTTTAGTTTACTTTGGTATAGAAGGGTGTTTTCATAATTGCACATAGTTACACAAGAAATAGTGAGCAAAGTTTCTAGATCAAGCAAATTGATTAATTAGATGACCCTTTGTGCTTAATTAATCAATTATGACCCAGTTTAGACTTAAATAAGTAACCCAAACCCTTGTGGGCTTAAGTTACTTAAGCCTAGTAGCTATAGAAATCCTATAAATACCCCCTTAGGAGGTAAAGGTTTCCTAATGATTTTCCAGAGTCATCTTTCACTTTTAGATAAAGAAAAAAAAGGCAAGACATCTTCCCTTCCAAAATCCACTATTTAGAGTGCTAAAGTTGTGGCTTGAGTCATTAGGCGGAAGACTTCAAGTGTACAAGATCAAATTATGAATCGTTCTTCTTTAGTTTTATTAATCTAAATGGTTTTTAAAAGTGATCCAACATTTATGAATAGAGAAATTGAGGGTTTCCTACAATAAAGAGACAAAAATGAAGATTGGCCAACATGTTTAATGGACAAACTTATGTCATTACTAATGTGAACTCTATCCTAGCTAGTGAACTCTTATATATGCTTCAAATTGTTAACATCACAAGTTATATGATTGGATGCACTAGAATTAGGGTAGTAACTTACATCATTGTAAAGTTCTAGGATGGCAATCATTGAACACATTAGAGAGGCTTGGTTTCAAAATGCATTGGCATTCTGAAAATTGAAACCGAAAGGCCCTTCAAAACAATAGTAGCAATTTAAAATCACATTCCCAAACTTCCCATACAACTAGCATTATGGTTTACCATTTGAATTCCAACATCTTCTATCTTTGCCTTGTCCATTAAAACCATTGTTAAAGCCTCGACTTTATTAAAGTCTCCATTAAACTCTCCTCTACTAAAATTAATTACCACCATAATTCTAATTAGAACTTTGACTAAAATTTCAACCTTGACTCCCATTGAACCCTTGACAAGAATTTTGTCTTTGTCCTTGACCTCCAAAGTTATTACTTTGCCACTTCTTCAAATTACCTTGTCCCTAAAATTTAGTAGCTATATTTGCACTTAGTACAAAGTCCAAGGCCTTGTTGTTCTTTTCAAACCTTGCTTCTTGAGCCATTAATGAAGACTCGATCTCTTCTATAGTGTAACTATCCATTCTAAAGTTTATTAACACTATAAAAGGGATCATACTATGTGGTTAACCCATCATAAATAGCATCAACCTGATCTTTAGTAGAAAGAAAATGCCCTACTGATGCTAAGGAATTAACACAACTTTTAATCTTGGACAAATACTCATTAACAAGCAAATTAAGATCTAATCCATTCATTGTATTCTAAAGTTAAGTTTTGAATTAACTAACCTTAGCCCTAGTTTAGGTAGAAAAATATTGCCCAAGCTTGCCTTAAACCTGGAAAGAAGTTTCACAACCTACCATTCAAGGGAGAATTGGTTTTGAAATTGATGATAAAAGCCATAACATAACAATTGATCTTATTATTCCCAATCAAGAAATTCTTGATTAAACATCCTAGACCTTGCATCTTCTTGCAACAAAAGCCTTTCTAGAATCTCACCACTACCAAAAATGAATCTTTGCAAACCATATCCTTTGATTGTCGAGACAACCTGTTGTTTCCAAATTCAAACACTATTATTATCAAGTTTTACCAACAAAGAATAAGTAAAACTAATAGGTATGAACCTTGATAAAGAAGATGATGGATTTGTCACCACTAGAACTTGTACCATTGTCCCTAATGCTCGATTATCCTTTATTGGAAAAAAAATGCACTTTGATACCATGATAAAATTCTGAATCTAAACAATTTTCTAGGGCAATAAAGTAAAGGAATGCTTAGGTTTAGAGAAATTTTAGGAGAGAGTTTTGGAATTTTTGTCTATTCAACTAAAATCTATATCTATACTATCTAGTACAAATATAAAGGAAGATCTCTAACAAACTTGTAACCGACTTTAACAAGCTTTACGAATATAAACTATGCACTTAGCCAAGCTAACTATATGACTAAAACATAAAACTTCAACAAATTAATCTTTTGTCTTAACATGTGATATATTATACATACTTATGTCATAACTACTTGATAGTCTTATGTTATAACTCATTGTAGGTCCTATTCAATATGTAATCATACACATTAGTATACTCACCATGGGAACCTCATTTTAATAGCCAAAACTAGTCATCCTCCAATTAGGAAGTAGTGCACTATAGGATTGCTTATGTCCACGAATTGGTTATGGACAAATCATATACTTGTAAGAAACTCATGACTTGGATCTTCAATGCAACTCCTAATACACCCAAATCATGTACAATACAAGAGATATTAGGTAAGAATTCTCATGAAGTATAATGTATAGAATAAGGATAGATAGAAGTAAAATTGAAATGTCATCAAATAAATAATGGATTTCAAATTTATTATATCATGTTATGCTTTTAAGAACTCTATCCTAACAATTTTCTCATCATATTTTTCTTACTCAACAATTTCAATCCACCAAAATTAAAATGTCTAAATCTTAAGCGTCAAATCTATGAGAAATCATTAACACAAGATTTTAAACATTTTACATCATCATTTTGAATGTTTAACAAAAAAATTTATTTCTTGTCATAAGCACATTAGCAATTAAATTGGCATGTTGATCTATTATTGAAAGGCTTTGTTTTTTATATGAATATTATAGCTTTTTTCTAAAAGGTAACCCAAATTTAATACATGATTTTTCATGTTGTGCACATAGTAAACATTCTAGATAAATTGATGTCTTTTATTTTTTAAACGAATTAGGATTTTGTCTTTGTCTTTTATTGGAAGTTTGGATGCATCTCAAAAAAATATGGCCACTTTCCGATTCATCAAGCTTCACAAACATATTTTTGAAACCACACATGTGATTGTTTGCTCCAATGTCAAGGTACTATGTGTTTTTCTCTTTGTTTTCTCCTTTATACGCCAACAACAAAATAGGTTTTTCTTGATCTTTCTTTTCAACATAGGTGGTTTGTCATTTCATATTATTAGTGGAACTTCTACATTCATAAGCATAATGACCATATTTGTTATAATTATAATATTGAATTTGGGTTTTATCATATTTTCCCCCTTTATTTTGCCTTAATTATTTGATGAATTAAAATTACCCATTTCTCTATTGTCATGACCACATCCACAACCATAGTTATTCTTACCTTTTTCATTAAAAAAAAATTCATTTCATGCAATATGTAGTCAACCCAATACTCATCCTATCTCGGAAAAGGAAGTAACCAAAATCAAGAACACGCCTAAGTGGATGCCAAAAGAAGTGTCCAAGTGACCTATTTTGAAAAGGTGCCTAAGTGACCTAAGTGACCTAAGGTGAATGTGTGCAATTTAGAAGGTGTCTAGGTGGATCTAAGCAGGTTAGGGTGAATCTAAGTGTGCCTAAGGTGGTGCCTAATGGGCCAAGTGTATCTAAGTGAAGCCTAGTCTAAACTTGAAGGGCAACCAAGGTCGTAATGTGGAACCGGATAAACCCTTAACCAAAGTCTCCAAAGTGGCTTAGAAAAAGTAAGTTACACGAGTAGTAATGGGCCATCAAAGAAACGCTGTGGAACATAGGAAGTGAACTTAAAGACATGTGCTAAAGGGAAAAAATGGAAGGTCTACAACTTGGTATTTACAATCAACCGATTTAGACATATGAGACGTCATTGAAAATGGCCCAACTTTTCCTACAAAACTAGTTGATGGAGTCTTGGTCCCAAAACCTAAGCAAGAATGGAATGAGCTTGATAGAAGAAATTTTCAATAAAATGCTAAGACCGTTTTTATTTTGCAATATGCTATGAATAGAAATGAATATAATAGAATATGTCAATGTAAATCGACTAAAGAAATTTGGAGATTTCTTGAAATAACTCATAAATGAACAAATCAAGTGAAATAGTAAAAAATAAATATACTTGTTCATAACTATGAATTGTTTTTTATGAAAGAAAATGAGACTGTTGTTGAGATGATCACTAGGTTCACCGACATTGTCCATGGTCTTGAAGCATTGGGAAAAACCTGCAAGGAATCCGAAAAGGGGATGAAGATATTGAGGTCACTCCCATCAAAGTGGCATACAAAGGTCACTACAATTCAAGAAGCAAAAGACTTGACCAAGTTACCTATGGAGGAGCTCATAGGGTCATTAATGACAGATGAGATCAATTTGGCAAAGAAGCTACAAGAGGGAGAAGACAAAAAGAAGAAGAACATAACTTTCAAAGCTACAACTAAGGAAGAAAAAAATGTTAAAGAAGAAAAACCAAGTGAAGAAGATGATGATTTAGCCCTCATCACAAGAAAGCTCAACAAATACATGAGGGACGAAAGGTTTAGAGGAAGAAAGTTCACCTCTAAAAGAGACCTTTCTAAAAAGGAATCTTCATCTCATGGTGACAAGGAGAAATAGGAAGAGAAAAGAGATTTGGTGTGTTTCAAATGCAAAAAATCGGGACACATTAAATATGATTGTCGTCTCTACAAAAGTGAAGCCAAGAGAAGAATGAAGAAGACAATGATGGCCACTTGGAGTGAAAGTGAAGAATCCTCCAAAGAAGAAAAAGAGAAAGAAGTGGTAAACATGTGCTTCATGGCAATAAATAAACTTGATGAGGTAAACTCTAACTTTAGTTATGAAGATATGCAAGATGTTTTTGAAGAATTATATGAGGATTTTGAAAAACTTAGTTTGAAAAATAATTCTCTTAAAAAGAAAATTCAAGAACTTGAAGAAGTGAAAGAAAAATTTTCAATTGTTGAAATTTATAAAACTCATCTTGAAAAAGAAAATGAGATTTTGAGAAATGAAAATGAGATTTTGAAAAGTAAAAATGAATGGTTGAAATCCTCTCTTTCAATCTTCTCTTGTGGACAAAAATCTTTTGAAATGATTTTAGCTAGCCAAAAATGTGTTTTTGACAAACAAGGGCTAAGATTCAAATCTTCAAAAAATCAAAAGTATTTTAAAAACTACTTTGTAAAAGAATCCTCAAGTGCAAGTCCTTCTACCACTTGCAACTTTTGTGGAAGAGGAGGGCGCATTAGTAGTACATGCCCCTTAAAAAATGATTCTCAAAATAATTCAAATGCAAAAGCTAAAAAGGTTTGGATTGAAAAATCCAAGGTCACTAACCCTCAAGGACCCAAAAAGACATGGGTACCTAAATCAACTTGAATTTTATTTTGTAGGGTTCAAAGAAGGATAAGTGGTTCTTGGATAGTGGATGCTCAAGACACATGACCGGAGATGAATCCAAGTTTGTTTTCCTTACAAAGAGAAAGAGAGGATATGTTACCTTTGGAGACAATGCAAAAGAAAGAATCATTGGTCAAGGCAACATTGGTAATGGCACATCCTCTCTTATTAAAAGTGTTTTATTAGTGGATGGTTTAAAACGTAACCTTTTAAGCATTAGTCAACTTTGTGACAAAGGTTTTAAAATGATTTTTGAAGCATCTCATTGCATTATCAAGGATATTCAAAATGATAAAACCATCTTCATGGGCCATAGGTGTGATAATGTTTACACTATAAATATCTCAAAATATGATGGTCATGATAGATGCTTTTCAAGCATGCATGATCAAAGTTGGTTGTGGCATAGGAGGTTGGGACATGCTAACATGGACCTCATTTCCCAACTCAACAAAGATGAACTTGTTAGAGGCTTTCCCAAAATAAATTTTCAAAAAGACAGTTTGTGAAGCTTGTCAAATGGGAAAGCAAATAAAAAACTCTTTCAAAAATAAAATTTTTATTTCAACCTCTAGGCCTCTTGAGTTTTTGCATATGGATTTATTTGGTCCCTCTAGGACACCAAGTGTTGGAGGAAAATCTTATGCATATGATATTGTGGATGACTTCTCTAGATACACATGGGTCTTGTTTTTAAGTTAAAAGAATGAAGTCTTTTATGAGTTTTCAAAATTTTGCAATAAGATTCAAAATGAAAAAGGTTTTACAATTACTTTTATAAGAAGTGATCATGGGAGAGAATTTGAAAATATTGATTTTGAAGAATATTGCAACGAGCATGGTATTAACCACAATTTTTCGGCTCCTAGAACTCTTCAACAAAATGGGGTAGTTGAAAGGAAAAATAGAAATCTTCAAGAAATGGCTAGAACCATGCTAAATGAAAACAATTTTCCAAAATATTTTTGGGCCGAAGCGATTAACACTTCATGTTATGTTTTAAATAGAATATTATTGAGGCACATTTTTAAGAAAACTCCCTATGAGCTTTGGAAAAATAAGAAACCCAACATTAGCTATTTCAAAGTCTTTGGGTGCAAATGTTTTATATTAAACACCAAAGACAATCTTGGAAAATTTGATGCAAAATCGGATGTTGGAATTTTCCTTGGTTACTCAACTTCAAGTAAAGCCTTTAGAGTTTTCAACAAAAGAACCATGATTGTAGAAGAGTCCATCCATGTTATTTTTTATGAATCTAACAATTCTCTCCAAGAAAGAGAAAGTTTTAATGATGATTTAGGCTTGGAGACCTCCATGGGAAAATTACAAATTGAAGATAGAAGGCAACAAGAAGAAATTGGAGAGGATCCTAAGAAAGAAGAATCACTATTGGCACTACCCCCTCCTCAACAAGTGCAAGGTGAATCAAGTCAAGACCTTCCTAAAGATTAGAAGTTTGTCATCAACCACCCACAAGATCAAATTATAGGTAATCCATCTAGTGGGGTAAGAACTAGATCATCTCTTAGAAATAGTTGCAATAATCTTGCTTTTATCTCTCAAATTGAACCTAAAAATATAAATGATGTTTTAGTTGATGAAAATTGGATGATTGCTATGCAAGAAGAGTTAAATCAATTTGAAAGAATTGAAATATGAGAATTAGTGCCAAAACCTTCAAATCAAAGTGTTATTGGAACTAGATGGGTCTTTAGAAATAAAATGGATGAAAATGGCATAATTGTTAGAAATAAAGCAAGATTGATAGCCCAAGGTTTTAATCAAGATGAAATGATAGATTATGAAGAAACCTTTGCCCCCTAAGCTAGATTGGAATCCATTAGGATGCTACTTGCCTTTGCATGTTTTAAAAATTTTATTTTATATCAAATGGATGTGAAAAGTGTTTTCTTAAATGGCTTTATAAATAAAGAAGTATGTGTTGAACAACCACCCGGTTTTCAAAGTTTTAACTTTCCTAATCATGTTTTTAAACTTAAAAATACACTTTATGGTTTGAAACAAGCACAAGAGCATGATATGAAAGATTGAACAAATTTCTTCTGAAGATGGGTTTTAAAATGGGAAAAAAATGAAACAACTCTTTTCATAAAGACCAAAGAAAAGGACATGCTCTTAGTTCAAATATATGTTGATGATATTATTTTTGGAGCTACTAATGTCTCTCTTTGTGAAGAATTTTCTAAGTGCATGCATAGTGAGTTCAAAATGAGCATGATGGAAGAATTCAATGATTACTACTCAAAAAGAGCATATTTTAAATAATAATTCCCATGAGTTTCACATATTTTGAGTAGTAATTATGTCTAAAACACTCAATTAACATGTTGTTGCCCTTGCAAGAGTTACTAAGAAGTTTTATGAAGTTTTGGAGTCATTTCAAGGTATGATTTTGATAAATTGGTGACAAAAGAGATGAATCAAATTGAAAAGAACAAATAAAGTTGATGATGATCCAAATGCATAATGAAAAAAGCAATGCAATCGGTTTGGATTGGGATTTGGAGTTGATTTGGAGGTAGTTGAAGTGGAATCAAAAGAAAGAAAAGGAAGAAATGACAAAAAAGAGTTGAAAAACTATGTTTTTCCATTTCGCATGAACATACAAAAAATTCGCACGATCGTGCGAAATGAAACAGAAAGGATTTTGGCTACAACTCAAAGGGGAAAAGTGAAAATTGATTTCGCATGACCATGCGAAACTTTTGCACAATCATGTGAAATGCTCCAAGTAGGCGAAAATGGTGCTGATGAATTTTCCACTTCGCACAATCGTGCGAAATTGTTGGAGCTCGTACAAAATTGCATTTTTTCTAGATTTCTTGGTGAATAAGCCTCCGAAAAACCTCTTAGATGATGCCAAGTGTCCACTTGACCTTGGCCTAAAATAGAAACTTGATTTACTCATTTTGGGGACTTTTATACATTTTCTAATTGTAGAATTTTCCAGATTTCCTCTCTAAAGAATTTTCTACTTTCCTTCATTTTCTCTCATTTTATCTCATTTTCTCACTAGCCAAACATGCCTTGTGAGACCAAATCTCCAAGCATGAGTGGTTAAATCTCGTTTTTCTCGGAGGAGGGAGGATCTAGAGGCAAGATTTATGGTGAATTAGAGAAATGAGCTTGAATTGCAAAGGTAATTTGATCCAATTGATTGATTAATTGAAATTTGGGGATTTTTCTCTTCAAATTGTCTTGAATGATTACTACAATGCAAGCTAGGTAGATTCATCAAATTCTTAATACTAGATTTGATGAGATTGAATAGTTGCATTGTCTGAATCATTGGAAGATAATTTAAGATGAATTGAATATATGATTTGAATTGATCTCTTGGATTAAATGACCTAATTTGAAGAGAAATTAGATCTATACCTAAAGCTAAATCAAAAATCGGTTTAGATGAAAATTTAGGTTTTCAATATAACTTGATGAAAATTAGATCTCAACATCTATACACGATGGAAATTGTTTTCTAGAAAATCCTAACTCCAAGAATTTCATTTTCTATTAATTTTCTTCTATTTTACATTTCATTTTCCTCTCAAATTGGAATCATTGTCATTTTGAATTTTTATCATGAATTGTCAAATCATTTTCACTTTATCTCAATCATTTCTTCTCCTCTCATTCAAGCCTTGATTACCAAGAATAATCCATCCTTGTGGACGATACCTGATTACTACTCAAAAAGTACTATTTGATAGCCTTTAATTAATCATTTTTAACACTTTTGAGTAGTAGTTTAGGCCTTTTAAATCAATTGGCATGTTAAGGATCCTTTAAAGCAATTTTGATCACTTTGTGTAAGTTTTGGTGTTTTTGTTAGTATATTGATCACCAAAGCAAGTCAAGAATGAGGAGAGCTATGAGGAATCTTGGGCAAAGCTTAGAATTCAATTGCCAAGAGTGAATCCGGATTGCAAGGAGAAAAAGCAAAGAGAATCTGCCATGAAGCCTATTCTTTATGACAGTCGTAGCAGCCACTTTTGGAGCACTTTCTGAAGTCCAAATGATGCAAGCTATATACCATTTCAAAGATCAGGAAGTCAAAAATCCAATGCTTCAAACGGTACACGATTCGGAGTTGAAACGAAGAATTTGCAGCCATTACAAGTCAATCACTCTAAAGTGTTGCGGAATCAGCCTTTTGTTGCGAGAATTTCGCAGCACTTTTGTACAGTAAGGTGTTTCTCCTTCTGACGATGCACGAACCATGCCGCGAGAAGGGAGCTGGAAACCTCAAGATGGAAGCCAACTTTGCAGCCTGGTGAAGATAGCTTGGTGTTGCGAAAATATTTCGCAGCCCTCTCGGGTGTCTGCGAAATTTCGCAGACACCACTTTTCTCCTGCGAAATGGCTCCTGAAGCCTCCCGAAGCCTCCCGAAGCTTGCTACCGACATTGGGAGATATTTTCCATTAGATTTTTGTTGTCTAAATCCCAAAATACTCCTTGTAAACCACCAATTACATGATTCCTTAGTTTTTAAGTTAGTAAAAAGACCAAATATCTTGGTAACAATTAGTTTTATATTGTTTTGATATATATACCTCTCGGGAGCCTGTTCTCAGGGAGGAGTTCCTTCTGTAATCGTTTGGGTAAGCAAGTAAAGTCTTTTCTTTCTACTGCCTTACCTTCTCACTTTGTATTTTCATTTTATTTCTAAGTTATGAATTCTCTGAGGAGTTTTCCCCAGAGAATGAGTAACTAAACCTCCAATTCCTTGGAGCTAAGGTTGCCGGGGAAGGTTCCAAGTGCAAGAATGCAAAGCTCTGTGGTTTTAGCTAGTAATGAAGAGGAAGTGAAATCCTTTAGTGATTTCAATGTTTTTAGTTAACTTAAAACACCTTGGAGTCACCTGGGCCAACACTTGGTAAGGCAAGTGATTTCCAACCATGGAAATGCACTAGTTTACCCCTTGCGAGCCTCTGGTAGGTGTCTTCAAGGTAGGATTTTCTGGAATTACCAACACTTGGTAAGCTTTTGGACTCCTAGGAGACATCCATTAGTTATCTCTTGCGAGTTTGTGAAGGGGAATCCAAGGTTAAAGATCACCTTGAATGGTAAGTGCTCGTGAGAGGCATGAACCATTGCAAGTTGCATCAGTGAGAGAATTAAAGTGAAATCTAATTGAAGGAGTCTCTGTACATCACCGGTTAGAGAATTGACTCTAAGTTGAATCTCTAATGCGAGGAAATGAACCATCTGACCGGAGCTATGTCTTTTGCATGAGGAACCACCCCGGTGAACCTAAATCTCCAAGGAATGTTTTTCTTCCTAAATTATTCCAAACTTCTGTTAAGATTAGTTAGTTTAAGTCTAAACCTTTACCAATCAAACTTTGTGTTTTACTTCTTAAGCTAACCGTGAAATGAAACAAGACCAATTCACTTGGAATTGGTATCCTTGATTGCTTGTTCATCATTCCCAGTGAACGATCCTAGAGCCACTATACTATAGTAGCTTTGTATTTGCTACCCTAGTGTATGGTGTTATAGGTATAAATTTTGTTGATCACTTCCTCAATCAAGGAGCACCAGCTGAACACAAATCAGCTGAGACACCAATTGGGCATGAGTCAATACCTAAAAACCATTATACTACAGTAGTTTGTAATAAAACCATTTTTTGATCGGGTACAATCTGCTATAGAATAGTGAATTAGGTTATAAATTTTGTTTTGATCCAATAAACGACAAAAATCCGAGCGATCACTTAACTTCTTCTTTGGACTTCAAATCAAGCAACTAAATGAAGAAACCTTCATCAATCAAGCAAAATATATATAAGAGATCTTCTCAAAAGGTTCAACATGGAAGAATCCAAAACAATGAAGACTCCAATGAGCTCATCCATCAAGCTTGATAAGGATGAGAAAGGTAAATCCATTAACTCAACTATGTATAGAGGCATGATAGGTTCTTTGCTATATTTGACCGCTAGTAGACCCGACATCATGTATAGTGTATGCTTGTGTGCTAGATTTCAATCTTATCCCAAAGAATCTCACTTAAGTGTCGTAAAACGAATACTTATATACTTGAAAGGAACAATGGACATAGGCTTATGGTATCCCAAGAGTGATAAAGTTGAATTAATTGGATTCTGGGATGCCGATTTTGCCAGTTGTAAGGTTGAAAGAAAAAACACTAGTGACACTTGTCGTTTCCTAGGACACTCACTTGTTTTATGACGTAGTATGAAGCAAAATTCGGTAGCTTTGTCAACGGTGGAAACCAAATACATAGCAGCCGGTTTATGTTGTTACAAATTCTTGGATGAAAATTTTAATTTGTCTTTTGAGCATGTTCCTATTAAATGTGATAACACTAGTGCCATAAATATTTCAAAAAATCCCATGCAACACTCTAGGACTAAGCATATAGAGATTAGACATCATTTTCTTAGAGACCATGCACAAAAAGGTGACATTACACTTGAATTTGTAAACACAAAAGATCATCTTGCCGATATATTTACAAAACCTCTAAGTGGAGAACAATTTTTTGATATTAGAAGACAACTAGGGGTGATTTCTTTATGATCTAATGATTTCTTAATGAATTCTTGATAAATATACCTTCTGATTGCATGAATTTCACGTCATATGCATCATATAGACATACTTAGATAAATGGTCAATTTTTTTACCAAAAATCAAAATTCCCTTGGCATTGGGCATAAAAAATTGGGGATTTCAACTAAAAAGGGCAATGGGAGGATCACGAGATGAGAAAATGCACAAAATGAGAAAAGTCAAACTACGTTGACCATTGACCAGACGGTCGGCTGGATCAGGACCGATCGACCGGTTCATCGGGGCTGGTGATTACTACTCAAAAAATATTCTTTTATACCTTGAAACTAACTATTTTAAACCCTTCTGAGTAGTAGTTAATACCGTTTAACTCAATTGGCACATTAAGGAACCTAGCAAGGATTACTAATCAGTTTTTGGCAAGTTTTGGTATTTTTGGTAGCTCAAATCCATGGCAATGCAAGTTGAAGCTCAAATACATGAAGAATCCGAGCTTTGGAGCACTTCATAGCCTTTGCCAAGCTTGGCAATAGATTGCCAAGCCAATCAGAGATGCAAGGAAGAAAATCAGAGGAAGAAATCCAACAACCAGCATTTTCGCATGGCTATGCAAAATTTCGCACACCATGCGAAACCATAAGAGACAGCTGAAGAATTTCACACACCATACGAAATTTCACATGGTATGCGAAATCTTCTTGTGCACCGATTCCGTTAGATTTTTATCTTAAGATATTTTGTGTAATTTCCTAGTTTCTCCTTGTAACCAACCTAGATATTTTATTCTATATTTTTTTATATATTTTTTAGGTAACATCTTATATAGAAAGAGAGATAGAAGGAGAAATATATGTTTTTTCATTGAACACTTGTAAATTTTGAGTAGTAAGAAATATACAGAGTTTTTGCTCTGCCTTTCCTTCTCATTTTTATTTTCACTTTTCTTTTTAGCCAAACAACCTCTGAGGATGAATTCTCAGGGGATGAGTGGCTAGGTTTTACGTTTCTTGGAGTGATGGAAGCTAGGTGAAGGACCCAAATGCAAAGATGGGAGTTGTCCTTGCTTTAAATGAAAGTAATTGTTAACCATTAATGGTCTTTATTTCAAGGTTTAGCTTTAAATCCCTTAAAATCACATTGAATGGCCAATACTTGGTAAGCTTTTCGAATTCTATGGATGCTTATTGCTAGATCCATGGATGTCTATTAGTTATCATTTACGAGCCATTGGAAAAAGGTTCAAGGTGAGGGTATTTAGTGTTTGAAGCCATTAATGGGAAACAACTATCATTTTTCATGAACCCTTTGGATCAAATCTTAATTGCTAAATATAAAATTGGTTCGGGAGATAACCATCCTTTATGTTATTGTCCCCAACGCGAGGAGAAGATCTGGAATCTCCCCATTTGTCTAAGGAACCCGATCCTAGTGACCTAAAGCTCCAAGAGACATTTTCTTTGTAGTTAACTTCACTTATTATTTTTGCTTAACTTAAAATCAATCTTTGCAACCACAATTCCTTTTTTTTTTAAAAGCTAATTTTCATAAGGAAAAACACAATTTTATTTCCTTTACTAAAGTCAACTATACGATGAAAACCCATCCCTATGGACGATCCTAGAGCCACTATACTATGCTAGCTATGCTACCCTAGTGTAAAGTGATTTAGGTTTTATAAATTTTGTTGATAACACCCGTCTGGGCCAAAATTAAATGGCATGACTGCAATGGGAACGAATCAGCTAGGAATTTAAAGAGCCTCCCGCGCTTCATTTTCTCCACTATTCTCCTCCATTTCTTCAAGGTTCTTCACATTTCTACTTCCAGAAACCAGTTTGGGCAAAATATTGGACCGATAACAGGCCTTGGAGTGGATTTTGGGACAATCAGAGGCTAGGGCTTTGGATTTGGGACCTAAGGCTTTGGTTTTAGGATGACTTCTTCTTCTTCAGCGTGCATCACAGTCGATTACAACCCATTTTCGTGCGCCTAAGGCTTTTGGTTGTACTCGTTTCTCTCTCTACCAATTTCTTTTTCATTGTTTCATTTCTTCTTATGGCTCCTAGAAGAGAGACGATTGCCTCTAGGGCACAGGACAAGCGCCCTACTGAGCCGTCTCAGCTTGCTCAGACGAAGGCTAGCCAAAAAATAAGGTTTGACACAACTCTTTTTAGTTTAGTAGAGGATTATCAGAGGTACAAGCAGAAGTTCGCTCAGAGGAAAGTAGTTCCAGAGAGAAGTATCGATTTCTCCCAACTACAGCATTTCAGGTTTGAGGGACTTTTTGGACGAATGGGGTGGCTGCCTATAGTGACTATATCGAAACTGATTTTTTTTACATTAGTGAGAACATTCTATTTGAGAGTGACATATGGACTTGGTGGACCGATTATTTCCACTGTTAGAGATGTTGAGATCCAGTTGGACCTAGAGAGCATCTGTCATATTTTAGATATTCCTTCATTTGGACTCAGGGTATATGAGTCCAAGACTTGGCCCATTGTGCTGATCAACCGAGTTCTTCATCACATGATCTGCTCCATCCTACTGCCACAAGGCGAGCACCGAGATGAGGTCTCCTACATTGAGGCATTCCTCGTAGACTCCATTCTAATAGGGAGATGGATTCACATGGGATATCTGATGATGATGCACATGATATCATGCTGCGAGAGCACGACCCGCGTACTCCCCTATGGCAGCTTCCTCACTCGAGTATTCAAGGATATTGGGGTCGATTTAAGTAAAGAGACAAATTTCGAGGCCCCTAGTATTTATGATACATATGATGAGCAGTCTTTGGGGCAAATGAAGTTTGAGAAGGCCCCTGATGGCTCCTGGGTTAGGAGAGTAGAGCGACCACCAACACAGGCCCAGGGACAAGAGTAGGTGCATCTTAGAGTAGAGGACGATACCGAGATCCGAGAGATGGAGTGTGGGTGATTACTACTCAAAAAGTACTCTTTTTATAGCTTGAAACTAACTATTTTAAACAATTTTGAGTAGTAGTTAATACTTTTTAACTCAATTGGCACATTAAGGAACCTAGCAAGGGTTACTAATAAGTTTTTGGCAAGTTTTGGTGTTTTTGGTAGCTTTTTTATCATTAAAACAAGCCAAGAATGAGGGAGAAGTTGGTGAAATCCATGGCAAAGCAAGTTAAAGCTCAATTGCATGAAGAATCCAAGCTTTGGAGCATTTCATAGCCCTTTTCCAAACCATTCAGAGATACAAGGAAGAAAATCAGAGGAAGAAATCCAACAATCAGCAGTTTTGCATGGCTATGCGAAATTTCGCACACCATGCGAAACCACTTAAGGCAGCCAAGGATTTCGCACACCATGCCAAATTTCGCATGGTATGCGAAATCTTCCTATGCATTGACTCCATTAGATTTTTATCTTTAGATATTTTGTGTAATTTCCTAGTTTCTCCTTATAACCAACCTAGATATTTTCTTTTATATCTATTTTTTTATCTTTTGGGTAGCTTATATATAAGGAGAGAGACGGAGGGATAAAAATATGTATGTTTTTCATTAAACACTTGTAAATTTCCCGTAGTAAGAAATATACAGAGCTTTTGTTCTGCCTTACCTTCTCATTTTTTTTTCACTTTTCTTTCTAGCCAAGCAACCTCTGAGGATGATTTTTCAGGGGATGAGTGGCTAGGTTTTACGTTTCTTGGAGTAATGGAAGTTAGGTGAAGGACCTGAATGCAAAAGTAGGAGTTGTTTTTGCTATAAATGATAGTAGTTGTTAACCATCAATGGTTTGTATTTCAAGGTTTAGCTGTAAATCCCTTAAAATCACCTTGAATGGCCAATACTTGATAAGCTTTTCAGATTCCATGAATGCTTATTGCTAGATCCATGAATGTCTATTAGTTATCATTTACGAGCCATTGGAAAGTGGTTCAAGGTGAAAGTCATAGTGTTTGAAGCCATTAATGGGAAGCAATTACCATTTCTCATGAAACCTTTGGATCAAATCTTAATTGTTAAATATAAAACCAGTTTGGGAGATAACCATCCTTTATGTTATTATCCTCAACGCGAGGAAAAGATCTAAAATCTTCCCCTTTGTCTAAGGAACCCGATCCTAGTGACCTAAAGCTCCAAGAGACCCTTTCTTTATAGTTAACTTCACTTATTGTTTTAACTTAACTTAAAATCAATCTTTGCAACCACAATTCCATTTTCTTTAAAAGCTAATTTTCATAAGTAAAAACACCATTTTATTTCCTTCATTTAAGTTAACTATACGATGAAAACCCATCCCTGTGGACGATCTTAGAGTCACTATACTATGTTAGCTATGCTACCCTAGTGTGAGGTGATTTAGGTCTTATAAATTTTGTTGATAATACCCATTTGAGCCAGAATCAAATGGCATGACTGCAATGGGGACGAATCAATGGGTTAGATCCTCAAAGAGGCTTTGAGCAAAAAGAACTTGAGCTTGACATCCCTCCACTCCAGTCTGAGGGTGTTCAGTTTGAGGCCACATTCCTTGAGCCAATGATGTTTGAGTCGGCTTACACAGCGGGACCATCTTCTCAGCCATCCTTCACCAAGCCTCCTCACACCGAGACATCACCTCATCAGACACTTCACGCTCCTAATCATGCGCCTTAGATGGATTTATTTGCTCAGATCAGCTCACTTGGCACTAGCATAAAGGAGCTTGCAGTAGTCAGTGATACTCAATTCTACTCCGTGGAGGATCGCATGGATCAGTATCATACTGGCTTCACTTCTCAGTTTGAGTATCTACAACAGAGATTTAAGCGTATAGAGGATCGCATGGATCAGCAGCAGGTTGCATTTGATCATCTCCAACAGAGGATTGAGTGCATTGAGAGTCGCCAGGAGAGTCAGCATGAGGAGATGATGGCTTACCTCCGCTCCGTGTTTCCACCTCCACCTCCTCAGCCTTGATTTCATCGAGACCCCCTTCGTTTCTTTTTTATGTTGCCAAAGGGAGAGAGATATCTAGGATCTAGAAGACCTACATGCATATCATTGTCATATCTGTTTGGATTAGCTTATATGTTTATGTTTCATGTACATTTGACTTTATTATATATATATATATATATATATATATATATATATATATATATATATATATATATATATATATATATGATATGTTATTTTCATGATTTACATTGTTTCCTATTAAAAATTCGCATGTCTTGATTATCTTGGTTTTACATTCATAAATTTTTATTGATTGATCCATGATTGGTTTGAGGGGGAGATCTTTTTCCTTTTCCTAGATAACCAAGGTTTGTCATCATAAAAAAAAAGGAGATTATTAGCCCAAGGGTTCTCCTAATCAGGTTTTGATGATAACAAATCATGGTTAAGTGACTAATTGGTTTGAATGGTAAAAAATCTTGGGTATAAATTCGAAAATTCATCAAAGGACCAAATGGATACAAGATCAAGACTTTCAGAAGACTTTTAATCATAGGAAAAAAAAAATGTAAGATGAATGCATGGGTACACTTAGGGTTTACATATCTTTTTATGCATCTTTGGAAAACTCAGTTTGTTATTTAAAGTTACAATTTCATTAAAACCCGAGTTTTATCAAATGTACCTTAGGCAAAACGTTTCAAAATTGGCATATTAATTTACCTAAAGACCTTGCCTAAGTGTTATAAAATAAAAGAAGTGAAAAAGATAGGTATTCAGGGCCAAAAGGATGAACCGATTGAGGCTCTAGCTAACCAGCTCAATAGATTGGGGAACCGGTCGACCAATTGCCCTTGTCCGATCGAGGAGTGTCAAAAACATTCTCTCTCTTCTAATAGTCTTCCCTTCTTGGTTAAGGTTCCCTCATTCCTGATCGAGGTTCCCTCCTTCCCGGTCGAAGTCTAGTCGAGGCTCTGGCTAACCTACTCAACCGGTTGGGGAACCGGTCGATCGGTTGCCCTTATCCAGTCGAGGAGTATAAAAAATAATCTCTCTCTTCCAGTAGCCTTCCCTTCTCGGTTGAGGTTCCCTCCTTCCCAGTCAAGGTCCGATAAAGGCAACGGTAACTTGCCAAAGTATTAAATACTCCAATGGCTAGTGAATCGGTCGACCCCCAGCTCGACCGATTAAGGTTGCTTTTTGTTGTTCTTGGATCCCGAGTATAGAAACCTATAAATTGAGAACTCCACTTCATTTATGACAAACAGAACACTTGAAATCATTTGTCTACCTACTTGTTCTTGCCTTAAAAGCTCTCATTTCCTTCTTAGTGCATTAAATCCTCACTTGCATATCTTTTAGTGCACCCTTGTGAGTCATCCTAGCTTTGTTTTGTATTTGAGCTATCATTGAGCCAAGTTGAGGGATTCATTCTTGTAAAAACTAAGTGTTAAAGCCTTCAAGAGGTTTGAATCTTGAAGAGATTGTGTAAGAGCCCATTGGAACCAGAATCCAAGTGTAAGAAGATTGGAAGCTTGGTTGAAGCTTCAAACTAATGGAACTCTCACTCGGTTAGGAGATTGAGGAGAGTGGACATAGGCAAGGAAGTGCCGAACCACTATAAAATCTAAGTTTGAATTCTCTAACTCTATTTCTTTATTTTTTATTATATTGTGCTTGAATCTGTTGTGTTGAAAAAGTTTTTGAAAAACCCAATTCACCCCCCTCTTGGGTGTTTTTCTTATTTAAGCATAACCTTTATTTTCTCAAAGAGTATTGACACTACAAAGAAAGAGTAGAGAAAAACGTGAAAAGGAAAAAAATTGCATCATCAAATACTTAGAGTTGTGAAATAAGTACTTTGGTTGAAAACAAAATCTTGTACAGTGAAGTAACAACAATTGCAGAAGACAAAGATTTGTTAGAGTTTGGTTAATGAACTCAACAACAACATGACACATGACTTCTTATAGAGAATGGTTTCACCAATATGAACCTAGCTATCTCAAGAGGATTAGTGTAAATGGGTAATAATTATGCCTTAGAGATTGTTGACATTAACTCTACCAAAGTAAAGATGGATGATGATATGATTCACATTATTCTAGAAGTATGACATGTGAAAGGCTTAAAGAAGAATCTACCATCAATGGGACAATTGGATGACCTTGGATATGAATTCCATGCTAAAAGGGGAATCATGAAGGTTATCAAAGGTGCTCTTGTGATGATGAAAGTAGATAAGATTGCTGCAAATTTGTACATGCTGCAAACTTGGTCACTTGTCAGAAAAAGGATTGCAAATCCTCTTTGATAAAAAATTGCTTTTTGGACTCAAAACTATAACCTTACCATTTTGTGAGTATTGTGTTATCAATAAGCAACACATTATGATTTAGTAGATCTATTATAAGAAGTAAGGGCATTTTAGACTTGATTCATTCTAATGTTTGGGAGTCACCGGTCATATTTCCTGGGGGCACAAACCATTTGGTGTTGTTTGTAAATGACTACTCCATAAGATGTTGGGTTTACCCCATCAACAGAAAGTTAGATGTCTTTCTACTATTCAAAGCCTTTAAAGTGTAAAAGGAACTTGAAAGAAGAAAAAATATTAAATATTTGAGGATAGACGATGAAGGAAAATTTTGTAACTAGAAGTTTGATGTATTTTGTAGTTAAGAAGCACTAGTACAAAAAATCAAATTAATGACGCTTGATTTCATGTCGCTTTTAAAAAGTGTCATTGTTTATCAATATAACTAGTTAATGTTGGCGCTTAGGGCAAGAGGCATATTCTTAGCGTTTTTATGGAGAGAGATGATGGTGTTTCTAAATAATGGCGCATTTTGAAGCATCATTGTAGCATGTTTGGTCATCCTGGGCGCTTATAGGAAGCGTCATTTTCTTTTCATTATATATTTAATCCCTTTTTCACCCATTAAATAAAATAACCACTAGCCACAAACTCCACCCTCAACCCGATACCCACACAGAAACTTCCACTGGTAAGTTGTTTGACGACTTCATTGGCAAGCTACAATCGATTTTTCACCGAGAAAGTGCAGTAACAACACTAGCATCACCTTCAGACATCATCCGCCTCGTCTCAACAAACATCCCGCCCCCTCTCAACAAACCTAGAAAACTAAACCCAAAATCATCCGTGATTTCTTGCCTTCAGCAAACTCGTCGGAGACGCCCAACTATCGAACCATCAACTACTGACCGGTGATAATGAGAGTACCTCACCGAAGACACCCAAAAACACTTCATTGTGTCAGGTAATTTCTAACATTGGGTAAAAAAACAATAATAATAATAATAAAAATAGAATTGGAATCATGCATTTTCAAAGCTTGAACGCAGTCAATCTATTAAAGTTTTCAAGATTTGGTATTTTTGTTGGAAAGGTTAAATTTTTTGGTTTATTTGAGTGCATTTTGATTTGGGTTGTAGTTGGTTGGTATTCAGAGTGGTGTAAAGAACGTCAATGGCTGGAAATGGAGAAGAGGGGAAAGCCTTGGTTGGGAGCATTTGTGGTGGTGTCTTTGTTGTTTCAAAATCTTAGGGTTTCATTGGTCTCTCAAGATTAAAGTAAGTGGATTTTCATTTCGAGTGTTTGGTTGTAGGGAAAGTGGATAAATCGGCTACAAATATGCAGAAAATTTGTTTCAAAATTGATTTTGGGGCTTTGAATTTTAATTTAGTTTATTGTTTATTTGGGTATGTACAGGTTTGGCTTTGTTCCAATTTCAAAGAGAAAGAGAGTGGTGAGAGATATGATTGGGCTTTGGTGAATTGGGATAATGGGAGCTTCATTTCTGTTTGTGGTTTGAAGTGGAGTGCTCTAATTGGAAAGCAGCAATTTTGTGAGTGATTTTTCCCTACAAAAACAATTATAGAATAATTTTCTATTGTGCTTTGGAATGAAATGATTCTTGTTGCTTCTTCCCGGTTGGAGGAGCTTTGTAGCATCCCCTGTTGATAGCTCCTTCCCGAGAACGAAATGAATGTGTTTGAGGATGATTTTGAAACATGAAGTCCTAAGGGCAGTCCTAGCAGGACTCCAGAGTACATGTTGGGTGGCCACAACCCTTTAGAGCCCAGAATGAGTTCCGAACGGAACTATGGGCCTGAGCGACTGAGACACCAGTTTTGCATAGAGCGTTTTCTCAGCAAGGATTCATTAAGTGAAAATTCTGGCAATAAAGAAATTGGCACTATTCTATTTTAGCCACAATCTGAGTGATTTTGTTAAAATGAACACAAGTTTCTTGATGATAATCATGGCATAACTGTTTGTAGGCTGGGTAGAATTCAACTTTTTACTTGGTTAAACGTATCATTACTAAGGAGTTTGGTGGAACTTCCTTTAACATTATTTCAATATATGTGGTTATATGTAGAACATGGAGTAAATAAATTATCACATGCCAATACAAGTTTAATTTTGATGGATACTATTTGGGCAATCTGATGCAAGCTGGCATCCAAGGAACTAGCAAAACCTCTAGCCACGAGATAATGAAGAACTTTAAGCTGACTAGTTTTGGTTTACTACCAAGGCTGAGATTTTGACCTTTTTTGAAGGCTTGAAAGAGGTCTTTAATCATTTAAGATGTAACAGTGAAAATCTTTATAGTTAGAATGCTATTTATTCTGACCACATGATATACTTGAAATAGGATTTCTCTATTTACAAAAATGGAGAGTTGATATTGAAACTTACCTTGAACCCTCCTCCTTTAGCAGTCTTGCTTTGAATTGTTCCCCTTTGCAGTGATTGCAGTGAGTGCAGTGAGGACCGTACGTCCACTCCACCTCCTTATATTTTGCACTTGGGTATGTATTTGCC